>NW_016107618.1:1307128-1312857 GCF_001604975.1 Cebus imitator
AATCATGTATTTTTTGTCTTTGGTTCTGTTTATGTGGTGAATTACATTTGTAGACTTGCTTATGTTTAACCAGCCTTACATCCCCAGGATGAAGCCTACTTGATTGTGATGGTTAAGCTTTTTGATGTGCTGTTGCAATTGGTTCGCCAGTATGTTATTGAAGATTTTTGCATCTATGTTCATCATGGATATTGGCCTGAAGTTTTCTTTTTTTTGAGTCTCTGCTGAGTTTTGGTATCAGGATGATGTTGGTCTTATAAAATGATTTGGGAAGGATTCCCTCTTTTTGTATTGTTTGGAATAGTTTCAGAAGGAGTGGTACCAGCTCCTCTTTGTATGTCTGGTAGAATTTGGCTGTGAATCCATCTGGATGTGGACTTTTTTTGGTTGGTAGACTATTAATTGCTGCCTCAACTTTAGCCCTTGTTATTGGTCTATTCAGGGTTTCACTTTCTTCCTGGTTTAGGCTTGGGAGAGTGCAAGTGTCCAGGAATTTATCTTCTACTTCCAGATTTACTGGTTTGTGTGCATGGAGGTGTTTCTAGTAATCTCTGATTGCAGTTTGTATTTCTGTGGAATCAGTGGTTATCTCCCCTTTATCGTTTTTTATTGCACATATTTGATTCTTCTCTCTTTTCTTTTTTAATCTGGCTAGCAGCCTGTCTATTTTGTTGATCTTTTCAAAAAATCAGCTCCTTGATTTATTGATATTTTGAAGAGTTTTTTGTGTCTCTATCTCCTTCAGTTCTGCTCTGATCTTATATATTGTCTTCTGTTATCTGTTAGCTTTTGAGTTTTTTGATCTTGCTTCTCTAGCTCTTTCAATTTTGATGATAGGGTATCAATTTTAGGTCTTTCCTTGCTTCTTATGTGTGCATTTATTGCTATAAATTTCCCTCTGGACACTGCTTTAGATGTGTCCCAGAGATGCTGGTACGTTGTGTCTTCATTCTCATTGGTTTTGAAGAACATCTTTATTTCTGCCTTCATTTCATTGCTTATCCAGTCTACACTCAGGAGCCAGTTGTTCAGTTTCCATGAGCTTGTGTGGTTCTAAGTTGATTTCTGAATTCTGAGTTCTAATTTCATAGCGCTGTGGTCTGAGATTAGGATTTCCACTCTTTTGCATTTGCTGAGGAGTCATTTACTTCCAATTATGTGGTCAGTTTTAGAGTAGGTGTGTTGTGGTGCTGAGAAGAATGTGTATTCTGTGAATTTGAGTGGAGAGTTTGTAGATGTCTATTAGGTCTGCTTGGTGCAGATTTGAGTTCAAGTCCTGGATATCCTTGTTAATTTTCTGTCTCATTGATCCGTCTAATATTGACAGTGGAGTGTTAAAGTCTCCTACTATTATTCTGTGGGAGTCTAAGTCTCTTTGTAGGTTGTTAAGGACTTGCTTTATGTACCTGGGTGCTCCTGTATTGGTTGTGTATATATTTAGGATCATTAGCTCTTCTTGTTGCATTGATCCTTTTACTGTTACATAATGCCCTTCTTTGTCTCTTTTGATCTTTGTTGGTTTAAAGTCTATTTTATCAGAGCCTAGGATTGAAACTCCTGCTTTTTTTTTGCTCTCCATTTGCTTGGTAAATCTTCCTCCCTCCCTTTATTTTGAGACTATGTGTATCATTGCTTGTGAGATGGGTTTTCTGGATACAGCACACCAATGGGTCTTGACTTTTTATCTAATTTGCCAGTCTGTGTCTTTTGATTGGGGCATTTAGCTCATTTACATTTAAGGTTAATATTGTTATGTGTGAATTTGATCCTGCCATTTTGATGCTAGCTGGTTGTTTTGCCCATTAATTGATGCAGTTTATTCATTGTGTTGATGCTCTTTACCATTTGTTACATTTTTGCAGTGGCTGGTACTGGTTGTTCCTTTGTTTGTTTAGTGCTTCTTTCAGGAGCTCTTGTAAAGCAGGCCTGGTGGTGATGAAATGTCTCAGCAATTGCCTCTCTGTAAAGGATTTATTTCTCCTGTGCTTATGAAGTTTAATTTGACTGGATATGAAAATCTAGGTTGAAAGTTCTTTTCTTTAAAAATGTTGAATATTGTCCCCCACTCTCTTCTGCCTTGTAGGGTTTCTGCCAAGAGATCCACTGTGAGTCTGATGGGCTTCCCTTTGTGGGTAACCTGACCTTTCTGTCTGGCTACCCTTAGCATTTTTTTCTTCATTTCAACCCTGGTAAATCTGACGATTATGTGCCTCGGGGTTGCTCTTTTTGAGGAATATCTTTGTGGTATTCTCTATATTTCCTGCACTTGAATGTTGGCCTTCCTTGCTAGGTTTGGGAAGTACTTCTGGACAATATCCTGAAGAGTGTTTCCAGCTTGGATTTCTTCTCCCTGTCACATTTAGGTACACCTATCATACATAGATTAGGTCTTTTCACCTAATCCCATGTTTCTTGGAGGATCTGTTCATTTCTTTTCACTCTTTTTTCTCTAATCTTGCCTTCTTATTTTATTTCATTGAGTTGATCTTCAGTCTCTGATATCCTTTCTTCTGCTTGGTTGATTTGGTTATTGAAAATTGTGTATGCTTTGTGAAGTTCTCCTCATGCTATGTTTTTCAGCTCCATCAAGTTGTTTATGTTCCTCTCTAAGTTGGTTATTCTGGTTAGCATTTTGTCTAACCATTTTTGGTTCTTAGTTTCTTTGCATTGGGTTAGAACATGTTCTCAGAGAAGTTTGTTATTACCCACCTTCTAAAGCCTGCTTCTGTCAATTTGTGAGACTTATTCTCCATCCAGCTTTTTCCCTTGCTGGTGAGGAGTTGTGATCCCTTGGAGCAGGACAGCTGTTCTGGTTTTTGGTGTTTTTATCCTTTTTGCATTAGTTTCTTCCCATCTTCATGGATTTATCTACCTGTGGTCTTTGCAGTTGGTGACTTTCTGATGGGGTCTCTGAGTGCACGTCCTTTTTTTTTTTTTGATGTTTAAGTTATTTCTGTTTTTTAGTTTTCCTTCTGACAGTCTGGCCCCTCAGCTGCAGGACTGCCCGAGGTCCACTCCAGACCCTGCTTGCCTGAGAATCACCTGCAGAGGCTGTAGAACAGTAAGGGTTGCTGTCAGTTTCTTCTTCTGTTATCTTTGTCCCAGAAGGGTACCCACCAGGTGTCAGCCAGAGCTCTCCTTTATGAGGTGCCTCTTTAGATATATGGGGGTCAGGGAGCCAGTTGAGGAGAACGTCTGTCCCTTATCAGAGCTCAAGTGCTGTTCTGGGAGCTCCATTGTTCTGTTCTGAGCTGCTGGGCAGGTACGTTTCAATCTGCTGCAGTGGAACTCATAATCGCCTCTTTCCCCAGGTGCTGTCTCCCAGGAAGGTGAGGCTTTATTTATAAGTTCCTGACATGCTGCTGTCTTTCTTCAGAGATGCCCTGCCCAGCAAGGAGGTAGCCTAGCCACAGTCTGCCAATAGAGGCATTGCCGAACTGCCATGGGCACTGCCCAGATGCTGTGTTAAGTTCCTTGCGGTTTTGTTTACAGATGTACAGTTAGAACTACCTCGGTAATGGCAGACTGTCTCAGTAATGGCAGACTGCCTCAGTAATGGTGAATTGCCTTGGTAGTGGTGGACTGCCTCAGTAATTGCGGGAACCCTTCCCCTTACAGAGCTGGACCATCTTGGGTCCAGCTGAGCTTGCTTGATACTCTCAATCAGAGCATTTCAGACTGCTGGTTTTGTGGGGGTGGGACCTGCCAAGCCAGATCACCTGGATCCCTGTTTCAGCCCCCTTTTTTTCAGTTGAATGAGCCACTCGGTCTCCCAAGCATTCCACACACCAGTTGAAACAAGCATCAAGATTTGTGTGAGTTTTTTTGTGGAAACCTGTGGAGCTGGCTAAAACAGCCATGCTGGAAACTCATGGTGCTTTTCAGAGTGGGAATCTCCTGGTCTGTGGGTGGTAAAATCTGTGAGAGAAGTGAAGTATCTGAACTGGAGTGCTGGAGTGGATGGAAAAGCCCCCGATGACCTCTGTTCATGGGGAGGGGGGTCCTCAGGGGATCGTACTTCCTGGGTGAGACAGCGCCTTACCCTACCTCAGCTTGCCCTTCTTGGGCTACACCCACTGTGCAAACAGTCCCATTGACATGTACCTGGTACCTAGTTTGGAAATGTGATCACTCACTCTCTGCATTGCTCTAGCTGGGAAGAACACACCAGAGCTATTCCTATTTGGCCATGTTGGATCCTGTTGGTAGTAGTGAATTTTCCAGTTATCTCTCTTTTTAAGTTAGATATGTAGGTTATTAATTTTTGACCTCTGTCAATTCTAAATATGAACTTTAGGTGTTAAATTTACATGTAGGTATTACTTTCACTAATTCCACAAATTTCATGTTGTCTTTGTGTTTTAAAATTTTTATTATTTTTGGAAAGCTAATATATCCACATAACCTAACAATCAAAATTATAGAATAACTGTAGACTGAGGAATTGTATGCCTCTCTTTCCTTACCACCCTATTCCCTGATATCCTATGAGTGATGACTTTTATTAATTTTTCATGTGTTCTTCCACTATTTCTTTATGTAAATTAAGACAATATGAATACCTATTCTTAATTTTTGTCTTTCTTACACCAAAGGGAAAATATACTGTAAACTTCCTGCTTTTGTTCTAGAAAATTACATTATCTATAGAAACTTTTATACAAAGTTCCTAATCCTTATGATGGCTGCATAATATTCTATTGTGAGGAAGGGTGAAAACTTGTTTTGTAAGTTTTCTATTGAGATACCCATGCTACTTTTGATCTTTTGCTATGGTAACTAGTACTGTAATGAATAATTTTGTACATATGCCATTTTGTATATGAACACTTTCATAAGAAAAATTCCTAGAAATGGAATTATTGGGTCAAGAGGTAGATTTATATCTATTTTGATTAGTATTACCAAAATTGCCCTCTATAGGGGAATTACTTTCTTTTAATATCATCAGAGTATGAGAGAATCTGTTTCCCAACAGTTTCATCAACAAGGTGAATTTTTGGAATTTTTGAAAGTTGAAATATACTAATTAACATTTTTTTTTAAGATTTCTTATTTGTTCCTAAGGTATTTAGAAGTGTTTAATTTCCAAATATACATGGATATTTTGTTTGTTCACATGTTTATTGGTTATTGATTTCTAACTTAATTGCATTTTGGTCAGTAAACATGATTATATTGTACCCTTTTTTTTTAAAAAAAAAAGTTGAGACTTGCTTGTTACAGCATATACATTTTTTTCAAGCACAGAAGAAACTAACAAATATTAATCATAGTATGTAAAAAGTATGTGTTTTCTAATTGTTAGGTTGGGAGATATATCTCTGCTCAATTAGATCAAGCTTGTTACTTCTGTTATTAAAACACTTTTTATTTGTGTTGGCTCTTTTGTCTGCTTGGTTTCTCATTATTTTGAGATGATTATTGAAGTCTCTTATCATAATAGTGGAGTTGTCAATTTCTTTGAGTAGTTCTAGCATTTTTATATTTTGAGGCTATTTTATTAGACATGTCTTCCTAGTTTTCAATAGTTTCACATGAAAATTGTAAACACACATAGCTAAAAATGTAAAAACTACAGAAAATGCAAAGAATAAACATTGCTTTTCAATCATTCTGCCAAAGTAACCACTATTTATTTAATATGATGACTTGTTTCTCTTTCTATATTTTTGTAATGATATACATTTATATAGAAAGATCCAGAAAAAAAGAATATTTTTGCTTTA
>NW_016107618.1:1312917-1330493 GCF_001604975.1 Cebus imitator
AGAGATCTTACAGGCCAGATGTTTAGTTTAACCCCTTAGTGCAGTTGTGGAAGCTGTTTCTTATGACTCTGTTGGATATCCAAAGGCTCTTTTGGTTTCATATTGATCCTACATGATGGTGAAAAGAGGTATCATTATGGAGCAGAACTGACAGGAGTTGATGGATGGTGGAGTGGATGGGGGAATGCAAGAAATGGGAATCTGAGAAAACATCTAGATTTTTGCCTAGACCAGGGTAAGGAAGCCAGAATAACATGTATATGGGAGGTTGTAAATTAAGAAATCTATTTGGGTTTTATTAACCTTGAGATTGCTGTTGGATATCCAAGTGGAGATATCAAGCAGGCAGCTGGATGTGTGAATATTGGTTTCAAGAAAGAGATACGTATGGGAAAATAATTTGAGGAGTCATTAGCATGGAGATAATATTAAATCCATGGGACTAGATGAGATCTCTAGAAATAATAAATAGTCAGTACATGGCAATTCAAAGTCAGATAAAACATAAGGAACTAGCAAAAAAGACTGACAAGAAGTCAATTAAGTAAGAGGCAAATTAAAAATGGTAGATACTAAAGAAGATTTCTAAATGAGAGAAAGTATAAATTGTGGTATAAATTTCTTGAACATGGGGAGTGGAAATTAATGTCTGGAACAAGGGAAGGAGGATTGGTTCTAGCCAGGAGGAAAGACAGAACTCTAATTGCCAGAAGAGAAGAAGAATCAGTACTAGTATGATAGAGTTGTAGATTTGTAGGCAAGAAATTCTGCCTTGACTTCTATTTTCTCTGTGAAATAGAAGGTGAAGTCAGATACTTATTGGAAGGCAAGTTTGGAAGAATGATTGTCAGAGTTTTGATGACAGTGGGGAATGATTATGCCAATACTTCTCCATTATGCCAGACAGAAGGATTATGCCAATTAATATTCCAATTAGCAATACAAGAATGTCTGTGACACTCACCCTTGCTAACATTAGGTATTGTCATTTACAAATATAATTAAACTTTCCACTTGAATGAGGAAAAAAACACTGTATTTAAAAAATACCACATTTGTTTGATTACTAGTAACAGAGAACATTTTTATGAGTTTATGTATCACATAAATATGCTAATCTCTTTCAATTGTCTTTCAAGCCCTTTACCCATTGTTCTATGGAGTGTTCAGATTTTTCTTATTGATTTACATGTGCTATTTAAAATGTGTATTAAAGATATGAACTCTGTTATCTATGTTTCAAATATTGTCACACTTTGTTTCTCTGTTTTAACTTGGTTCAAGGGGTGTTTTTGGGCATGCAAATATCTTAAATTTTTGTATATTTTAAGATCATTGATCATTTTCTTTCAGGGAGTTATCTCCAATTGTATGCTTAGACAAGGCACTCCCTTACTGACAACAGATATATATTCATCTGTATTTTTCTTAAATTCTTTTATGGCTTTGTTTTTTATGAATAAATATTAAAATTACCCTAGGTTCCTTTGAAGATCAAGTGTGAGGTATTAACTTTTTTTTGTCATAAATTGTCAAACAGCTGTCTCAATATGACTCATTGAATAATCCATTTCCCCCCAGCTGACTTAAAGTAATAAAAGCTAATATTTACCAAGTAATTGTGTGGCAGTCTTTGTGCAAGTACTGTACAAACATCGTCTCATTTATCTTCAGAAAATCGCATGAGGTTGTATTGTTATTATTACCCCTGTTATAGGTATGAAGAGAGGCTGCAGCTCAGGGTCTCCAAGATCACCTTCATGTTGAGTGATATGCTAGAAAAGCCAACAGGCATTTTAAAAGCTATTATCCTCATGTTGATAGTTTATGCCAGCAAAAAGATAGAGATTAAAATTGGCCAAGGAAAGGGACACATAGGGCAGAATCCAGAAGGCACCAGGTTCAAGCTTTCAGCTCTCCTCTTGCAGTGGAGTCATGTAGACAGTGTTTATTTTTCCTAGCAATAATGTGTGGTAATATGCATGGTGCATTGCCAACCAGAGATGCTCACTTGAGCCTTAGTGTCCAGTGTTTTTATTGGAGGGCGGTCATATAGATATAGCTGACTGCCCACATGGGTGACCTTAGTTCTAGCCCTCTCAGAGGTCAAGCTGACAGCACATAGCCCAAGTTCAACACCATAAATCACCCTGAGACATGGACCAAGACCTCTGGGTAAGCAAAGACACTCTTAATAGGCAAAACATCTCAGAGATTAACTCCTAGGAGCTGGGCAAGGACTACACTTTTTGGGGGGCAATCTCAATTCTTTAATCCATGGAGATCCAGAAAACCAAAGGATGTTCCTCAGTGTTATGCAGCCAACATATAGAGGCAGCATTGTAAATCCCACTGGGATTTATAATTCTCATAACAGATTTAGCTAAACTATTGCTGGAGAGGAAAGAGGTGTGCACCATTTCACCTTTGGTAGGTGAGATAAATAATTAGGCATATAATTAGATGTCTAGGGGTTTGACTATCTTTTGAAAAATCATAATTGCTACTTCATCATCATATACCTGTACCACCAGTGTTTTATCATTTGCTAAATGTTTGTAAATAATTACCTATCTCTCTAGATTTAATATTATGCTTCTTGTTACTGGTGTCTATTCTTATGCCATTTCATACTTCCATAATGATTATAACTTTACTGTACGGTATAAAATCTGATAGAGTGAGTCAACTGCTAGTCTTCTTTTTTTCCCTGAGTTTTCTCACCTGCTGTCATTCACTATTTTCTAGCACTTCAGTATCATTTGTTCAATTCCAAATAATTTGTTTGGAATTTTATTCTAATTGCACACCACTAGTTGGTTGACTGTGGAGGAGAATTTAGAGATTTATATTTCTGAATTTTCCAATCCAGGAACATAATCTGTCATTTATTTAAAACATTAAAAAATTTCCACAAGGTTTTATAGTTTCTAGTGCATTTTTAATTAACTTTATTCCTTCATAATTCCTTTTTCTGGGGATATTTTGAACTACACTGGGAGTATGACTATTAGTTGATGTCTAGAATGCATTCTCCCCCTCTTTCTTAACAGAGGTCTTGATTTTTTTTAACTGGACACATGGCCATTTTTGGTAAAGACATTTCGTACCCTCCTTAGATATTCAGTGTGTCCATGTGATTAAATTTTGGCCAATGGACATGAACAGAAATGCCCTATGTCACTTTTGGACAGCAATTCTTAAGCTATGCTGTCTGGAATGCAGTGATTGTGAGATTCAGGAGCCAACCTAACCAGGCTCCCTTGCAATGGCAGAGGAGAAAACTGGAAGAAGCTAGCTCCCTAAGGAATTTGTGGTCTTGTCATCCACCTCCACACTCTTTAATTGAGAGCATCATCTTTGCATGTGTAAGCCATTGCCTATTACAATTGTCTTATCATACGCAGCCATACACAAACCTAACAGCTACAGTGTTTTTTTCTTTCTTCTGTTCAGGTCTTTAAGGTAATTTTACTGAATTATATGTATTGAGCAATAATGCTGCATGCAAAGAAAATAATTTTTCTCTTTTCTTTTGTAATGTTTGTACTTCATTAGCTAGAAATTTCAGAACGGTGCTACATAAGGATAACAAAAACAACATTTTTCTCTCATTCTTGACTGTAATGGGAATGCTGTTACAGTTTTACTATTAAGTATGGTCTTGCCTGTGGCGATTTTTCAAATTTAAAATCGGGATAATGACATCTGTTTTACTTTGTAAAATTGTTATAAGGATCAAATGCACTAATAAATATAAAAATCCCATGTAACTGTAAAAAGCTATACCACATTTGTCTGGCATATAGTATGCCCTCAACAAATGTTTTCAGTATTATTATTACTGTTGTTAATAATTGATAACCTCCTGTGTTTAATGGCATAAGAAACAGAACTGTGTGTTCTATAAAATATCTCCTTGGTGCCACTAATCAGAAATAAGTGGGTCTAATGTATAATTAAGTAACTTTTTATGTCTTAGTATTTAGGCCAAAAGTTAGAAAAGTAACACGCTTTTCATTACAAAGAGAAGTGTTACATAGAGATTGAAATTTTGGGAAGAAATGATCATTTGAAAGTAGAGGTAGTTCCCATGAAATGAGATATGCAGAAACGTACATATAATTTAGTCATCAGGAAGCCCTCACTCTGCCTACATATCCTCTTTCTCCTTTGACAACTGCCTTAAAAACATGTGCCTCGTGGATGTATACGAGTCATTTCATTTGTCCACATTTCCAGTCTGTTTTTGGAGCAATATATGTGTTTATTGTGTTCTGCGGAAGCCACACACAAATTTTATCAAAAAATATTTTGCTGTAATTTTAAAAAGTGCTCTTTTTTTTTCAGATGTCCCATAGTAGTGTTGCTTATTCTAAAATTAGTCCATTTTACTCCTTGCAATCAGTTCCAGAAGAAGTCTGTGGAGAAATAAATTGAATCTGTTGACTTTAATACATTTTGGATGTTATCCATCCATTGATCTCTCACTTCTAAAACAGCTGAAATGTATGATCTATAGCTTGATATATTATATATGAAATATTATTTACATTTATTAACTTTACATATTGTTTTGCTCTGCTTTTATTTTTTGTTACACAGACATATATGTGCCATGGCAGTGTGCTATACCTATTAACCCATCGTCTAGGTTTTCAGCCCAGCATTCGTTAGGTATTTGTCCTAGTGCTCTCCCTCCACTTGCCCCCCAGCCCCTGACATGCCCTGCTCTGTGTTGTTCCCCTACCTGTGTCCATGTGTTCTCATTGTTCAACTCCCACTTATGAGGGAGAACATGGAGTGGTTTTCTGTTCCTGTGTTAGTCTGCTGAGGATGATGGCTTCCAGTTTCATCCATGTCCCTGCAAAGGACATAAACTCATTCTTTTTTATGGATGAATAGTATTCCATGGTGGATATGTGCCACATTTTCTTTATCCAGCCTATCATTGATGGACATGTGGGTTGATTCCATGTTTTTGCTATTATAAACAGTGCTGCACTAAACATACATTTGCATGTGTCTTTATAGTAGAATAATTTATAGTCCTTTGGGTATATACCCAGTAATGGAATTGCTGGGTCAAATGATATTTCTGGTTATAGATCCTTGAGGAATCACCACACTGTCTTCCACAATGGTTGAACTAATTTACACTCCCACCAACAGTGTAAAAGTATTCCTATTTCTCCACAGCCTCACCAGCCTCTATTGTTTCTTGACTTTTTAATGATCGCCATTCTGACTGGTGTGAGATGGTATCTCATTGTGGTTTTGATTTGCATTTCTCTAATGACCAGTGATGATGAACTTTTTATCATATGTTTGTTGGCCACATAAATGTCTTCTTTTGAGAAGTGTCTGTTCATATACTTTGCCCCCCTTTTTGATGGGGTTGTTTGTTTTTTCTTGTAAATTTGTTTACATTCCTTATAGATTCTGGATATTAGACCTTTGCCAGATGTGTAGATTGCAAAAATATTCTCCCATTCTGTAGGTTGCCTGTTCACTCTGATGATAGTTTCTTTTGCTGTGCAGGAGCTCTTTAGTTTAATTAGATCTCATTTGTCAATTTTGGCTTTTGTTACAATTGCTTTTGGTGTTTTCATCATGAAGTCTTTGACCATGCCTATGTACTAAATGATATTGCCTATATTTTCTTCCAGGGTTTTTATGGTTTTGGGTTTTGTATTTAATTCTTTAACCCATCTTCAGTTAATTTTTATATAATGTCTAATGAAGGGGTCCAGTTTCAGTGCTCAGTACTAGCAAGTTTTCTCAGCAGCATTTATTAAGTAGGGAATCCTTTCCTCATTGCTTTGTTTTTTGTCAGGTTTGTTGAAGATCAGATTGTTGTAGATGTGTGGTGTTCTTTCTGAGGTCTCTGTTCTGTTCCATTGGTCTGTATGTCTGTTTTGGTACCAGTCCTATGCTGTTTTGGTTACCATAGCCTTGTAGCATAGTTTGAAGTCAGGTAGTGTGATGCCTCCAGCTTTGTTCTTTTTGCTTAGGATTGTCTTGGCTATATGGGTTCTTTTTTGGTTTCATATGAAGTTTAAAGTTGTTTTTTTCTAATTCTGCAAAGAAAGAATAAAAGGTTGATGGGAATAGTTTGTATTTCTTTGGGGTCAGTGGTGATATCTCCTTTATCATAATTTATTGTGCCTTTTTGATTCTTCTCTCTTCTTTATTAGTTTAGCTAGTGGTCTATTTTGTTAATTTTTTCAAGGAACTAGCTTCTGGATTAATTGATTTTTTGAAGGGTTTTATGTGTCTCTACCTTCTTCAGTTCTGCTATGATCTTCATTATTTCTTGTGTTCTTCTGACTTTTAGATTTTTTTGCTCTTGCTTCTCTAGTTCTTTTATTGTGATGTTAGGGTGTTGATTTGAGATCTTTCCAGCTTTCTGAATGGGGCATTTAGTGCTATAAATATCCCTCTTAACACTGCTTTAGCTATGTCTCAGAGATTCTGGCACATTGTCTCTTTGTTCTCAATGGTTTCAAAGAATTTCTTGATTTCTGCCTTAATTTCATTATTTACCTGGGGTCATTCAGGAGCAAGTTGTTCACTTTCTGTGTAGTTGTGTGGTTTTGAGTGAGTTTCTTAATCCTGAGTTCTAATTTGATTGCACTGTGATTGTTTGCTATGACTTCCATTCTTTTGCAATTGCTGAAGAGTGTTTTACTTCCAATTATGTGGTCCATTTTACAGTAAGTGCCATGTGACACTGAGAGAAATGTATATTCTGTTCATTTGGGGTGGAGAGTTCTGTGGATGTCTATTACGTCCACTTAATCCAGAGTTGAATTCAAGTCCTGGATACCCTTGTTAAATTTCTGTCTGGTTGATCTGTCTAATATTGACTTGGGGTGTTAAAGTCTCCCACTATTATTGTGTGAGTGTCTAATTCTCTTTGTAGGTCTCTGAGAACTTGTTTTATGAATCTTAGTGCTCCCATATCGGGTGCATATGTATTTAACATAGTTAGCTCTTCTTGTTGCGTTGATCTCTTCACCATCATGTAATGCCCTTGTCTTTTTTGATCTTTGCTGTTTTCAAGTCTGTTTTATCAGAGACTAGGATTGTAACCCCTACTTTTTTTTGTTTTCCATTTGCTTGGTAAATCTTCCTCCATCCCTTTATTTTGAGCCTATGTGTGTCTTTGCATGTGAGCTGGGTCTCCTGAATACAGCACATTGATGTGTTTTGACTGTTTAACCAATTTGCCAGTCTGTGTCTTTTAATTGGGGCATTTAGCCTATTTACATTTAAGGTTATTTTGTTATGTGTGAATTTGATCCTGTCATCACGATGCTAGCTGGTAATTTTGCACAACAGTTGATGCAGTTTCTTCATAGTGTCATTGGTCTTTATATTTTGATATGTTTTTGCAGTGGCTGGTATCAGTTTATCTTTTCCATATATAGTGCTTCATTGTAAGACAGGCTGGTGGTGATGAAATTCTTTGGCATTGCTTGTCCAGAAAGGATTTTATTTCTCTTTTGCTTGTGAAGCTTAGTTTGGCTGGATAGGATATTCTGGGTTGAACATTCTTTTCTTTAAGAATGTTGAATATGGGCCCCCACTGTCTTCTGGCTTGTAGTGTTTCTGCTGAAAAACATGCTGTTAGTCTGATGGGCTTCCCTTTGAAGGCGAACAGAACTTTCTGGCTGCCCTTAACATTTTTTTCTTCATTTTGACCTTGGAGAATCTGATTATGTGTCTTGGGGTTGATCTTCTTATGGAGTATTTTAGTGTTCCCTGTATTTCCTGAATTGCATATTGGCCTGTGAAGCTATGTTGGAGAAGTTCTGGATAATATCCTGAAGTGTGTTTTCCAACTTGGTTTCACTCCCCCTGTCTCCTTCAGGTACTCCAATCAATCATAAGTTCAGTCTTTTTATGTAGTTTTACATTTCTCAGAGGCTTTGTTTGTTCCTTTTCATTCTTTTTTGTCTAATCTTGTTTGCAGGCCTTATTTCAGCAAGGTGGTCTGGAAACTCTGATGTCCTTTCTTCCCCTTGGTCAATTCAGCTATTGATATTTGTGTATGCTTCATGAAGTTCTTGTGCTGCATTTTTCAGCTCCATCAGATCATTTATGTTCTCTCTAAATTGGTTATTCTAGTTAGCAGCTCCTGTAACCTTTTATCCAGGTTCTTAGCTTCCTTGCATTGGTTTAGAACATGCTCCTTTAGCTCAGTGGAGTTTGTTATTACTAACCTTCTCAAGCATATTTCTGTCAATTCGTCCATCTCATCCTCTGTCCAGTTGTGCATCTTTGCTGAAGAGGCATTGCGATCATTTGGAGGAGAAAAGGCATTCTGGATTTTGGAATTTTCAGTGTTTTTGCACTGGCTTTTCCTCATCTTTGCGGATTTATCTACCTTTGATTTTGAGACTGCTGACCTTTTGATAGAGTTTTTGTGGGGAGTCTTTTTTTTTGTTGATGTTGTTGTTGCTTTCTGTCAGTTTTTCCTTTGACAATGAGGCTTCTCTTCTGCAGGTCTGCTGCAGTTTGCTGAAGGTCCACTCTAAACTGTTTGCCTGCGTATCACCAGTGGAGGCTGCAGAACAGCAAAGATGGCTGCCTGCTCCTTTGGAAGCTTTGTCCCAGAGTGGCATCAGCCAGAGCTCTCCTCTCTAAGGTATCTGTGGACCCCTGTTGAGAAGTCTCTCCCAGTCAGGAGGCACGGGGTCAGAGACCCACTTGAGGAGGCAGTCTGTCCCTTAGCAGAGCTGGTATGCTGTACTGGGAGAATCCCCCTTGTTAGGATAAGCCACTCACTTCAGAGCCAGCAGGCAGGAAAAATTAAACCCACTTGAGTTGTGACCGCAGACACCTCTCCCCACAGGTTCTCTGTCCAGGGAGATGAGAGTTTTATCTGTAAGCCCTTGACTGGAGTTGCTGGATTTCCTGCAGAGATGCCCTTGCCAGAAAGGGAGAATCTAGAGGAGCAGTCTGGCCACAGCTGCTTTGCTGAGCTGTGATGAATTCTGTCTAGTCCAAACCTCCCAGTCTCCTTAGCACTGTCAGGGGAAAACCTCCTACTAAGGCCACAGCCATGGTGGTTGTCCCTGCCCCCATCAAACTCATCATCCCAGGCATATTATAGACTGCTGCGCTGGCAGTGAGGATTTCAAGCCAGTGTTTCTTAGCTTGCTAGGCTTGGTGAGAGTGGGACCTACTAAGCGAGACTGCTTGGCTCCCTAGCTTCAGCCCCCTTTCTATGGGAGTGGATGGTTCTCCTGTCTCACTGGAGTTCCAGGTGCCACTGGAGTATGAAAAAACTCCTGCAGCTCAGTGCCTGCCCAAACAGCTCCCCAGCTCTGTGCTTGAAACCCAGGGCCCTGATGGTATACACTCATGAGATAAACTCCTGATCCGCAGATTGCAAAAATCCACGCGAAAAGCATAGTACCCTGGGCAGGTAGCACAGTCCCTCGCCACTTCCCTTGACTGGGGGAGGGAGGTCCTCCAGCTCTGTACACTTCCCAGGTGAAGCGATGCCACACCCTGCTTCTGCTTACTGTCTATGGGTTGCACCAACTGCTTAACCAGTCCCAATGAGATGAACTGGGTGCCTCAGTTGGAAATGCAGAAATCACCCACCTGTGTTGCTCTCGCTAGGAGCTGCAGATTGGAGCTGTTTCTATTTGGCCATCTTGACCCCTCTGTTGCTTTGCTTTTCTTAATGAGAAAAATGCCTTAACTTCGTGTATTTTATGTACAAGCACTCCATTATATATGCAAAAGTGGAAATTAGAGATATCTGGAAAATTAAAACAAATCAATCATAAATTAAATCCCCATAGCATTACTTTATGTTCCCTATATGAAGTCCTCTCTTTTCTATTTCTTAAATATTTACCTCAAGAAAGTTCCACAAATAATTACCTGAAAACAATTGGTTTGTCATGAGATTCATCGAACTTCAACGTTGACTGAAAAGGTATTAAGCACAATGTACTGTGAGGTGATGATCATCATAATATAATAACCCGTATAGCCTTTTATAAACATCCTTATTTTATCTAATTTGATCATCATAACAATCATTTGAGATAAGAAAATAAATATTGTCACATCTGAGGAAACTGAGGCACAACGAACAAGACTAAGGTGTCATTTTATACGTCACACATAAAGTAAATCTCACAACTCCTACTTGAACCCAGGATTTCTGACTATAAATTTTGAATAGTTTCCTCTAATCGTCACTGCTCTTTATCATTTGATTTTAAGCCTACTCATTGAAAAATGTTTAGTAACTAACACTTAGTAAATGCTAATTGTATATTGGATACAATTAGCTAAGTGCACTAGCTGTATTAGTTTGTTCAATCCTCATTACCTCCCTTGATGGTAAGTACTGACATCAGTCACATTTGAGTGAACTGAGGTCCGGCGAGGTGGAGTAATTTGCCCAGGGTTAATATAGCTTAATATCTAGTGGAGCTAGGATTGAACCCAAGCATGCAACTAGAAAACCGCTTCTTTTAAACCATTAGATCCTGTGCCTCTTTTTTAGCAATGTGCTCATTCCCTCCTTGTTCATGTTAATTTTGCCTGGTTGGCCCACTTCTTGTAGCAGGAAAAACATTCATTAGAAACAAAAATCTATCTGAGTTTAACTGTCTTAGATCTAGAGAAGCCTGGAAAGTGGCCCGTCTCCTCTAGGTTTTAAATTCTGAGAAGAGATGACATACTGACTTTTTGGAGAGGTAATAAGTTTGTAATACATTTGTGCAGGTGCACAAATGTAGATGTTTGCAAAACTGTTTGATTCTTCAAGTCAATCTGTTCTTTGCTGCTGTGTTAATGGAAATAAATGGTTGGGACTGAATTTCACAGTCCGCTTGCGCACAGAAACAATGTGAAGATTCAGCCCATATCCAACTATTCTTGGGCTTACTTTTATTGCTTTCCTTGAAAATGCCTCCAGTGTTTTACAATTATTACACACCATGATATCCAGAACTGACCAGTGCTTGGTAGGTGAAATTCTGTTCACTATCAGGAATCCTCTGAGCTTATAGCAAAATCACATTAGTTTTTTTTCTTCTTTCATCCTTCTGTTTCTGTATTGTAGAGCAAGCCCATATATCATCAGTTATCCTTCTTTTCTCCAGGTCTTTTTTGTCATTACTGCCTTCTAGGTGTTTTGGATTATTTTAAGATCTATTGTTTGCTTTGTCTGTAGCAGAACATTCTTTTATTATTTCCTTCCTCTCTTCTCATGACCACTCCCAAGTTTATAATTACTTTTAAGTATGTGTTATAATTGCCTTTTTGCACATCATAAAGAAATGTAACTTAAAACATTAACTATATTTGACTTATTGTGATAGCTATTTTCTCAATTTGATTTTGGTCAGAATGCAGTATTTTCTTTTTTTTCTTTTTTTCTTCTGAACAGTTTGAATCATTCACTGAATTATCTTTTGTTAACTAGAAATCTATTATGTATATGGCATGGTACCATGAGAAACACAAATGAATGATGGTCTTTTTACTACGTATATGACTGATCCTCAGCTTCTTCAAATGCAAAATGACATTGAACCTGTTTTACAGCATTATTGTAAGCACTAAATTAGATGAATTTGTGAAATTTCTGGCATATATGAAGCTTGAAAAAATATTTGCTTCCATTCGAATGTCAGCTGTGTGACAGACACTTTATGTGCAGAATTAATCTTTGCATAACAAATAAGATGAATGTATCTCTGCTTTTACAGATAATATGCCTGAGGCTAATTAACTACCTTGCCTAAGACCACTTAATTGTGAATAATTAGGCCAAGATTGGAACCTCTGTCTGCCTGATCGTAAAGCATTTTCTTATATACAGGTTCACTGTGCTGAACAAACTCACCATTTGATGAGTGGCATAAAAAAGCTATTTCATAACATAAGAAAGGATATGTGTCATAGTATAAGTGATACTTGGGTAAGAGAAAATGAGATTATTTAGTTAGTGGGGCCTAATCTGAATTTACTCAGCAGTCAAAGAGTAGCCGTGTGAAATTTTTGAGGGCTGAGTAAAATGAGTATAGTAATACTTTAGAGAGATGAACCATGGAAAAATGTATGGACTAAAGGCAGGGAGAGACTGGAGACAAGGAACTTTGTTGGGATGCCATTTCAGTAGTACAATTAGTAGGTAAGCAGTGATCTGGATTAGGGTATTGGCATTAAAAATAAAGGAGGAATGGGAAATAAAATATAAATACATCATATAGGGCGAGTTCTCTGAATTTTAGGAAGATCTATAGGAAGAAAAAGAAATCAGAAAAGTTTGGTAACTGCCTGGGTACACGGTGGTTCCATTATAGGTTCCACCAGCAATGAAGTGGGAGCGTTTGGTTTTAGACATGTTGAATTTGGAAACATGGTGAGTTTTATAATCAAATGTAGCTGTGTGGCAGTCCTTTGGGTCTATAGGACCAGAACTCATGAGAGGCATCAGGTTTAGTGGTGAGGACTCCAGCTGTTAGACTGCATGAGATTTCATAAATTACAGAAAAGAAAAGGGAAAAGCAAGCTACATTCTATAATAATACTTACAGCTATAAAAAGTAGTAGTTCAAAAAGATACTTGGTGAGTGTGTACTATGTATCTCATATTGTGTGAGATACTTTCACATATATTATCTCAAATTCAAAGGAACCATAAGAAACAGGCACCATTATTCTAGATAAAGAAAGAACTAGAGGAGAAATGTTAGATTATCTGCCAAATAATCATTTATTCATAAAAAATGCACATGGAGTGCTTCCTGGGCTCCAGTCACTGTGCTAGACACTGGGAATACAACGGGTAATAAACAGACATGTTTTTTTTTGCTCTCTTAGAACTTTGCCTCTACATTTAATCTGGATATAATTTTTATATAACTGCTGAAATCAATTCAACAAACCTGTTAGAGATTTAAGAAAGAATAAAATACCAGTCTTTCAAGAGCTGCAGTTGAGAAAGGAACAGCAATTCGACTCAAAATTTTAGCAGTCCATGCTTAAATGAACTAGTAACGATCATTTTGATACTTCATAAAATTGCTGCATGTAGTTACTGCAGTTTTATCTTAATAACAGACAACTTCAGCCTAATTATTTAGCTCATGAAGATATCTAGGAAAACTTGGCATGGTTTGCCATATTTAAAGGAAGCTGTTATATTGATTTAGTTAAAATCTTAAAAGATTATAACACAATACCATGTTAGTAAGGATTTGGATCTACTCATACATTGTTGGTGCCAGTGTAAAACGTTACTATCACTTCGGAAAAATTTCCGGCAGGTCTTTTATTTTTAAATTAAACTTGTATTTACTTATGACCCAGCAATTTTACTCCTGGAAGTTTACCCAGAAAAAACCAAAGCAAATATCCACAAAAAGGCTTATATTAGATTGTGAATAGTTTTTACTAAATTTTGAGTAGATGTAGTAAAATATTTATAAAATATATGTAGGCCATCCACAA
The DNA here is from genome assembly GCF_001604975.1 of Cebus imitator. Classification (NCBI taxonomy): domain Eukaryota; kingdom Metazoa; phylum Chordata; class Mammalia; order Primates; family Cebidae; genus Cebus; species Cebus imitator. Next base: position 1,326,412 of record NW_016107618.1, read on the forward strand.
GAATGGTTAAATGAAAAGACTGATAATATCAAGTATAGTGAGGATATCAAGCACTTAGAGCTCTCATACACTGGCAGTAGGAGTGCAAGTTGGTACAGCTCTTTGGAAAAGTATGTCCCAGGATCTACTAAAGCTGAACACATCTTTACCCTATGAACCAGCAATTCCATGCAAGAGTTTATTCCTATCAGAAATACCTACTTATGTGTGGACAAGAATATCCATAGCAGAACTATTCTTAAGAGCCCAACACTGGGAAGAACGCATATGTTTATCAGTTAAGGGGTTAAATATATAAATTGTGGTATTCTTATGACTGATTATTCAGACATGAGAGATACAGTTGAATCTCACAGATATAATACCATGTAAAAGAAACCAGGGACCATGGAGTCCATAATATAGGAATCCATTCAGATGGAGTTCAACAAAAGATAAAATGAATTCTACGTTGTGGCTGGGTGCAGTGGCTCATGCCTGTAATCTCAGCACTTAGGAGGCCAAGGTTGCGAGATCATTTGAGGCCAGGAGTTCAAGACTGGCCCGGCCAACATGATGAAACCTAGTCTCTACTAAAAATACAAAAATTAGCCGGGTGTAGTGGTGGGAGCCTGTAGTCCCAGCTACCAAGGAGGCTGAGGCACAATAATAGCTTGAACTAGGAGGTGGAGGTTGGACAGTAATAACTGGAAGAGGACACAGGGAGCTTTGAGTTCTTGTAAATTTCTGAATCCTGATTACGGTGCTGATTACATAGATATGTTCACTTCGTCATAACTCATCAGGATGAACACATCATTTTTGCAATTTTTACATGAATTTATAGTTGAATGTTCATTGCAAAAATAGGTGAAGGGGCTTAAAGAACACCAGTACAACATACTCACATGGACCCATCATCATTGTAAAAAGAGTTTCATTGTCTTTGATGCCCTTTCTGCTCCTTTTTCCTCTGTTCACTTCCCTTCCCCCTCAGATAACACTATTTTTTTGAATTGGCATTTATTAGTTCCTCTTTCTCAACAGTATTGTGTTTACATACAGTATTTTAAAATAATGTATTTAAAAATCTCTTTTTTCACTTTTTTGAAATTGTATCTCTTATTTATTCAATTCAGATATTAAATAGATATTTACTTGTTTTGTGCCTAATGCTCTGCATTGAGCTGAGGAAGATAAGAAAGCAGTAGAAAACTGAACTCCACTGTCTACATGCCGTAATTTACTGGGAGCAGTAAAGTATATATCTGTAACATGGTTCAGTAACAACAATTATTTTCTCATCTGCAAAAAAGAAGGAATTAAACTATATGGTCTCCAAAAATTTTTCCAGTCTAAAATTTGACCTTTGAGTATATATTTAAGGGTAAACATTTTTTGATAAAAAACTAATTACGTAAGTATATGATGTATCTGATGAACCCTTCAGAGATGTTCTTATGGAAGAAATAATTTGTAAAACTCATGCTTAAGAAACTTAGTGCTTTGTAACATGGATAAAAATTATTCACGTAAGAGTATATTGATCCAGTTAAGCAGAATTATAAAAAGAGATTTGTGATAAAATGAATGATCTATTAGGTATCTCTATCGGGGGAAGGAAGACACATTTTAAATAGAGATGATGGGGGAATTGTTAAGAGTTATGGGCTACATTTAGAGAATATCTTGTGTTAAAAATTGGGAGTAAAGGAGAGAGTATTATGGAAAGTAGTAGAAATAGAGCAGATTTTATAATGTTTTCTAAAGCATTGAATATCTCTTGATCTTACCTCTGCCATCCTGCCCCTTGGTGATAGGTAGTAAGAAATGGAATTTACAATTATTCTCCTGTTTGAAAGTTATGAACAACTTGGGCTGAGCGAGGCTTCACATGTAGATGGATTGCATTTTTACAGGCAAAAGATGAGGACATTCTAAAAGTCGAGAGCAATTTGTAAAAGGAGGAGAGAGTCACAGGTTACGCTAATCAGAAAGTAGTAATTTATATCAGAAACATTTGGGCAATGAAGTTATTTAGGTGCATTGATTGCAGAATGATGAACTAAGGTGATTAGCTTGAGAAGCTGACTTTTAATATACTCGAGAACTCTGATAGCTTCCCTTATACTTATCGCTATAAGCTTACAATATTATGAACATTTTACTTTATCCTTTGGATCTATTCTAAATTTTGCAGCAGTATGTGGGATGCACAGTGAGAAGGAGAGCCTCAAGCATGCAGAAAACAATTATAAAAATTTATTTCTGAAAGCATGATGTTTGGACTAGCATGTTGACAGCGTGAATATAAAGTGAAGATGCAGGTGAAAATTGCCAAGGAAGAATCATAAGACCAGATGATGAAATAAAGAATTAAGGAAATGAGTCAATGACAGCTTCCAGGTTTTGTGCATGGGAAGACTGGGACAGTTGGGTGTTATTAACTTCCTGAGGATGTCATACTTGAACTGAGATTTGAGTTATGAAAAGACATAGTTGGATGAAAGGAGTGTCAGGGTAGAGGAGCTAGGTTGGTTCATCATATACAAACATCATATTATGAGTTTGGAGGGGTAGGCAGAAGCAAGACTTTGTAGAATTTTATAGACCATGGTCTATTAGTGAAGGTTCTCTAGAGGACCAAGACTAATAGAATAGATTTATATATGAAGGGAGTTTATTAAAGAGTATTGACTCACACAACCACAAGGTGAAGTCCCACAATAGGTCATCTGCAAGAAAGAAGCCAGAAAGCCAGGAGAGAGATCCAAGATCGCCGACTAGCAGCAGCTCAGGATTGAAGCTCCCAGTGAAGGCACAGGGAGTGAGTGGACGCCAGACTTCCAGACGAATTTTTGTTGCTAATGGACCAGGAGATTCCCGGCGGAGGAGCCCCATGGGTTGCCAGCGCGACTCTTTCGGCTGGTGCAGCTGTGTTTTGCTGGCACCCTAGCGTGGCGGTTCTCAATGCGGAGTATGCGGGACTGGGTGCCCTTTTAGTTGGCATTTGGAGCTCCAGGAAGGCAGAGTCACCCATTCATCGGATTGAAGGGGGGACTGACGCGGGGAGCCAGACCAGGAGATTTTGGGCAAGAAAACGCGAATCTCAGCACCTCTGTTTTAGCTGGTGCAGTTGCCATCTGGGAAATTGCATAGATCCCGGTGCCTTTTCGGTGGGTGACTGGGGCACCTGGGAGAGAATCAATCCTTCAATTAGGAAAAGAAAAACAAGGGGGCTCCAAGGCAGGGAGCCAGGTGATTGGGCTCAGCTGGTCCCAACCCCTCAAAAAAACAGCAATTGGAAATGCTGATGGCTGAGAGTTTCACAGCAAGCACAGCTGACCCTGGGAAGGTCCAGCTCTGTGGGGGAGGGGCGTCCACCAAAGGAAAACAAAGAAACAGAAATAACATCATCACCAACAAGCTGGACGTCCACTCAGAGACCCAATCTTAAAGTCAGCAATTACAAAGATGACAGGTGGATAAATCCACAAAGATTGGGAGAAACCAGCACAAAAAGGCTGAAAACACCTGAAATCAGAATACCTCTCCTCCTTCAGGAGATCACAGCTCCTCATCAGCAAGGGAACAGGGCCTGATGGAGAATGAGTGTGATGAACTGACAGAATCAGGCTTCAGAAGGTGGATAATAAGAAACTTCTGTGAGCTAAAAGAACATGTTCTAACCCAATGCAAAGCAACTAAGAACCTTGAAAAAAGGTTTGACAAAATGCTAACAAGAATAGACAATTTAGAGAGGAATGTAAGTGAATTAATGGAGCTGAAAAACACAATACGAGAACTTCGCGAAGTATGCACAAGTTTTAACAGTCGAATTGACCAAGCAGAATAAAAGATAACAGAGGTCAAAGACCAACTCAATGGAATAAAATGAGAAGGCAATATTAGAGAAAAAAGGGTAAAAAGGAATGAGCAAAGTCTCCAAGAAATATGGGACTACATGAAAAGACCTAATCTATATTTGATAGGTGTACCTGAATGTGATGAAGAGAATGAATCCAAGCTGGAAAATATTCTTCAGGATATTATCCAGGAAAACTTTCCCAACTTAACAAGGCAGGACAATATTCAACTCCAGG
>NW_016107618.1:1331205-1396873 GCF_001604975.1 Cebus imitator
AGGCAAAGAAGGACATTACATAATGGTAAAAGGATCAATGCAACAAGAAGAGCTAATGATCCTAAATATATACGCACCCAAAACAGGAGTACCCAGACACATAAGGCAAGTTCTTAAGGACTTACAAAGCGACTTAGACTCCCACACAATAGTGGGAGACTTCAACAACACATTGTCAATATTAGATAGACCAATGAGACAGAAAATTAACAAGGCTATCCAGCACTTGAACTCAGACCCAGAACAAGTAAACTTAATAAACATTTACAGAACTCTCCACCCCAAATCCACAAAACATACATTCTTATCAGTACCACATCACACCTACTCTAAAAGTGACTACATAATTGGAAGTAAATCACTTCTCAGTAATTGCATAGCATTTCACAGGTTTAAATGAAATATTGGTTGGCTGCTTGTTTGTTATTTTCCTCCCTTATTCCTTCCTGTCTCCATTGTTAAGCACAATTTTTGGCATAAAAGAGGTTTTTAATACCCATTTTCATATTGCATTCTAGCTTGGGCAATACAGCAAGATTCCCGTTCTCTCTCCCTCTTTCTCTCTTTCATTCTTTTTTAATTAATTAATTTATTTCTTTCCAAACAAAACAACAAAACAAAAAAAAAGAAAGCCAGTCCAAGTCCCAAAACCTCAAGAGTAGGGAAGTCGACAGCGCAGCCTTCTGTCTGTGGCTGAAGGCCCAAGAGCCCTTGGCCAACCATTGTTATAGATACAAGAGTCCAACAGAAGAACTTGGAGTCTGATGTTCAAGGGCAGGAAGCATCCAGGATGGGAGAAAGATGAAGGCATCTTTCTCACAGTCCTTCCACGTTCCTCTGCCTGCTTTTATCCTAGCTGCACTGGCAGCTGATTAGATGGCACCCACCCAGATTGAGAGTGATTCTGCCTCTCCCAGTCCACTGATTCAAACACCTTCACAGACATAACCAGCAATGATACTTTGCATACTTCAATCCAATCAACTTGGTACTCAATATTAACCCTTAAAGTGGTAAGAATTTTGGTCTTTATCCCAGGGTACTTGTAATCCAATGAGGGGTTTACACAGACCATTATCTGATTGCCATTAGGCAAGGTTATTCTGGTTTCAGTGTAGTCACTGCATTTTAGAGGTTGCGTGAAAGTTGGTAATATGGGATGACAGGAAGGATATTACTCTGGTAGTCTTGCCTAGAGGTGATGATGGTTGGAACTGAAGCAGAGAGGGGTGGAAGAGATTGACAGTGGGCAATTATGTGAATGAGCAAAGAAGAGGGCCTAATGATGACCCTTGAAGATCTAACACTTAAAGGCCAGGGAGATCAGAAAGAGCCTTCAAGAGTTACAGATAAATGGCCAGAGAGACGGGAGAACAACAGGCTGGTATGCCCTCAAAGGAGACAAGGAAGAAACAGTTGAGCCTATTGTTATGGAGACAAATGAAGAGAGGCTAAATATGTTTCTGTATAGCACCTTCATCTTGAGAGATGCTGTTAGACAATAAATTCTGGCCCAGGTACCACACCACATCTTGCTTCTGACATAGCACACCATGGCTGACCCTCTGCCATTGGACACTAGATGTTCTTTCCACCCCTAGAATGGATTCGATCACTAACTCCAGATGCAAGTCCCTGGTGGTTGTATTTTACTGACAGAGGTTAATTCATTTTCCTGTAACTCTACCTCCTAGAGTCAGGGAAAGCAGGTAGGTGGCCTTTTTTGTTTCTGTAATTAGTGACAGGGCACAACCTCTCACAAGACTTAACTGAAGGCTAACTCTCAAATTTAGGAAGGAGAGGTCAGATGAAGGGTAGAAAAAAAATTGGAAATATCTACTACATTAATCTTAAAAATCATTTTATGTCAGATGCTTTCCTTGGTCCTGGTTTTCGTCTTGGCAGTTGATCTTGGAGTTGATTGCATCCTTTTGTTAACACTGGGTCTTATTTGCATCACCGCTGCTCCATTTATCCATTGAATATTTTATGTAGACTCCCACTTGCACCATGCATTGTGTGAGGAACTGAGTACATGAAATAGAAAAGACGTAGTTCTTGTTCTCCAGATGCTTGGAGTCTGAAGTAGAAGGACCTACTGTGAATACAAAGGTTGAGTTCCAGGGCCACTCGCTTGTCTTGGTCCCATTCAGGTCTCCAAAGGAGGCCCTAGGAATGGGTTCATAAGGTCATAGATTTAAAACTATTTGCAAAAGTAAGCCAATTTTCTCGCATTTTGTTAAGAACTTTTGACATCTCATTCTGACTACTCTGAAAGTTCTCTTCCTGTTGGGTGGTGTTTAAATGGTTATGCGCATTTTTGCATTTAGCTAAGGGGGAGTTGAGTTGGGATACAATCTGTTTGGGTTTAGCAGGATATAGTTACTTTGTTTGTAGGTATTTCCATAAATGGTTCAATTATAGAGAGCAGGGAAATCTGCTGAGAAGGGTCTGGTAATGCCTTGGAGACTGCTCTGATCCCAGGATGGCTCTTACCCTCAAAAGGCAGGAAACTGGGAGCTTTTAAGGTGATATTATTTTTTCTTTTTGAGATGGAGTCTCTCTTCACCCAGGCTGGAGTGCAATGGTGTGATCTCGGCTCACTGCAACCTCCGTCTCCCGGGTTCAAGCAATTTTCCTGCCTCAGCCTCCTGAGTAGCTGAGATGACAGGCATGCGCCACCACGCCCAGCTAATTTTTGTATTTTTAGTAGAGATGGGGTTTCACCATGTTGGCCAGGCTGGTCTTGAACTCCTGACCTTGTGATCACCCTCCTCAGCCTCCCAAAGTGCTGGGATTACAGGAGTGAGCCACCATGAGGTGAATTCTTTTATTACTAAAAACTTAGCTAATTGTCTTTTCCTTTCTCGGGAACCTCCCTTTGAAAGGCCATATCTGCCTGAAAGTCATTTTCCCTGGATGCTACGCAGCAAAGATCACCTCTGTTCCTGTCTCCCAATTCTTGGTGCTAACTCTACTCAGTGGGAGGTGCTGGCATCTGGTGGCTCTCCTCTCTTCCCCCTGCACTGCCACCTCCACAGTTTTAGAGGCTGTGGACTACTTCAGTAGAGAGTTTTGTCCTTTTTTTCATTTCTTGTTCTTTGCTTGGTTAGGGTAAACTTGGATTGTCTTTGGGGGCAGTGGGTAATGGTATGATTTGAACTTGAAAGTGGTTCATGCCTTGTAACTTGGGCTTAATGACTTAAGGACACTTGAAAGATAAACCAAAACACTACATAGATTTTTAAAAGCCTTTGTTCAAAATAATTTATAAAGGTCAAATACTCCATTTGAACTGCATTTTGGAAAAATGTTTTGTAATGATTCAATAAACCTTCTCTCTCATCTTTAAATTTAAATTTTAGAGAGCTAAGAGGATAGTCAGAGAAAGATAGAATATTTTGTAAAAATTGGCCAGTCACGCTGGCTCACATCTGTAATCCCAACACTTTGGGAGGCCGAGGTGGGCGGATTGCCTGAGCTTAGGAGGTTAAGACCACCCTGGGGAATATGGTGAAACCTTATCTCTACTAAAAAAAAAAAAAATTAAGCAGGTATGGTGGTGCACACCTGTACTCCCAGCTACTCCAGAGGCTGGGGCACGAGAATTGCTTTAGCCTAGGAGGTGGAGGTTGCAGTGAGCAGAGATCACACCACTGCACTCCAGCTTGGGCTACAGAGTGAGACTCTCAGAAAAAAAAAAAAAAAGTATAATATTTAAATAATCACATCCAAAGCAGCAACTGATGGTAATTAGGGGAAGAGATACATTTTGGGAAGAGATAATAAATAGTATTTAATATTTTTGATAATCTAATTAATGAAGAGGAATGAAGCATATGAAAACATTGGAAAAACTTTTAGATTTCTTGGTATTTTGACATAAATATTGACATAGCTGGAGATAAAATAAAACTTACGTACAGCTACAGTGAGACCATCAACTTCAAACTAGTTAAAAAGAGTCAACAATCTGGAGTATTTAAGATTATTATTACTATTGTGTGTTTTTGCACAGCCAAACTCAAAAGAGCTTCACTTATACAGTTTGACCCAATTTCACAACAATCCTAAAAATGTGTATTACCAATAATGAATAGTGAAGCTGAAAGAAATTTTTCTAAATTATTGTTGCTTATTAAAATTTTTTTAAAAATTTAATTGTGCTAAAAATTACATAACATAAAATTAATGATCTTAACTATTTTTAAGTGTACAGTCCGGTAGTGTTGTCTATTTATATTATTGTGCAACTGATCCATATCGTTTGATTTTAATTATAAAATAAAATTGAGAAAATACTGATTTTAGGATTTATGTTACAAAATAATTGTCACATGAAAGACAACTGAGGTTATTTGTATTGTTACAGGAAAGTTTTACCAACTCCTAAGTGTAAGTGTGTGGAAAGTCCTCCCATGTGACCCTGTGCCTAACAGAGATGCCTGGCCTCTTTGGAAGTGTACTGGGTCTCTTGCAATGGAGGGAACAATGATCAGTTCTGAAGACTTTGCCATCCTGTCCTTAAGTGATCAGAACTTGTTGTCTAGGAATTCCCCCAATATAAAAGATACTTCTTCTTTTGCTGTTTAGCTCTGAGAGTCCCATGGAATTTGTTTCTTGATTTATTAGGCTCTCCTTTGCCTTGGAAGCAAAATAACTGTCATTTTGTTTTCAAAGTTGATCTTTAGTTTGTTCTTCAAGAGCTTCTAAAATGTACAACTTAACACTTTACTCATTCAAAATACATACTCATTTTTGTAGCTAATTGTTTTTGTAGTTTTGTGCTCTTTCTAAGCCCCACTTCCTTCTGCATGAAGCCCAGGAGATTTTGATTGTCCCATTCTATGGAGTCAGACCTGTTTTATACTTGTCCATTGAGGATCTGCAATGACCCTGCGCTGTTTGGAGGTAGCTCTTATTATTCATGTCTTGGCATAAGAAGAAACTCTTTACTCCTCGTGACATAAAAAAGGTGTTGGATACTTTGATCCTCACCTTTTTTTTTTTTGTTTCTTTCTTTCCTACTTCCTGATTTTGTAAGGTAAATAAACTATAAGTGACTTTTCAAGGTCACATATAATTAATTTCAGAGTTAGGCCTAGCTGTCTTAACTTACTCTAATATTAGTTTCACCATTTCTATCTATTCCTACAATGAAATATCACAAACATATGCAAGTTTCTTTCTATAGAGCTTAGTACTTACCCCAACTCAAACTATTAAGACTATGTTAAAATCCTCAGCCCCTTTACATAAAATATACATTATCATAGAGAAACTCACCTTCAGTTTTAATGATCTCCTTACAACAATTAGATTCTAAAGAGGGCATGTAAGGCAAAAATCACATAAAGTTAAATTTACCAAATTACCCTTGAAAGTCCCTTAAATAACCCATAACAAGTGAGATGCTCAATAGTCACAGGAAAACTGAGCCAAGGTGGGGGTGAGAGCAGATTCACATTTCTCATCCCACACTCACTCTGGGGCAGATGCTCCCTGACAACAGCAATGATGCCTATGGCACTCTTCAGTTAGATACCCAGCTATGATAGGTTTCTATTCAAATTAACAGCATTTCTTAGTCTCTCCTGAATTAGGCCATATTAAGGATAAAATTGGCATATGGTCCCAATTGAATCCTTAGGATTTTATGTAGCATCTAATTTGACTAGAATAGAAGTCTGTGTGGAAGAATAACTTGGCAAGGTTAACAAAGTTGAATTGCAATTATTTCTCCCAAATCCAAACAAAACCTCAATTTTTCTTTCCTTCTCCATCGTTTGGATAACTGTGATCTTACAAACTGGTCTATGATTATTGGCATAACTGAATGTCAGCTCTAGCTGTTTGCCATCTGAGCCTCGGCGTATCTCCATCAATTCTAAACTTAACAACCATCAATATGTGTTAAAGATGCATTTGGGCATTTGGGTGTATGTGTTGGCTATGAAAATTACTTTTGTGCTGAGATAGAAGTAATCATCGTATAATAATAAAATGAATACTTTAAATGCTTATTTAAAATTTTTGTGTAATAGGGGAAGATTTCAGCATTTGCCATTTTTTTCTACAATGGTTGATTTGCTGCATTTATTCTTTATTTGTCTTCCCTGTGAATACATTTATTGCCAGTGCTTTTAGTGGTACTGTTAGCTTCATTGCATAATTAGTGGTATTCATCTGCTGCTTTTTATCCTGGAAGAACTGTAATTAGTTTTCATTCACTGGTGACATTTATGCAGTATCAGGGTCATTGTCAAAAGGTATAAAGACTATAATTCTATTGCTAGGCTTTAAATCCCAAAAAATGCACAAATCTATTTTATTCATCTCTTGTAATAAAAGAGGGTATGAGCTACGACTGATAGAATTTCATTCTGCTTGGAAGAAATGGATATTATATGATTTGAATGAGTTATGTGTTTGGGTACAAAGTATCAAGTTGTTTTCTGTCCCAAAGCAGGAAATTCTATTCCCACTATTTAGTTGGTTAATTTTGAATAGCTCAAGTCATGTTTAAGAGATCAGTTGTTTTAAGACAGGCATGGTGGCTCATGCTCGTAATCCCAGCACTTTGGGAGGCTGAGGAGAGAGGACAGTTGAGCCCAGGAGTTCAAGATCATCCTGGACAACATGTTGAAACCTTGTCTCTGCAAAAACTACAAAAATTAGCTGGGCCATGGTGGTATTCACGCCCGTAGTCAAAGCTACCTGGGAGGCTGAGGCAGGACTAGAAATATGGGCTTGTAGTCTAAGTCAGCCTGAATTCAAAACCCACTTCATTCACTAAACAGTCCTCAAAAGGTTAATTGTGAAGATTAAATTCAGTCATGTTTGTGGAGCATTTAGGATAGCATTCATTACCATCAAGTCTTTCACAAGATTTTTATGTGTCTTTCCAGGAGGCTGCAGGTCAGAAGGCTTTATTATAGGGTCAAAGAGTTCTGGAATTCTTAAGAGGGAAGCCACAGATTGAAGTCAGTATCAAATGAAAGAATGTGTCTTGTAGAGTGTTTAATATGGCTGAAGTAATATAAATCTAAAGCAGTGGAGGTGTTGTTAAAATTTTGCCACAAGCCTATACGTTCCAGTTTCAGCCTATTCCCTTCTTATCGCTACAAAGGTTTTTGGCAGCGTGTGTATGTGGTAGTGGTGGTGTGTGTATGTGTGCATGTGTTGCCTGGTGTATGAAGTGTGTATGTATGTGTGCAGGTGTGTTTTCTGGTGTGTGTGGTGTGGCATAGGGTAGAGTATGAGTGTATATCTGTGTGCTTAGGGTAAGGAGTTCTGAAATCATTGGGAACATCTTAGGAATCACCTTATCTTCAGTGGAGCAATGCTCTGCTCATCTGTCTGATGAATCCAGTCATTCCAATAAAGGAGGTTTCTTTAATGTACATCATCACCCGCTTTTGAGACTCTTACATATTTGCTATGTGAACCTGGTATGGTCGCTCTTCAGTGTAAGTTCATATAGTTCTAATGAAGTCAGAATTTGAAAACAAATATTCTGGCTGTGAATCAGTCTTGGAGAGAGCAAGAATCAGGAAGGAAGAATTAAAAATAGCAAATGCTTACAATCTGATAATATGAATCCTACCTACACTTAGATAGGTAGCCCTTGTTCAGTGTGCCAGGCAGTTATAAGAATTTATATACATTACTTCATTTAATTTTCACAACAACTCTGTGTGGCGAAAACTTTTTTATCCCTATGTTATAGATGAGGAAACTAAGGCAACATAGAGAAGCATTGGAACTAGGTGCATAATATCCACTCTTCATTGATATTGACACGCTGATTTATGTAGTGCTTGTAGGGAACTTTTTGCCCCCTTTCTGCTATGTTTAGACAGGCAGGGATATTCATTTTTTAGCTTATCACTAGCCAATAAATGAGAATCAATCTGTAAGACTTCTTTTTTTAAAAAATTATATTTTTAGTTCTGGGATACATGTGCAGAACATGCAGGTTTTTTACACAGGTATACATGTGCCATGGTGATTTGCTGCACCCATCAACCCGTCATCTACATTAGGTATTTCTCCTAATGCTACTCCTCCCCTAATGCCCCAACCCCCAACAGACCTCAGTGTGTAATGTTCCCCTTCCTGTGTCTGTGTGTTCTCATTGCTCAACTCCCACTTTGAGTGAGAACGTGTGGTGTTTGCTTTTCTGTTCTTGTGTCAGTTTGCTGATAATGATGGTTTCAAGCTTCATCCATGCCCCTGCTGAACTCATCCTTTTTTATGGTTACATAGTATTCCATGGTGTATATGTGTCACATTTTCTTTATCCAGTCTATCACTGATGGGCATTTTGGTTGGTTCCAAGTCTTTGCTATTGTAAATAGTGCTAATAGTGCTACAATAAACATACATATGCATTTATCTTTAGAGTAGAATGATTTATAATCCTTTGCGAGTATACCAAGTAATGGGATTGCTGGGTCAAATAGTATTTCTGGTTCCAGATCCTTGAGGAATTGCCACACTGTCTTATACAATGATTGAACTAATTTACACTCCCACCAACAGTGTAAAAACATTCCTGTTTTCTTCACATCCTTTCCAGCATCTGTTTTTTCATGACTTTTGAATGATTGCATCTAACTGGAGTGAGATGGTCTCTCAATATGATTTTCATTTGCATTTCTCTAATGACCAGTGATGATGAGCTTTTTATCATATGTTTGTTGGCTGTATAAATGTCTTCTTTTGAAAAGTGCCTGTTCATATCCTTCACCCACTTTTTGATGGAGTTATTTGTTTTTTTCTTACAAATTTGTAGATTCTGGATATTAGCCTTTTGTCAGATGGATAGACTGCAAAAATATTCTCCCATTCTGTAGGTTGCCTGTTCACTTTGATGATAGTTTCTTTTGCTGTGCAGAAGCTCATTAGTTTAATTAGATCCCATTTGTCAATATTGGCTTTTGTTGCCATTGATTTTGGTGTTTTAGTCATAAAGACTTTGCCTATTCCTATGTCCTGAATGGTATTACCTAGGTTTTCTTCTAGAGTTTTTATGGTTTTATGGTCTTACATTTAAGTCTTTAATCGATCTTGAGTTAATTTTTGTATAAGGTATAAGGAAGGGGTCCAGTTTTAGTTTTCTGTATATGGCTAGCCAGTTTTATTAATACTATTTATTAAACAGGGAATCCTTTCCCCATTGGTTGTGTTTGTCAGGTTTGTCAAAGATCAGATGGTTGTAGATATGTGGCATTATTTCTGAGGCCTCTGTTCTGTTCCCTTGTTCTATATGTCTGTTTTGGTACCAGTACCATGCTGTTTTGGTTACTGTAGCCTTGTAGTATAGTTTGAAATCAGGTAATGTGATGCCTCCACTTTTGTTCTTTTTGCTTAGGATCATCTTGGCTATATGGGCTCTTTTTTGGTTCCATATGAAATTTAAAGTAGTTTTTTCTAATTCTGTGAAGAAAGTCAATGGTAGCTTTTGGAAATAGCAATGAATCTATAAATTACTTTGGGCAGTATGGCCATTTTCACGATATTGATTCTTCCTATCCATGAGCATGGAATATTTTTTCATTTGTTTGTGTCCTCTCTTATTTCCTTGAGAAGCGGTTTGTAGTTCTCCTTGAAGAGGTCCACCACATCCCTTGTAAGCTGTATTCCTAGGTAATTTATGCTCTTTGTAGCAATTGCGAATGGGAGTTCATTTATGATTTGACTCTCTGTTTGTCTGTTATTGGTGTAGAGGAATGTTTGTGATTTTTGCACATTGATTTTGTATCTGAGACTTGCCTGAAGTTGCTTATCAGCTTAAGGAGATTTTGGGCTGAGACTATGGGGTTTTCTAAATGTACAATCATGTCATCTGCAGAGACAATTTGACTTCCTTTCTTCCTATTTGAATACCCTTTATGTCTTTTTCCTACCTGATTGCCTGGGCTGGAGCTTCCAATAGTATGTTGAATAGGAGTGGTGAGAGAGGGCATCCTTGTCTTGTGTCAGTTTTCAAAGAGAATGCTTCCAGCTTTTGCCCATTCAGTATGATATTGGCTGTGGGTTTGTCATAAATAGGTCTTGTTATTTTGAGATATGTTCCATCAATACCTAGTTTGTTAAGAATTTTTAGCATAAAGAGGTGTTGAATTTTATTGAAGGCCTTTTCTGCATCTATTGAGATAATCATGTGGTTTTTGTCATTGGTTCTGTTTTTGTGATGGATTACGTTTATTGACTTGCATATGTTGAACCAGCCTTGCATCTCAGGATGAAGCCTACTTGATCATGATGGATAAGCTTTTTGATGTGCTGCTGGATTTGGTTTACCAGTATTTTATTGAGGATTTTCACAATGATGTTCATTAGGGATACTGGCCTAAAATTTTTTGTTTTGTTTTGTTTCTGCCAGGTTTTGGTATCAGGATGATGCTGGCCTCATAAAATGAGTTATGGATAAATCCCTCTTTTTCTATTGTTTGGAATTGTTTCAGAAGGAATAGTACCAGCTCCTCTTTTTACTTCTGGTAAAATTAGCTGTGAATCCGTCTGATAGTGGGCTTTTTTTGTTGGTAGGCTATTAATTACTGCCTCATTTTCAGAATTTGTTTTTGATTTATTAAGAGATTTGACTTCTACCTGGTTTAGTCTTGGGAGGGTGTATGTGTCGAGGAATTTACCCATTTCTTCTTGTTTTGCTAGTTTATTTGTGCAGAGATGTTTATAGTATTCTCTGATGGTAGTTTGTATTTCTGTGGGATCAGTGGTGATATCCTCTTTATCATTTTTTATTGTATCTATTTGATTCTTCTCTCTTTTCTTCTTTATTAGTCTGGCTAGTGGTCTATTTTGTTAATCTTTTCAAAAAACCAGCTTCTGGATTCATTGATTTTTCTGAAGGGTTTTTCATGTCTCTATCTCCTTCAATTCTGCTCTGATCTTAGTTATTTCTTGTCGTCCACTAGTTTTGAATTTGTTTGCTCTTGCTTCTCTAGTTCTTTTAATTGTAATGTTAGGGTGTTGATTTTAGATCTTTCCCACTTTCTCATGTGGGCATTTAGTGCTATAAATTTTCCTCTAAACTCTGCTTTAGCTATGTCCCAGAGATTCTGGTATGTTGTGCCTTTGTTCTCATTGGTTTCATGAAACTTATTTATTTTTGCCTTAATTTCATTATTTATCTAGTAGTCATTCAGTAGGAGGTTGTTCAGTTTCCATGTATTGGTGCGGCTTTGAGTGAGGGTCTTAATCCTGAGTTATAATTTGATTGCACTGTGGTCTGAGAGACTGTTTCTCATGATTTCTGTTCTTTTGCATTTGCTGAGGAGTGTTTTACTTCCAATTATATGGTCAATTTTAGAATAAGTACAATATGGTGCTGAGAAAAATGTATTTTTTTTTAAAAGGAAAAGTGGTTGTTTCATTCATTTGTACTTAAACTAGCCAAAGTAATACTGATGTCATTGTAATGCAGCAAATACAAGACCTCTTTCCACAAATACTAGCATAACCAACAAAATAGGGGCTAGTGTAAAAGAGAACCCCAAAATGCTGAGGAAATCAATGGAAGTATGTCACAGCTTAACTCTTCACCCTTCACCTCAATAGAGTTTTTATTTTGTTTTATTTTATTTTATTTTGAGATGGAGTCTAGCTCTGTCAACAAGCAATAGAAGTGAGGCTGGATTGCCGTGGTGCAATCTCAGCTCACTATAACCTCCAGTTTCTGGGGTCAAGCTAGTCTCCTGCCTCAGTCTCCTGAGTAGCTGGGATTACAGGTGCCTGCCACCATGCCTGGCTAATTTTTGTATTTCAATAGAGATGGGGTTTCACCATATTGGCCAGACTGATCTCAAATGGCTAACCTGAGGTGATCTTCCTGCCTTGGCCTCCCAAAGAAGTGGTGGGATTATAGGTGTGATCCACCTCACCTAGCCTCAATAGTCTTTTGAAAAGTAATAAAACCTCCCAATCCCAAACTATAGGAATATACCTTCATCATACGAATTTGTGCTTTTATTTCTTATTTTTGATGTTAGATTCTAAACCCTATTAGATCTAGTTATCTATAGCCAGAGACAGCTTCTATCATGTTGTCCTTAGCAGCCAAAGTTATTAAAATGTCTTTTCTCCAGGAAGCTCCAGTAGGAAAAAAGAAAGAAACCTCTCTGATTAAGCTCCAACCATACCCCACCCTCCATCAAATTGACTGGATAGGCATAATGGAAACCAGGACATGTGGTTTCCAAACAAGAGAAATCATATTAGAGAGGGGAGGAGGGAGAGGAAGGATTCGGCCAGTGCCCAGAAGGAAATTGAGTAATATCAGTTTCACTCATCTTCACACATCTTCAGGTTGCATGTTCGTGAAGTAGTTTAGGAATAAATCCATGGTTTCTGAAGTACTCAAATACCTAGTGGTCTGCTGTGTTACATATGGCTTTCCCCAGCACTTTCCAAGTCAGCCTCCAAGTCACTGACAGGAGAATTTGGCTGGAACTGTATGCAGAACTGCAGAAATTCCTCTCCACAGTTATAGAAGGGACTGTTCCAGGCCTGATTGTTTCAGGACTGGGTGCACCAGGTCTCAGCATTCCAGGAGTGGTTGCTGCAGGACTGGATATTCCAGGTTTGGCTGCTCCAGGTTGAATTGCTCCAGGTCTGGTTGCTCCACATTGGAAGATTCCCAGTTGTGTTCACCAGCCATTCCTGGTGGTAGGAAGAGTAGAGGCTGGGGTAGGTAGGTACTGAGGCCTGAGTCACACCATTGCTATTCTTTGGCCAGTTGTTTTCTGCCACTTCTTAGATTTCATTCTCTGGTTCTGGAACCAGGTCTTAACCTGTGTGTAGTTGAGGTTCAAGATGTTGGAAAGTTCTTACATCTGCTGGAGACTGAGGTATTTCTGTCTCTGAAATCTATCATTGAGTACACACAGATGGGTGGAAGAGAAAACAGTTCTGGTCTTCTGTTTCTTAATGGGGACCTTGTCTTCCTTTTTCGTGGCACTCTTCTCTGTAGAAGTGGGTTGTTTGCCTTTGGGACTGGTGGAAGAATCAGGGCTGTCCTGAATAAGCAGATCCATGGAGTAAGGAAGAGGAGAGATAGTCTCTGTGCGAGACATCTCAGCAGAAGACATTTGCAAGGATGGATAGTTTTCTTCAGGCCCACAAATCACAGGTGTAGGTGAAGAGTCTTTATAGTCAGACGCTTCAGCGCAAGGCAGGCTTTGTGGACAAGCTGGATCCACACTCATGCTATTTTTGGGGAAGAGGAGGAAAAAATTTAAGATCTCGATTGGAAAAAAGCTAAGGTGGTTTTTGTTTTGGAGAATGTATAATCTGTTGCTTTGGGGTGGAGAGTTCTGTAAATGTCTATTAGGTCTGCTTGGTCCAGAGCTGAGTTCAAATCCTAAATATCCTTGTTAATTTTCTGTCTTGTTCATCTGTCTAATATTGACAGTGGGGTGTTAAAGTCTCCCACTATTATTGTGTGGGAGTCTAAGTCTCTTTGTAGGTCTCTAAGAGCTTGCTTTATGAATCAGAGTGCTCCTGAATTGGGTGCATAAGTATTTAGGATAGTTAGCCTTTCTTGTTACATTGATCGCTTTTCCATTATGTAATGCCCTTTTTTGTCTTTTTTGATCTTTGTTGGCTTAAACTCTGTTTTATCAGAGACTCGAATTGCAACCCCTGCTTTTTTTTGCTTTCCATTTGCTTGGTGAATCTTCCTCCATCCCTTTATTTTGAGCCTATGTGTGTCTTTGCACATGAGATGGGTCTCCTGAATACAGCACACCAATGGGTCTTGACTCTCTATCCAATTTGCCAGTCTATGTCTTTTAATTGGGGCATTTAGCCCATTTACAATTAAGGTAAATATTGTTATGTGTGAATTTGATCCAGTCATCCTGATGCTAGCTGGTTATTTTGCCCACTAGTTGTTGCAGTTTCTTCATAGTGTTGATGGTCTTTACAATTTGGTGTTTTTGCAGTGGCTGATGCTGGTTTTTCCTTTCCATATTTAGCGCTTCCTTCAGGAGCTCATGTAAGATAGGCCAATTGGGCCTGATGGTGACAAAATCTCTCAGCATTTGCTTTTCTATAAAGGATTTTATTTCTCCTTCACTTATGAAGCTTAGTTTGGCTGGATATGAAATTCTGGGTTGAAATTCTTTTCTTTAAGAATGTTGAATATTGGCCCCTACTCTTTTCTGGCTTGCAGGGTTTCTGCAAAGAGGTCTGCTGTTAGTCTGGTGGGCTTCCCTTTGTGGTTAACCTGACATTTCTCTCTGGCTGCCCTTAACATTTTTTCCTTCATTCCCACCTTGTTGAATCTGACTATTATGTGTCTTGGGGTTGTTCTTCTCAAGGAATATCTTTGTGGTATTCTTTGTATTTACTGAATTCAAATGTTGGCCTGTCTTGCTATGTGGTGGAAGTTCTCCTGGATAATATCCTGAAGTGTGTTTTCCAACTTGGTTCCATTCTCCCCATCATTTTCAGGTACACTAATCAAATGTAGGTTTGGTCTTTTCACATAGTCCCATATTTCTTGGAGGCTTTGTTCATTCCTTTTCATTATTTTTCCTCTAATCTTGCCTTCATGCTTTATTTCACTAAGTTGATCTTCAATCTCTGATATCCTTTCTTCTGCTTGATTGATTCAGCTGTTGATACTTGTATATGCTTCATGAAGTTCTTCTGCTGTGTTTTTCAGCTTCATCAGGTCATTTATCTTCTTCTCTAAACTGTTTATTCTAGTTAGCAATTCTTTTAACCTTTTTTTAAGGTTCTTAGCTTCTTTGAATTGCGATAGAACATGCTCCTTTAGCTCGGAGGAATTTGTCATTACCACCTTCTGAAGCCTACTTCCGTCAATTCATTAAACTCATTCTTCAGTTTTATTCACTTGCTGGTGAGGAGTTGTGATTCTTTGGAGGAACAGAGGCATTCTGGTTTTTGAAATTTTCAGCCTTTTTGGCTTGTTTTTCCTAATCTTTGTGGATTCATCTACGTTTGGTCTTTGATGTCAGTGATCTTTAAAGCTTTCTGTGTAGATGTTCTTTTTGCTGATGTTGATGATATTCCTTTCTGTTTGTTAGTTTTCCTTCTAAAAGTCAGGTCTCTCTGCTGCAGGTCTGCTGGAGTATGCTGGAGGTTCACTCCAGACCATGTTTTCCTGGGTATCACCAATGGAGGCTGCAGAGCAGCAAAGATTGCTGCCTTTTCCTTCCTCTGGAAGCTTCATCCCAGAGGGGCATCTGCCAGATGCCAGCCAGAGCTCTCCTGCATGAGGTGTCTGTCAACCCCTGCTGGGAAGTGTCTCCCAATAAGGAGGCAAAGGGGTCAAGGACCCACTTGTGAAGGGTATATGTCCCTTGGTAGAGCTCCAGGGCTCTGCTGGGAGATCTGCTGCTCTCTTCAGAGCTGGCAGGCAGGAATGTTTAAGTCTGCTGAAGCTGCGCCCATAGCTCCCCTTTCCTCCAGGTACTCTATCCTAGGGAGGTGGGAGTTTTATCTATAAGCCCCTGACTGAGGCTGCTGCCTTTCTTTCAGAGATGCTTTTCCCAGACAGGAGGAATCTAGAGAGGTAGTCTGGCTACAATAGCTTTGCCAATCTGCAGTGGGCTCTGCCCAGTAGAAATTCCTGGTGGCTTTGTTTATACTGTGAGGGGGGAACTGTCAATTCACATCTCAGTAATGGTGGACATTCCTCCCCACACCAAGCTGGAGCATCCCAGGTCAACTTCAGACTGCTGTGCTTGCAGTGAGAATTTCAAACTGGTGGATCTTAGCTTGCTGGGCTTTGTGGGGGTAGGATCTGCTGAGCTAGACCCCTTGGCTCCCTGGGTTCAGCCACCTTTCTAGAGGGGTAAACAGTTCTGTCTCGCTGGTATTCCAAGTGCCACTGGGGTATGAAGAAAAGCTCCTGTAGCTAGCTCAGTGTCTGCCTAAATGGCTTCCCAGTTTTGTGCTTGAGATCCAGGGTCCTGATGGTGTAGGCGCCTGAGGGAATCTCCTGGTCTGTGTGTTGTGAAAACCATAGGAAAAGCATAGTGTCTGGGCCAGAGTGCACCATCCCTCAGTGTACAGTCCCTCCAGGTTCCCTTGGTGAGGGGAGGGAATTCCCTGACCCCTTGCACTTCCTGCGTGAGGTGATGCCCCACTCTGCTTCAGCTCACCCACCATGGGCTGCACCCACTGTCTAACTAGTCCCAGTGAGATGAGCCAGGTACCTCAGTCGGAAATGCAGAAATCACCTGCTTTCTGCGTTGATTTCGCTGGACCTGCAGACCGGAGCTTTCTGTTTTTGGCCATCTTGGAAGAACACTGAAGATTTCTTTGTTACATATATGCTTTTTTTTCAAACTAAAATAGTTGTTTTTTAATCTCTAGAAATCTCTTGAGTTAGTTACACTATTGAGAGATTATTATGAATGGCTTTTGTACAGACATAAAGAGAAATAGTCAGTTTAAGCAATTATTTGGATTATTCAAGCAAAATAATATAAATCTATTGTTGAGGAAAATGTTGAGATTTTGAATTGATTTATGAAAATCAAAGTCGCTGAACAATTCATGTAATTCTGTGTTAGCAGATCTTGAAGTGAAATTACTTTCTTATGAAAACATTTCTTATAGGTTTTTTTCTTTAATTTTAATGCTTTAAAACATGTTGTCAGGATGTATGGGTTCTTGTTTTTCTTTCTAGATATGGTGGCCAGGGCTGTCAGAGTTAGGAATTTTTTTTAATTAGGGGAAAGGAGTTTGAAAACAAGGGGCCAAAGTAACAGAGAAAAGCAGACTAGAGCATAATTTTAGCTGCCACTCTCCAACTAATTGGTAATTGGCTAAAGCTAGTGAATTAATTGTTTATTAAAATGACTCATCTTTAGTAACATAAAATGTCCATAATTAAACACTGAAGGTCTTGCCAAGGCCCTTGAAGGAATTATCATGGGTGAACACAGGCAGTCAATAGGCCTCAACTACACATAAAATGAGTTGCCTTTCTTTCCTCTTTGCATTTTCTTTGGATAATGTCAAGGTATAGTTTTGTGTGCAGACCAGGAGTGATTAAAGTCAGCACTGGGTTCCAAGAATGGAAGGTGGTGTGGTACAGCAGGAAGTACACTAGACTTGATATAGGAATGCCTGAATCCTTATTCTTGCCTTATCACTTATTATTTGTGCTCCCTTGGGCAAATCAAGGCTTTCAGTTGGGATAATACATGTACTGCAAACTCTACAGAACTGTTATAAAAGAAGAGAAAAGAAAGTCAACTGCTATTTCAGAAGCATTTTGAAAGACTGTTAGAGACAGAAGAAATAGAGGGCATTGTGGTGAAGCAGGCATCAGGATGGGAATGCCAATGGTAAAATGCAAAAGAGACTGTTGTATCAATGAGGTAAGGAGTTACTCTAGGCCAGCAGTTCAGTCCTGACTGCACATCCCTGTGGGAGCACTTAAAATATACCAATACCTGCTCCCACATCTAGGGTTTCTGATTTAAATACTCTGGGGCAGGCCCAGCCATATATAAATTATTTTCTCTCCAAATTCCCCAGGTGATCCTAAACAGCGGTCAAGGATAGTATCCCTGCTATCAGGTTTCTGAAACAAATTTTACAATTTGGATAAAATGAACACTTTCACATTTATAGTTTGAAAAATTAAATCTATCCTGTTACAAATAGGTTTAATGTAAATGAACTTCATGAAGATACAATGTTGACAAAAAAGAGGGATCTTTAATCAGAAATACTGTCAGAGATATAGAAAGTATCTTTCATAGCTGGCAGTACCAAACCAAAATGAAACAACTACATTTACCTAACTTTTAAGATAATTTTTCACATTAATGAATCTTAGAGCCAGTTTCATGGAGCTGCAATTACTGAAAGGGCTTCAAAAGTGTGAGATCATACATCATGAGAAAATGTAATAACTCTGTTAAAAAGAAGGCGGAGGTAATAAAATTATCATAAACAACTTGATTCAGTTATGCTATGGAACATCTAGTGATTAAAAACTTCTATCCCTCTAGCTTCACGGTTTAAATTCAATTCACTTACATTTTTGCATTTTTGCTAATTGTATTATTTGAAAATTCAATGATATGTAAAATATAAAGGCAGCAATTTAAAACTGAAAGTATATCTGCTCTAGGATGTCTCAATTTGCTACTTAATTTGAATAAATTTGGGCACTGTTAGAAAGTTGCTAAGAAGAATTAGTTTAAAAACATTTAGGACTATTTTCCCTGAAACATAATGATGCTTAAAATAGAAGAGTGCTTGAAATTATGAAGTTTTATGTTCTGGCCTCCCATGGACTCCAAAATGACCATGACCTTGTTAACTGAGCAAGGAAATTCTTTGGATAGGACTGCAGATTATCTTGCCCAGTTTGCAGCAGAAGAAAGCAAGGCCAGGAAACACTAAATGACATTCCCAAAGCCACACAGCTCATTAGTGGCAGATGTTGGACAGATCTCTTAGCTCACAGCCTTCTCTGTCTCATTCAGGAGAAGCTTGATACATATTGATTGGATATCATCTGGGATGGACGTTGCACTTGGCAATGTATGGCTGGTTTTAATCTCATAAATGTACCAGAATCCTAGGAGAATCCCTCATTGATGTGTCTCTACTTCTGGCAGCTGATAAGTGGAAATTTACCTATCTATTATTTGGGATCTTTTGAATAGTCTTAAAGTATCTCTATAATTTATAATTTAAATATTGGAGTGTGTTTAAGATTCTAGCAGCATTCTCTGAAGAAATGACTTTAGCTATCAAGAATCTAATCAACCTGAAACCAGTAGAGGTTACGGTGAGCTACGGTTCAAATGAAAATTTGAAGCGTCATATCATTAGAAAGTTTACTCATATCAAATATGACTCACTGCACATTTGATATCACTGATGATCTGATAATTGTAATACCTATGTCACCCAGAATAAAATTTATGTCACTAACTACATACTTTCAGATACATAAAACCAACCAACCCTGCTGGTTCATATTTCAATCCTATTTGGCTTCCCAAACTCCCTACTCCCAAAGGAGGCTGCATGGCACTAGCCCTGCCATAGCTATTATGAGACCCAGTTTACCAAATTGAGAGAATAGATTACACTAGTGGACAGACAGAGAAGCAATAATCAAGCATGAAATATGTGCTTTCCAATTCTGTGTGTACCTGTTTTATAATTACGAATGGCTACATGGGACGCTTTATGCCATCCGAAATGTGGTAAGATAAATGATAAAAGTATACTGAAGAAAAAGGACTATAGTATTTTAAATTTGAGTATTTGAAGATACATTGTTACTCTTCAAGAAATTGGACACATCAGTAAGTAATGAATTTGTAGTGCCTTGATTCACAGATATCTAAGGAAAATTAATGCAATGGGTACAAGGTGAGGCTAAGTGAAATAGAAAGCCTATTCCAAATTAGTTTTAACATTTGAGCCATCAAAGGTAATCCATTTTTACTTTCCAGCAGGGTTCCGATTCTTTTATTTTCGGAAATTGGCACCATAAGCCCTACAGGGTACAGTAGAGTGAGGGTCATACTCCCCTCAGAGCCTCAGGTAGAGGAGAGTTGACAATGGACTTTCAGGCTCTGCCTCAGGCTTGCATCTTGACAAAAGAGCTAGGGACACCAGGCTTTCAGCTCACCATCTCCTGTCTTTCTTTTTTACCATGACAGAACTTTGCCAATTTTCAATAAATTATTTGGAATTAGGGTTTTCCTCTGACAGAGACTGGGATGTGGGATGGCAGCACCGTTAGGAGGGATCATTGGTAATTTTAGATAAACTTTGTTAATCACTCTATTTGTCTTCTGGCCCCATCTCCAAGGACTTCTCCGAATCCCAGGGAAAGGAGGCTAATGCAGAAGGCGACCCAGAGAAGTCATGTACATATGAAACCAGGATCTGTGGGCTCATGGTGGTGTTGCCTAGTAACTGAGCTCAACCACGGGAACTCAGATGAATTAGAGAGCCACTGTGTCCTCAGCACAGAACATACCTCTGCAGGCCAAGTTCCTGGTTTCAGTAGAGCTAACAGAGCCACCAAGAGAAGCAATAGCTCTCACTGGAATACAATCGTATGTGCAGAGAGCTACTTGAGGGAACAACAGAGGAAATCGAGGATACAAGTCAGCAAGATGGTGGCCACAATTGTGTGGCAAAATCAAGTGAAAGAACCTAGGAATCCCCTTGATCTAGTTGCAGAAGGTTTTATTACGAATTTCCAGCTACTTTCGCTCTCTCTGCTGAGCCAGGGAGTAATTTTTACTGGGTCAGTTATGCTGTCCTGCTTGATGAGGCATTGGTAAACACAAGTTATAGGTTTGTTTTAATGTTTTATTGTTTTGAGACAGAGTCTTGCTCTGTCGTCCAGGCTGGAGTGCAGTGGCATGATTAAGGCTCCCTGCGACCTCTGCCTCCTGGGTTCAAACAATTCTCATGCCTCAGCCTCTCGAGTAGCTGGGATTATAGGTATGCACCACCATGCCTGGCTAATTTTCATATTCTTAGTAGAGATGGGGTTCCAAACCAAAATGTTGGCCAGGCTGGTCTCGAACTTCTGACCTCAAATAGTCTGCCTGCCTCAGCCTCCCAAAATGCTGGGATTACAGGCATAAGCCATCACATCAGACCTATTTGTATACTAAAGGTAGTTTATTGTAGTTAGTTATAGAGTTATTAACCGATAAAAGTTTTTAGATTTACTGTTATTATCATCATTATTATTTGTTGTCTTTTGACTGCAGTGCTTTCTTGTGGTAATGATCTGATAATAATAAAAAATGAAGTTGAATGATAGAAATCAATGAAATAAAGCTAGGCGATGGAAATTGATGAAAATCTCTTTTCGTATTGGGTGGGTAAATATTTGCCAGAAGGCTCTTCTTTGAAGTTCAACCAGTATATTCTTAAGTAAACCATTCTGCGATACTTTGCAGAGAGTTTGCTTTTAGGTATTATTTGATACCAAAGCAAATTTTTATCATTTGCATATCAAGAGAGTTTTATTTTCTTTTTGAATAGGAAGCAGCTTCCACAATCAGAACTTCACAGCACACATTCAGTCAAGAACTCAACTAACACAAATTTCCTTAATATTTTACTTCATTGAACAAAGATCATGACTCTTTTGTAGATTTTCAAACAGTACCGTGACCTCTTTTTAATGTTATTAGTTTCTCTTTCAAACAGCATTTTGAAGTTTGTTAACTTGTGAGTACCAGGGCCATTTGAGTGTCACGAGGCCTTTCCTCCCCTGTGGACCACAAAGTAGCTCTTAGAGAGGGAACGGTTATGATTTGCCCTCATATCAAAGCGAGCCATGCAATTGATGTGGGAACACTGAGGTATGGTAGTTGCCTAGCTTTTGGTTGGTGGGCTTATTCTTATTATTTCTTCATTCAGTGAGTAACTGATATAGTCTGAATATATGTCCCCATCAAATCTCATGTTGAGTTGTAATTTCCAGTGTTGGAGGCAGGGCCTGGTGGAAGGTGTTTGGGTCATGGGGGTGGATTCCTCACGAATGGTTTGGGCCATCCCCTTGGTGGTAAGCCAGCTTTTGCTGTGAGTTCACATGAGATCTGGTTGTTTAAAAGGGTGTGGCGCCTCCCCACCACTCTCTCTAGCTTGCTCCTGCTTTCGACATGTGATGTGCCTGCTCCCCCTTCACCTTCTGCCATGATTGAACACTCCCTGAGGTTTTAGCAGAAGCCAAGCAGATGCCATTGCCATGCTTCCTGTAAAGCCTGCAGGACCATGAGCCGATTACACCTCTTTTCTTTATAAATTACCCAGTCTCAGGTGTTTCTTTATACCAATGCAAGAATGAACTAATACAGTGACAAAATTCAAAATTCCCGAATCTCAAATCTGCATGCCTCCCTTCTCTCTTCCCAAATATCTTCAGGCCAATGTATTTCAAGATTGTAAAGAGGAACCTGTATCTAACTCCTTATAGGCACATAGGATGCTATCCTTGAATAATTTTAAAAAGTACATCTTAATCCCCCCATCCATGATTTATTGTTTGAAGATTAAAATTTTACAAATGAAATCAAAGATTTGTGGGGCCGTTTCGGACAATATCAGAGAGCTCAACCATCTGCTGATCTCTGTGAAATTTCAGAAACATTTAGGTGACATGTTGGAGGAACGCACTGCTGGTATAGTTCATGACAGAGGCTTCCACTGATGCCTCCTACTAAACCAAATATAGTGTGTTTTATGGCCCAGAAAATGATCCTGGTCAGGGAAATTGGTTGTGTAAATACCTTAGAAATTAAAGGAACAATTCCCAATACAAATGTTGCTCACTATGCAAATGTACTCAGTAAAACTGGAGACCAGCCCATCTTGGGAAACCCGTAAAATGCGCTTAAATAGTCACTTACTACTCAGCTCAGAAGTGCTGCATCAGCAGCATGCTTGAAACCAGAGTAACAATCACGAAGTGAAAAATGTTGCAAAAATGAAAAGTACTTTGAAATAATATGGCATTCAAAATGATTGTTGGCCAGGTGCAGTGGCTCATGACTGTAATCCTAGCATTTGGGAGGCCAAGTCTTGATGGATTGCCTGAGCTCAGGAGTTTGGGACCAGCTTGGGCAACACAGTGAAACCCCATCTCTACTAAAATACAAAAAAATTAGCTGGGCATGGTGACGCACGCCTGTAATCTCAGCTGCTTGTGGGGCTGAGACAGGAGAGTTGCTTGAACCCGGGAGGTGGAGGTTGCAGTGAGCCGAGATTATGCCACTGTACTCCAGCCTGGGTGACAGGGTGAGACTCTGTCTCAAAAAATAAAATAAAGTAAAATAAAATAAAATGGTAAAGGGATGGGGATTAAAAGACAGAATGTTATTTTATAATGGGTCGTCAGGGAGGTCCTCCCTGATGAGGTGAGATTTGTGCCAAGATTTGAGTGAGGGAGCAAACTTCGTGATATTTGGCAGAAGAGTAAGGACAGAGGAAGAGGGAACTGCATGCAGAAACACTTGAGCTGCAGGAAGCCGGAGGGACAGGAGCATAGCGGGCAAGAAGCCAGGGGCAGTGGAGGGGGTAGAGAATGAGAGGGGTTGGTGGCCAGGTCACCTGGTTATGGCATATTATAACTGGTACATGCAGCCTTCACAAATGTTTTAAAAACATCATCACTAAGATGGGTAAGCCCAATGTCCATCATCCAAGATTGTTCTGATTATTCAGTTGATTCAGTTGTGAAGACTCCCTGTCACGGCAAGGGGATTATAAATCTTCAGCAGGAACTCGTTCAGTTAGTTGGATTTAAGCTCTGAGAGTTTGACATTGAGTAAACTTCACTCTGGAAAATTGTTCAGGGGCGACCAAACATCCTAGCCTGCCTAGAACTGTCCTAGTGTTAGCACCTAAAGTCCTCCATCCTAGGACACTCTTCAGTCCAGTACAGATTGGGATGGTTGGTCACTGCCCACAGTTTCTTAAAAGCGTTCCTTAGGAAATGAGGGAGAAAGCAGTGGCATGCCGTCTGGCCTCCTACGTTGAACCGATTCAATTCTCGGTTATAGTTATACCTTTTTTTCTTTAGGTAAACAATGAAAGAGAAAACAAATTTGCAACTGTCCTTATAACTTTAAAAAAAAATAACCTTAAGCTTTTTTCTCCATTGTCAAAGCTCAAAATACTTACCACTGAATGTGTGTATTTACAAACAAGATACTCCCAAAGACAATCTCAGATCATTGTAAAAAATAAAACATGTTTCTGACCACATTTCCCAAATGCAACAGTTTAAAACAAAAAAGAAAAGGAGGAAAATGAAGGTAACAACTCACGTTTTAACAGGTAACAGAGAAAAATAGATGACTGTCTCAGTGCTACAAGGGCGTTTGCTTGAATTCAAAACTATTTCTGATGTTTAAATTATGAGTAGATTCACGCTTCCGTAGCAAACTAGCTAGCATTTATTATAAACCAATACAAAGCAATTGAGATTTTATTATTGTAAAATTAGGCATTATATCTGAAAAAGCAGCTATAACTAGCATTAAATTTTGTGTTACAAATAATTTTTGACATGAAAAATGTGAATTATATGATAGTAAGTAAAAAGTAGGATATCAAATGTATATGCAGTATGAATTTGACTATATTAAAAAAAAGAGTAAACCAGTGACCAAAAAACCCCCAAATTATTTTTCTGCTTTTTAAAAATTATACTTTTTAACATATTCCATGGTGTGTCTCTATTGTTTTAAAATCTTTAAGATAAAGTTAAGAAGACATTCTTTTTTTCAGAACAGTTTTGGTTTTCTGATAGGACTTCCAAAACTGGAAATCTCTGCTAAGGAAATAAAAATGATTAAATTGCAGGTGAAAAATTTATGCTTACCCAAATGATCAAGGCAAATGCTTCAAACATGGAAGTGACCAAACATCGTGTTTTATTTTGATGTAGAATAGCAATGGAGGAAATAAAATCTCCCTTTGGTGGAGCAAGTCACAAGGAATCTGGAGAATCAAATGTGGACATTCAAAGTTACTTGAAAGTAAACTTTCAGTCCCTCTTTTGGAGAAGTGGTCACAGCAAGGCAAAAGAAGAAAGAACTCTGAAGAGCTAGAGAAACTCAATAGATTATCCCAAGGCTTGGAAAGTGGTGATTTGCCTCAGGAGGGTGGATTTGGGGTTTGTCAGAGGCCTTTGTGATTCAAGATTAAATGGCCTTTTATTTCTTTGAATTGTTATTTGTTCTTTATAGCCCTCTATATTTACATATTAGGGTAAACAGGGCATGGAGAAATATGTGGTCCTTGTTGATAGCATTATACTTTCCTTTTTCTATTACTTTCCTTGTTCTTTCTGAGATATAATTCATCTATAACAAAAAGAATAAAATAATCACCATTTTAGGTTACTTGTCATAGAATTTTATGCTCACTGTCTTGTTGGATCCTCTTGATAACTTGGAAATGGCATTGAATTAGTATTAGCTGAGCTTCTTAAAGATACATAAGCTGTATCAGGGTAAACATCTTGCACATCTGAAATGGGATGGAGCAAGACTTAGACCTCTCACAAAGGCCCATGGCCCCTAGGATTGTTCTGTTTCCTACAGTGTACCGCCTTGGAGGTGTGATTCCAAATGAAAAAAAATGCAATTAGAAGTTTCTATTTAAAACAAAATAGAGCAAATACTCATATTTCCTGCCAATACATAGGCAATATTAAAAAGATCACGACCAGGAGTCGTAGCTCACGCCTGTAATCCCAGCACTTTGGGAGGCTGAGGTGAGTGGATCACCTGAGGTGAGGAGTTTGAGAACATTCTGGCCAACATAGTGAAACCCGTCTCTACTAAAAANAAAAAAAAAAGCTGGGTGTGGTGGCAAGTGCCTGTAGTCCCAGCTACTCAGAACGATGAGGCAGGAGAATCATTTGAATCCAGGAGGTGGAGGTTGCAGTGAGCCAGGATCACACCACTGCACTCCAGCCTGGGTGACAGAGCAAGACTCTGTTTCCAAAAAACAAACAAACAAACAAACAACAAAACAAATGGTAGATCACCTGTTTCAATGGTTAAACAGCCATTAGATTGGGAGAGGGTGCCTACTTGGGCTATTTTGAGGGATTTACATGTAATTTTGGAGTTGCAATATTATTTTAAAACTTTCAGAGCACCAATCTTTTTCTTGAATAATATTTCATCCTTCTTTTTATTTTCATTCATTCATTAAAAAATAAATGCTAAGGATTAAGCCGATGCCTTTCGAATCAACAGCGAACACTCTCACGAAACTGTAATTTTCATCCTTAGTTTCCCCAAAGGAAAGCAAAGTTATAATTTTATAAAATATTCTACATAATTTAAACTCTTGGTTTAATTGTCATTTTTTTGCCTTATGCTTATTTCTGAATTGTAATAAATGCAACACATATGCATCTCCTGGTGTGTCTCTGGGGATATGCTTTTTATCTTTTTGTTATTTTGCATTGATTTAGAACCACCTTTTCTCTGAGTAGTTTGTGCCACTATAAGTTGTCTTTAATTGATGGCAACAGTACAGAGAAAATTTTCTGTTGATGCCTAGCTATTATTTAAAAGAGATAATAATTCTTCATGAGAATCTCTGTAACGCCTTCCTGGGAGGCCAGGAGGAGGCATTTTAGATGATTGATTTTTAGCAGCTTAGGGGCATGAGGAGCATTGTAGTTTGATGCCTTCCTATGTCCCTAGGTACAGATGAAACACTATGGTGTAATCAGGAATCCTTGACAATCATGACAAACATGTGTGTTCTGCCCAGGATTTCTATGAATTCAAGGGCTGTCACTGAGTTTGGCTTGGGCATGACAACTTCATTCTTGAGGAAGCCATCCTGTACCCTGATATTGTAACTGGGGGTGGGGAGCAGAGGCGTCCGGAAGATGCTTTCAGTTCCCCAGATCTGATGTGCCCAGGTCCTTGTCCTCTTTACCCCAAGGATGGGGAAAGGGGCCCCAGAGGTGTGGTGAACTTACCGTTTCAATAAATATCATGGACCCAAAGAATTTAGTAAAGAAGAGATTTATTAGGCATAGAGAGAAAGAAAGAGAGAGAGCTCTGACGCTACCATTGGAGGGGAATCTGGAGGGGATATCTGTATAGGTAAGGAGCAGTGGGGTTTTAACCCTGAAGTTATTCCTGCCCCATTCACGATCTCGTCCAATGAGTGGAGTTCTTTCAAACGTCCTCTGGAGTGATTCATGTTCGACTCTGATACTGGATTGGTTACAGAGCCCCCGCCTCGCAGAGCTTTCCGCGGGCTTTTTTGAACACAAAGGCTCACCGGGAATTTCTACCTATCTGGAAGGCGGGGAAGTCAGACAAAGAACTTTACTTTCTGGGTTGGGGGGCGTGGATGGAGGCACGGTGCTGGGAAATTTCTGCCTTTGAAACCACGCCCCTTGTGGACTCAGGAAGAGGAGCTTTTGTTCCTTAACACAGTCCCTCAGTCCTCACTCTGAACAGGAAAGTCCAGCTGCTGTTGGGACACGGGCTCCATTGCTCTTTAGTTACTTCCTGCTGAACTGGGGTATAGAAGGGGCCCTGCAGTTGACGTTTCCTCCAGAGGGGAGTCTTCCAGGGGTGCAGGTTGATCCAGAGGTCCATGATAGAACTCATGAGCCAAGGACATCCGGGGTTCCGTTTGCAGGACCATTTGCGGCCTTATGGCTTTAATTCTAGAAGAAACGAATTTGACAAGAAGGTTAAAGATGAGAGGCCTGAAGGCCAGCAATAATAGCATGGTTATAAATGGGCCTAGAAGACGGTAGAGCCAGGACAGCCAGTTGTTAAGCTCGTTGATCCTGTTTTTTGAAGGTCTTTAGCCCTCCGTTTGATTGATCCCTGAGTTCTTTAACTTCGCGGAAGACAATACCTGACTGGTTTACAAAGTAGCAGCATTTTTCTCCTAAAAAGAGACAGGTTCCTTCTCTCTCTGCTGTTAGCAAATCGAGGGCCCTTCTATTTTGAAGAGCTAAGGCAGCTGAAGAGTTAAGCTGCTCCTGCAGAGAGAATTAGCAGCCTTTTCTATGTTGTTGTTTAACTCCTAAGATAGCTCACAGTAAAACTGCCATAACTTCTTCCAATGCCAGTACCAAGTCCTCCTGTTATCCACACCCACCCCCTCTCCATGAAAGGAATAATTGGGGTTCGAATATGACATGGCCTTAGCAAAAGAAGACTCTGCACCTGGGAGTCAATGTAAATCATTATTTGGGGGGCACTAGCAAGGAAGGGAAGAGAGCTATTAGGCCAAGTAGGGGCAACCACATAGAGTCTGGTCAGCAGATAATAAAGTTAAGAGTGATAGTCCTGTGAATGCCAGGATGTAAGTTAGATTTATGCGTAGTTACTTTCCTGGGGATCTCATTGGAAGAGCAAATGTGGATCCTCTAATGGCTCTCACGTGTATGATGGATCATCTCCTGGAGCTTCAGGCTGTGGAGTGGAGGGCCTATGATCTTCTTCAGGAGGCGTCCAAGGCTTCAGCCGAGTGTGATGAATCCACATGTCAATTCCTACCCCTTAACTGTCATTGGGGTAGACAGAATAACTGAAAATGGTCCTTCCCAAGATGGGCCTCAAGAGGGAGAGTCTGAGGGGAGAGACTTAACAAGCACCAAGTCTCCAGGGCAGAACAAGATCACCATTTTCTCTTCCAAGAAACAGCTGATACATTGAACAGAGATGACTTGTGGAATATAGTCAAGAAGTAGCTTAAATGTTCTCTCCCTCTATCCTTTTAAATGTGGTTTGTGAGTTTAGCCTTTTTGTTTGTGAAAAGTTAGACAAACTCCATGTTTCTGGTCACCCTTGAGTAATACAGCTTTCTTGTCACTTCAGGTCATAGAAAATGGCCTCGGTTTAGTAATTTAACTGTCAGTAGCCTGTATTTGTAAAAACTTTGATCTTGTGTTAAAGTTGAGATTTTTTTCCTTTCTGGCAGCTTGAGTCTGCTGTGAGTGGGAAGCCTGAAGTTGAAGTAGGCGAGGAAGAGATTTATTACCTAATCTAATACTCCTTCTACTCCTTCTCCAATTCACTGGCAGTGTTTTCTGGTTCTTCAAAGACTGGGGCCAGGAAGGAAGAAGAAGAAAGGCGGCAAAGGTGTTACTTCACAACTCCTTGTGAGGCGATCTAGCATTTTGGCAGGTGTTTACGGCTGACAACTTGACAGATAGTCACAGCAGACTCTTTTGTGGGGTCTTTTGTGAATTTTCTGTAGTTCTCTGTAAGATCTCAAGCAGAGGTCAGCTTGCTCTTTGCAGTATGAGCAGTAAACGTGTCTTCCTCTAGGAGCAAATGATCCCCCATCTCACTTTGTGGTACATCCCATGAATTTTACCCAGTGTCTGATGAATGTGTGATAATCAATTGATGACAGATAAAGAAACAGTACCTTAAACTGTGTTGGTTAATCAATATAATGAAAGAGTTTATGCTGATAGGATGTATGGGATAGAAGAAAGCACAGATCAACACAATAATAAATAATGTTGATATTACAACTAGACAGGAACAATAATGATGGGATTGAAGTCATCTACAAGAGGCAAAGACAAAAAGGAAAATAAGAAAAGAGAGCATATAGATAAAATTGCGTTGCCAAATGAAAAGAGAATATGTTTAGGATTGTCTGACAATCAAAAACTATTGAAATGCAAAAAAAGAAGTTATACCAGCATATTACATTATGCTAGGTTAGGTGGAAAATAATTTCACAACAACATATGACCCAATAGGATTGAACAGCATGAAGTGTCTGCCCAAATGCTACTAAGAATTTAGGCAGTCAATAAAACAGGGAAGAAAAAAGTCAATGGACATCATTATTCTTTTCAAGAGAAGCTTTATATGCTCCTTTTAACAGGACAGAAGTATGTTATAGACAGAAATTAAATGGTTGAAATAAGGGTTTGATTTAAAGGCAATAAGACCATTAATATGCTCATTAAATACCAGTTGGCTGTTAGAAACCTGTTTAATGAGATTTTCCAACCGCTAAAGCCATCATGTCTATCAGTTAAGCAGCCATTAAATATCAGTAATTTTGTTTGTTATGGAAAACACAGTTAAACTATTCCAAAAGAGTCAGAAAGCTACAAATACTAACAACGAGTAATATAATATTTCTTGAGTGTTTATAGCAAACTAGCCACTGCTCTAACATTTTCCTGAGCACAATTTCCTTTAGTACTACAAGGTCAGTGTTACCGTGTCCTATTCATAGTTAGGGGAACTGAGGCCTGGGCAGTGTAATTAACTTACCTAGGGTCACACAGCCAGGCAGTGGGTTAAAGCTTGAACTCAGGCAGTCTGACTCCAGAACCTGCATTCCTAACCAATGAGTTACCCAATTGTACCTGTCATAAAAAATATCCAGCAGTCTTAGGGCAAATCTAATAGCAGCAGCCTTACCCGCTAGAGGCTGGTGATCTGATTTTCAGCCCAGACCTCCATGTGGTCTTTGTCACACTGGTGGCAGGAGTCAGATAATCTCTTGCAGAAAGTACTGTGAGAGAGTCACCTGTCACAGGCCCTCGCTTTCACTTCTGCACAGTTTCAGCCAGATCAAGGACTGGAGACAGGAAAGCAGGGCTCCTGAAGTTTTGACCCTCCTAGCTCTTTCTTTGTCTAGGGTTTTAATTCTTTCATCACCTGCGGTCTCTCAGATCTACTTTCTCTTTGGTCACTACCCAAAGCTCTCTTTCTTACCATCCTACATCACCTCGTTTTGTATCTTCCATTTTGCTTGTGGCCTGGGGTGCAGGTGGGCAATGGAATAGAGGAGAGCTCGACTCAAAGATTCACTGATTCCTGAGGGCAGAGTGTGTTTGCAAAAGTCTGAAAGTGTGTACGAAGACCTCCCGAATGTTTTGCATCTGTGGTATTATAGTATGGTTAACATTTTGGGGGCAAATTGTGAATGGTGAAAGCTTAAAAAAAGCAACAATTTCTGAAAAGGAATGTTGTGCTTACATAATTATTGCTTGTCAAAACTGCACTTAATAAATATAGCCTATAGCAGGATTTTATTCTCTGAATCACAGTTATTAATTAATCCTCAATACTTATTGTCTACTGCTAATAAACACATACCAAGCTTATTACTCTGTCTAAATTCTTGCCCAATATGTCAATTTGTTTCCTTTTTTTCTTTTCTCTTACCCCTAATGTTTAAAAGTGGAAATGAATATTATTTCATACTGCTCAATAATGCTTCTAAAAACTTTTTTTCCTAGAGTTTTTCTACCAACAGAAGTTTTGAATATAAAATCATTATCATGTCTTTATCTTTCACTTGGCTAAATTTTGGATTATGTCCTTAGGTTAAGAACTGTATTTTTGTGCTTCAATACAGTGCCAATCACATCGCTATCCTCTACAACTAAATAACAACCTTAGAACCAAAATAAGTGAGATCTTCTTAACCTTAGCTCTGAACTTATACTTTTAAGGAAACAATTATGCATACACACTAGACCATGTGGGAGTCAAAAGTCTGGAAAAAACATAGCAAGACCTTTATGTAAGATACTCAACTGAACATATTCAGCCAAAATAAAACACCCGATTGTAGAAATAGAATATAGTGGATGACATCGGTAAGCTAAGCCAGATGGCGTGTATGACAGTGTCCTGAGTCAGAGATTCTGCAGTCACCCGTTGGGAACTCATTTCATTGCCTAATATTGAAGTTGGAAAGAAGCTTCTTTGCATCTGATCTTTATTTTCCTTGATGTAACTAAGTCTTTTTCTTCTTGGACTGTGTCTGGGAGGTAAAAACAGTTGATTCTTAAAAGAACGCCTTCATTGGTCAGAGTACTCTTATTGAGTCGACTTTAAATTTCTTTCTTTAAGCTAAAAAAAACTTGTTTGCCATGCATATGAAGAGGTCCGCACAATGCACTATGTGACGTAAGCTTTACACCTTGGATATGCAGATAAGTGAACAGGTTCTCATTATTTTCTGTCACCTGGAATGAGATGATTTAATTGATAAGATTTTCTGCTCTGGCTTTTAATTTCCCAATTTTTAGAAATCCATAAAAGATGATATTGCAAAACCAAAATAATGGTGGTGATGGAACTAACATAGATGTTTCAAAAAGGAATAGTTTATTCTTTATGGCCTAGACTGATGCATGTTTTTAGTAGACCTGGTTGATTACCAGCCCACAAACTTTATGTTTACTTTTGCAACTGTTCTATTCAATGAGAGAGCCACTAGACCCATCTAGCTATTTAAGTTTAAAATAGTTAAATGAAAATAAAATTAAAAATTTGGCTCTTCAGTCATGGTAGCTACATTTTATTACATGCAGGTAATGGCTACCATATTGGACAGCACATTACAGCACACTTCTAACACTGCAGAAAGTTCGGACAGAGGGTGCTCCTGGTGTAGAAAACCCTAGTCTTTTGCCTGCATGCTTGTGGTGACACGGAAAAATACCTTTCAAAGATCACTACAACCTAAAACCATATCTTTAGGTTGTTGAGTGCATAGTAAAAGAATATTAGAGGCTGGGCCTGGTGGCTCACACCTGTAATCCCAGTACTTTGGGAGGCTGAGGTGGGTGGATCCTGAGGTCAGGAGTTCAAGACCAGCCTGGCGAATACGGCCAAACCCTGTCTTTACTGAAAATACAAAAAAAAAACCAGGCATGGTGGTGCACACCTGTAGTCCCAGCTACTCAGGAGGCTGAGGCAGAAGAATCACTTAAACCCAGGAGGCAGAGGTTGCAGTGAGCCAAGACTGCACTCCAGGCCTGGGCAACAGAGTGAGACTCCCATCTCCAAAAAAAAAAAAAGGACGAATACTAGAGATGGGGAAATAATTTCTACCCCATACACATATTCTCAACAGTAAGACAGACTTAACATAAGAGAGACTTAGAGAGCTTCTCTCTGGTCTCAGAAAAGTCATCTTTTCCCACTTGACTACTTATCCATATGGTAATTCTCTTATTAGGAATTAGGAAAGCCATTGAATTTTTCACTTTGCCTTATATTTTTAACATCATTTTATGATGAGTACTTTCTCAAATTCTTGTGTTTGTGTGTGTGTGTGTGTGTGTGTGTGTGCGCGCGCGCGCGCGTGCGTGTGACAGAGTGTCGCTCTGTTGCCCAGGCTGGAGTGCAGTGGCGCAATCTCGGTTCACTGCAGCAGCACAATCTCAGCTTACTGCAGCCTCCACCTCTCAGGTTCAAGTGATTCTCCTGCCTCAGTCTCCCGAGTAGCTGGGATTACAGGCATGCACCACCATTCCTGGCTAGTTTTTGTATTTTTAGTAGGGACGAGGTTTCACCATTTCGGCCAGGCTGGTTTTGAACTCCTGACCTCAAGTGATTTGCCCACCTCAGCCTCCCCAAGTGCTGAGATTACAGGTGTGAGTCACTATGCCCAGCCTCAAATTCTATTAGAGAATATTCACAACTTCCGTAATAAAGTAGCTTGCTGTTATTTTTAAGTCAACTGAACCAAGTTTTAGTGATTCATTTCTGTGATTTAAAACTCTACTTTCTTCATAATGCTTTAAATGTATCAAAAAGTGGGATTTTGTAGATTCGAAGGTAACATAATATTAATAGATAATGATTTTACTGTTTTGCTTTTGGGTGTCTGTATGATATGGTTTGGTGCTGTGTCCCCACGCAAATCTCATCTCAAATTGTAATCCCCGGGTGTTGAAGGAGGGACCTGGAGGGAGGTGATTGGATCATGGGAGTGGTTTCCGCCATGTTGTTCTCGTGATAGTCAGGAAGTTCTCATGAGATCTGGTTGTTTGATAAATGTCTACCAGTTTCCCCTGCTCAGTCTCCCTCTCCCTCTCCCTCTCCCTTTCTCTTCCTCTTCCTCTGTTTCTCTCTCTCTGTCTCTCTTTTTCTTTCCTGCCACCTTTTGAAGAAGGTTCTTGCTTTCCTTTTACCTTCCACCATGATTGCAAGTTTCCTGAGCCTTCCCCAGCCATGCATAACTTTGAGTCAATTAAACCTCTTTTCTTTATAAATTGCAGAGTCAGGTAGTATCTTTACGACAGTGTGAGAGCAGTCAATGTTTTATTGTAAAAGTAACTGTTAAGATTGTTTATAGGTGCCTTTCTCTTTCCCACATTTGGTGACATGGCCCCTCACTGGTATCATGGCAGGCTCTCTACTAATCAAGATATTAAGATGAAAATTTCATATTGATAATTGGAATGAAAAGCATAAGCAATTTTTTGTCAAGTGAGTTACTTCTGAGATTGCTCTCCTTAAATATTTTGTTTTCTTATTCAATCTTGGCCTCTAATGAACAAACTTATAGAATTAGTAAATGATTTAAGTACGCTTAAATACATTGCCGTTACTTAAAGAAAAAACAGCCTACTCAAGAATAACTTAATTTTTTCAAAGATAATATTTAAGAGGGAGGAGTTATAAGGGAACATATATCTTTGATGTGACTTTAATGTTCAAGAGTTGGCTGTTTAAAATCAAGATGAAAATACAGCTGCATTAATTTGGCTCTTTAGTAGCCTTCATCACTCTGCTTAGCACTTCCAGAGATCTGTTTTCTTTCTTGTTTTTTCAGGTTGATGAACTCATTGTGACAAATGTTAGGGGTTATTTAAATCCTTTAAAATGCTTCTCTGCAAAATGTGGTTCTTCTTCACATCCTTAGTTACTGGTAAACTTTACATCTGGCCAAAACGTTGCCACTGGGAATCTAGAGGGGTGAAAAGATGAAATGGCCAAGGGCAGCAGCCTCATGCCTTACATTACCACCTGTCACTACGTTTTACGTTCTCTGTAAGAACAAGATGGCCCTCCCCACTCAGACCAAGACCTTGAGCACCAGCCAGATGCCAAGCAGCTTGTTTGACCTCATTAAAATTGAGCAATCATGTAAATGTTTGGGTCTGAGGCCAAATCTCTTAGAACTGTTTAAAATTTCTGAGGATATTATCATAAGATATTTGGTTTGTGATCCTTTCTTAGTATTTTCTAGCAGAGCATTCTGAATGGAAATAGGCCAAGAGGGAATTAGATCTGGAAATCAGGATTGAAAGCAAAACATGTACTACAAAAACACAGCCAATACATGGCTACTTAACTCATTCTTTTTTTCTCTAAAAACAATTCATGTTGTAAAAACTTAGAAAATACAGTATTTAAAGATTATAGTTAAATGAAACTTGTGAACTAGGAAAATATGGCATTAGCAAGCCAGAGAAGCAAATGGTGTTTATTTTCAGGGACTTGGGGTTTGGGGCCCTGACAGCCTCTATTTGATACTATGCTAACTCACAGTCATGACCTCTGCTTCCATGTCTATTCTGCTGAAGGTCAAAAAAGTGAATTTAGATTATATAGAAAATGCAGTACAGGCGAACAGTACAATGTCTGGTGGCCTCATCAAGATCACGTGGGATTGGTAACTGATCAGATTTTCTGAAGGCTGCAGATTTTCTTGAATGTAAATCAAGCCTCCATCTATGAAGCATAAAGTTTTTATTTCCAGTTTAATTATTTACAACCAAAGGACATGCTTCCACTATTGCTTGGGCTCCCATGAACTTCCCTGCACAGTGATTCTGTCAAGTTGGTGCAAATGCCTCTACTAATTGGTGTCCTGCCCTGTTGTCCTCATGCTGAGTTCAGCATGAAGCCGGTCTCTCTCAAAGAACAGCCTTAGGGTGATGAAACGATGCAGCACTACCCAGCACAGATGTGCCGTGCCTGAATGTGTTTGTTCAATCAGCATGGACACTTTTCAAACACAAATAAAACAGGTGACCAAATTTGATTATTGTTTGTAACTTTCATAGAAATGATATTTGTGCTCTTGCAGATACCTATTGGCCATCAATGACTCCAGGACTGTTTCCTAAAACTATCATCAGCCACAGTGGTAGCCAAAACACTGAGAAGAAATCCTCCCTCTTCACTGCCTACTGACTTCTTAAGCTTATAGTGAGGTCCTTTTAGGCACAACCTTAGTCATGCCATTTTATATCTGAACCTCTGTCTCATTGTTTATAATATGATTTGGGACTATAAAATGACTAATGTTCTTTCCATATCTAAAAGTACAGGGTTATGTGACATAACTAGGTTA
This sequence comes from Cebus imitator, assembly GCF_001604975.1. Lineage (NCBI taxonomy): Eukaryota > Metazoa > Chordata > Mammalia > Primates > Cebidae > Cebus > Cebus imitator. Next base: position 1,366,855 of record NW_016107618.1, read on the forward strand.
CAGGATGGAAGTGAGAACTTAAGAAATAAGTTGAAAATGTTGCTGCTTTGATGCATGGAGACTTTATGATCATGAATTGATTTTTTTTAAGTCATTCTCTTTCACAAAGAATTAAAGTGGGACTAGAAGAATAAGAATAGCGGCTTTCACCTTACCTTAACAAAATCATAACACCTCACATTTACACAATAACTCCTAACCTTTCTCTAAGTGTATTACAATTTGTGAAGCACCATTATATACATGTTGTGAGTTGAACTTCACAACCACCTAGTGTAGTGGGCGAATAGAGCAGCTATTGTCCGGCATCTCAGAAAGGTCAAGTCAGAGAGATCAAGTGGTTACTGGTGAGCTTGCATGAGTCCATTTCTTTTGTTACTAGCACAATGACTGTTCTGTGCTATGACCCTACCTTTATGCTTTATTTACTGCTAATAACCCTCTAATATTTTTTCAGACTTAGAAAAAATAAAAGCTTGCTATATATAAGATGTGCATTTGCTTTTAGCTTCCTGATACCATGTTTGGGTAGCTTTTCAATGTATTTGACTTCTAGTTATAGTTTAAAAATCAGATTGTAAAGTTGTTGTGGAAGTTATTTTGCTTTTACTTTATTTTCAAAGATGTGTGGAAAATGTTAACTTCTTAGAGATATGAAAGGAAAACTCCTACAAATCTATCGTTATATTGGGTGGCAATCTTAAAAAGGAATATGTATGTAGCTAGTGGGTAGTGGGCATGGACATTAAATTGCCTGTCAAAGCCAACCTGCCTTTTTAAATTTGGGAAACCATTGTCCTCTTAAGACATCATTATAGAAAAAAATATTGAGATCAGAATTACAGACTCCTGAGGAATGCATAGACTCTACTTTTTAGAAAAAAATTCGTGAAAAACATGGTGATTAAACTTGAAAAATCTTGGAAATTTTGCTTGCTATGTGACTATTATTTCTAGGAAGCAAAGAGGAAGAGTCAAATGTAAACATTCACGATTCATTGAGAAATCCAGACGCTGTGTTCTAACAATTATTATACAACTTCTCGGGAAATTTTTCCTGTAGCTATGGAAACAAATCACAACTGATACCTCAAAAACATTAGTTCCCAAATTAAAAAATGGCTATTACAGAGCATTCGTGTGAAGGGATGTTTGACTTTCTAACGATCAATCTTTGTGGAGCTAAAAATACTCTAAGCAAGAGACACGCATTTCCATAAGTTTATTAGAATCAACAAAATTATCCCATGTAATTTTGTTTTCTTGAAGCTCTGGGAAGATCTTTTGTTCCTCCAGAATTACATTCCTTATAGTAACATGGCCACTGTTTAAATACATAAACACCTTGATAAATAATATTTTCTGTTTTCAACCCCCCCTCCACCCCAAAGACGTATTCTTTAGGGAATCCAGTCTGGCTATTTTGAATGGCATTAAGCCAACAAACTGATTCATTTTCTTCACTGAGTTGCCCTTTTTCAGTTTGGCCAAGTCACCCTTATTTTGGGATGCAGGGAAAAGACTTTTATTTTTGTTTCGAAAATCTTGCTGATTTGCTGAACAAACCTTCAGCCTGATCTTTTTCTCTTGTAAGTTACATAAGTCATGCTGTGTGAACTAACATCTTGTGACTCATTGTCCTAAAGCAAGAGCCAAACTGGTGAGAAACCACCTACTGCTGAATATCAATCCTGTGCCAAAAAGGCAACAGCTACATGCCGTTCTGTTGTGTCGTGAGTGATCAAACAACCCTGAGAGCAAACAGGAACTTCAGCTGCAGGAATCAAAGGACTTCCCTAGCCCAGTAGAGTGAAGAGGAGCAGAGGTGGGATTTTCTTTAGGTGAGGTGACACTATGCAAATAAAGGCACCCAGACTTTGTTTTCTGTTCAGGACCTTTGAGTACCATTAGAGGAGAAAACTTCTGGCTGATGAGATTTTTATTTAATGGATAGAGAAGCAACAGAGAACTGCTGTTAGAATGTTTTTGCTTTGTATTTGGTGTTTATATGTATGTATGTTTAAACTTCTTAGTTTTAAACACTTAAACATTCTTTTTTTTTCTGAAAAGAATTTGAAGTATCTCATGTTTCAATCTCTTATACACACACATACCTGCGTGCACACACACACGTTACACATTTTTACTTAACGCCTTCCATATTATCATTTCTAGATAAAACCGGACAGAATATTTTAGCGTACTCAACAATGCAGTTAATACAAATATAGTTATTTTAATGTTCCCTCAGAAGTTGTTTCTGTTGGCCAAAACAAAATCTTAATTTTGCTGGAAGTTGAGAGGAAATGTTTTGGCAGAATTTATCTTTTATAAGATAGTTAACAATTAATAACTTTAAAACTATGTCCACTCAGATTCTTAAGCATGATTGAAGATGTAGAAAATAAAGTTTCTTTAACTGTATACCACTTCAAAACGTTTACAATAACACTATGGTTTAGAAGACACTAAAATGAATAGACAGGCAGAAGGGATGGTTTGTTGCTTCTAGTTAGTATTATTCATACTACTTCCATCATTTAGCCATTATTCACCTGCTGACTCTCAGTTACTTGTGTATTCCCTACAGATTGAAAGCATCACCAACATTTGGTCACAGACCTCAGAGTATTAAAACTCTGATTAAGTTTGGTGTAAGGTATAGGCTCTTCATATTGGAGTCATATTGTCTAAAATATATGGAATTTCTGGCTTCTTGTTTTCAGTATTTCTTAGTTCGGGATGCTATAATAAAATACTCTAGACTAGGCTTTTATTTATTTATTTATTTATTTTATTATTTATTTATTTATTTTATTTTATTATTTATTTATTTATTTTTCTTGAGACGGAGTTTCACTCTTGTTACCCAGGCTGGAGTACAATGGTGCGATCTCGGCTCACTGCAACCTCCGCCTCCTGGATTCAGGCAACTCTCCTGCCTCAGCCTCCTGAGCAGCTGGGATTACAGGCACGCGCCACCATGCCCAGCTAATGTTTTGTATTTTTAGTAGAGACGGGGTTTCACTATGTTGACCAGGATGGTCTCGATCTCTTGACCTTGTGATCCACCCACCTCAGCCTCCCAAAGTGCTGGGATTACAGGCTTGAGCCACCGCGCCTGGCTAGGCTTTTAAAATAACAGGTATTTATTTCTCCCAGTTCCAGAAGCTGGAAGTTTGAGATCAGGATGCCAGCATGGTCAGGTTCTGGTGAGGGCTCTCTTGTGGGTTGCAAACTGCTGACTTTTCACTGTATCCTTGCATGGTGGAGAGTAAGCAAGCTCTCTGGGGACTCTATAGGGATACTAATCACATTCATGAAGGCTCTAATCTCACAACCTCATGTAATCCTAATTATTTCCCAAGGACCCTACCTTCTAATACCATTACATTGGGCGATGAGGTTTCAACATATGACTTTTGAGGAGACACCAGCATTCAGCCTACAACAGAGTGCTTTGTGAGATGGCCTCTGACAGCCTCATCCTCAGCCACATCTGTTTATATGCACTTTATTTCAGCCATATCAACCTATTCGAGGCTTCTCTCTCATATCATGCCACACTCTCTGATGTCTGTGCATTTGTATAGTGTTAGGGTATAATGTTTATTTCTCTGGTCTGGTGTTTCTATCATGAGGAGGATTTTTCACTAGAATAACATTCCTGACTTTATTTCCCTTTTAATATCCTCATACTCTTCACTCCAGAGCAGGTAGACTGTGACTTCTCTAATCGGAGGGTTTTGAAAGAGAAAGTGATCATGAGTATGCCAGCCCCTTCTCTTTCTTTTTATAGGGAGCCAGCCCATTCTCTGTGGCTTCTCATGTTCTCCTGGTCCAGCATTGCCTGCAACAGGCTAAGTCTGACCAAATCACTATTAGAGTCTGCCTGCCTACAGATGTCACCTGTATCCTCCACCTGAGCCTCCAAAGGTGTTATTCGTGGCTCCTGTTTTGATCTGTTAGGGGTGTTGTAAGAAACTACCATAGACTGGGTGTACTATAAAGAAAATAAGTTTGTTTCACACAGTTCTGGAGGCTGGAAGCTGGAGAGCAGGGTGCCAGCACGGACATGTTTTTATGAGGGGCCTCTTCCAGGTTGCCAACTGCTTTCTGTACCATTACATGGAGGAGAGGGATGAAGAAATCCTCAGGGTCCCTTTTATAAAGGCATCCAATTTATCATTCCTCTGTTCTTATGACCTAATCACCTCCCAAGGGCCCCACCTCCTAATACCTCCTAATACCATTCCACTGGGGATTAGGATTTCAACATATGAATTTTAAGAGGAAATATTCACTTTATAACAGTTCCTCTCTGCTGTCTTGTTTGGATTATATCTCGATTCTTACTTTTGAGAAAAGGGGTGTTATTTTTGGGTTCCCATAAACATACAACACATGTGTTATCTTTTCCTGGTGTGTCTTTTCCTTTCTTTTTATCTTTTAAATATTCATCTGAGGCATCGTTCCCTCTTGGTTTTCCTCCTTTCTTCTTCTGTGCTCCTGTGGAATCACATGCACACTTCTCTGTAGCTTATTTTCTTGTCTCTCCCCCACCAAACTGCATACTCCTTGGGTGCAGAGACTGATTGGTTCATCTTTGTCTTACCAGTGCCTATCATGAACAGAACCTGGCATACTGTAGGTATTGGATAAAAGTATTTGGAATGGAGTAATAAATTATGAGAAGATCTAAGAGCTAAGGTCAATTTTTAATCCACCAATATTGAATTGTAACAGTTAGGTCCTATGGTCACAAAGAAAATCCATGAATGTGTTTTCTTCTTCAGAACTGTTCATTGTCCATGCCGCTATCTTATACCACTTTATATACATCATAATTATGAAGATATACCCCCAAGGGTTTTGTTCTAAAAATTATTCAATCCCCATCTCCAAATGCCCTAGCAGTATGTAAGTATTGGCACCAATGTTTCCTTCCTAATGTCATTAATTTGACTGATATATCCGGTAAGTATAGAGATGAGTGTGAATATATGTATGCACCTTGGGAATAAGGGTTTGTAGTTGAGGCTTAGCAGCAGCACGCTGAGGATGAGGAGCTGAAAATCTGGTATACATTTTGTGGCCCTGGCTGCAAATAAATTCTGAAGCCTACGCTAATAAAGTAGCTCATTTGAAGTCAGTGATTTTAAGATGAGAGGCAGAGTAGCAACCAGTGATTGACTCGGCAGTCAGCAGACCAGGTCTTAAATCAAAGGGCAGCTTCCCTCCTTGTTTCCTATGGACACAGGTACCTGCCATTCATCAGCTGCTTTATTCCCACCTTGCACATGATTGACATGTATTTACTGTTCAGTTTAGTATCTTTTCATGTGTGTCAATCCTATCCTCCTAAATGGATTGTAAGCCCCTCTGGAGCAATATGACAACAGGGATATACTTCTTTGTAACTTTGTAAGTCTGTTGCAGCAGTGCCTTGTATGTATTTGATGCTCACGGAAGGTTTTTTGTGATTGATTCTTTGTAACACTAACAGCAAACGTAAAAAATGAAAATAGTTACAAATCTCTGTCTTTAATCTCTAAAAGGTAATGAAAACCATTAACTATTTGATCCTCTCATTGTCTCTCCTTTACTTCCCCTTTTATGACAAAATGAAGCAGATTTTTTTCCTGCTAATTTATTTAAGTAAAAGGTTATTGTAGCTGAAGATGAAATAATTGGAATCCTGGAATGTTTTAGTGACTCCCAGGTTCAATATTGGTAAACAATGTGGCATTGCTGAGTTCTGGGAGAAAATAAATGATTTAGCTTCAAAAACTATCTGTTAAGCAGAGACAGGTGTATCATATTTACAAGGAATGTGACATTATAAACTCAGCCAAAACAACCCATCCAGATGTTCAGTGATCTGTATCCATGATCTCAGAGAACTCTGTCATAGGTTTTATGGGTAATTTTTGTTTGGGAGCATTTAGACACCTTCACAGCCAACTGGAATATGGCCAATATCAGTAACAACACATAGATGAAAAACCATTATCTAATCAACTCCCATCAAACCAGTCAGTGGTAAAACAGTGCTTCTCTGAAACACTTTTTACAGATAACATTTAGCTTGTTAAATTTATGAAGCATAAAGTTATGTAACTTCTTTTTTGAAAAAGTCAAGACTGCATTTTCATACACATATCCACCCACAAACACAGTTTGGCAGTGGAAGTACTAATAAGGTCATTGACAAAAATAAATTACATGAGTTGTATTTAGTAATTTTCAACATTCACTGAGAAAGTCCACACAGCGGGCATGGCCTTGCCAATTATGAAAAGTGTTATCCTGAATAATCAGCAGAGTGTGTTGACAAAAATGTCAGCATGAGCGGAGGCAGTGTACTTCATCTACCGGCATGTAAGATACACCTTTTTGAACCCAAAGTTTTGCTAATTTAATGTGTTTTCATCTTACAGGCACACTGTATATTCTTACTGTAAATTTGGTAAAGGTAGTCCTTGTCTTAAAAGAAACAGTTTCTATTCTATATCATGGTGCATATCATGAGAAAATGTTATTGCATCAATCATTTGGTTGGTAGAGGGGTTACTGTCTTTCTTCTGTGGTTCAGACAGCCCCCCAACCCCTGCAAAGAATAAATAAATGCCCACAATAACTTGAATGCACTATTAGAAGAACATCACCTAGATCACCTAGATTATAGATCTCTGTATTGAGATCACCTAGATTATACACCTCTGTATTGGGATCACCTAGATTATAGATCTCTGTAGTGGGATCACCTAGATTATGGATCTCTGTTTCTAACAGGATAAAATTGAATTTCCTGGGTCCTGTCTGTTCTCAGCCTCAGTGGATTCAAGCTATGGGAAACCCTAACCCTCCAGTACACATACACCCGAGCTTACATAGATGGTCATTTTGGCCATTTGCTCTCCACTAACCTGTAATTACATGGGCTACTTTGAATATACACCCAAGAGAAATCACAGAAGAGAAGGCGTGTTGGGATATTGGATACTTCTTATTGAAGAGTGCCATTATTTTAGTTTACAGATGTCAAATTTTGGTTTAATAAATTTCAGAATCAAAAAGATTTTTGAGATACATGATTTTAATTGCTCTTTTAGTCATTCTTCTGAAAGTACTTGCTCAATGATCACAAGCTGCCACTTGACACAAATCCAAAACCACTTCCTAAATGGGAAAACTCCTTTTCTCACTTTGAAGCAGTTGGCCCTGACTGCTGACCTGTTCTGTCTGTCCCATGACTCCTGTGGGCATCTCTGCTTTTTCTCTTTTTCCTTTGCTAGCTTCTCTTCTTTTCCTTTTGTTTCTTTAAATGCAGGAACTTCCTAAATTGTACCTTTTTTCTTTCTTGGTATTCACTGGTAATCTCATCCTCTCAAATGGTTCCAATTATGATTTATGTGAAATACCTCTCAAGTTTAAATTCTCCCTTCTGAATTACTGGAACACATTCCCACGGTGCTTGTGTGTTTTGTGTGTATCATACTTCAGTCAACATTGTGAAGTTCCTTAGAATTGTCTTCTTCTTCTCATTTCCTCATTCTTGTTAACTGCAGCATCATTAGTATGGTCAGATAGGATCCAAATCTTGAACTTTGTCTTGACTCTCCTTTTGCCTAAAGATCTAAGGAGTCATCAAATTATATCATTTCCTTCCTAGAGACATATCTCAGGTCCTCTTAGATCCCTTCCTTTCTCATTGTCAATCCTCAGTTCATGTTTTTATTGTCTTCTTCTCAGAAAGCTAATACAACCTTTTAAATCTCTTTTTGGGCTTCACCTCATAAAATACATTCAGATTTATTTTTGTGACAATAATTGTTTTCACTATCACTTCATTGTTTTAACAGTCATCTTCTTCACTCACTAAATATTTATTGAGTAGAACTACGTATGACCAAGCAATCCCTTTGTTGGATATGTACCTAAATAAAATGAAATCAATACCTCATAGAGATAGAGATATCTGTGCCCCCATGTTAACAGCAGCATCATTCACAATAGCCAAGGTATGGAAACAACCTAAGTGTCTGTTGCCGAAGAATGGATAAAAATGCTGTGATACACACATACAGAAGAATATTTTTCAGCCTTAGAAAAGGACATACTGACACCATTGATGAACCTGGAGAACATTATGCTGAGTGAAGTAAACCAGACATAGAAAGACAAATATGGCATGATCTCACTTATATGTGGACTCAAAAAAAAAAACCAAATACATAGAAACAGTAGAATAGTGTTTACCAGGAGCAGGGAAGCAAAGAAAATAGGGAGCTGTAGTTCAAAAGATATAACTTGTTGTAATGTAGGATGAATAAGTTTAGAGTGCTAACATGCTGCAGGAGGACTCTAGTTAACAATATTGTAGGAGGAGCCCAAGATGGCCAAATAAGAGGCAGCTCTGGAAAGCAGCTCCCAGTGAAGCTGAGTGGTCTCCACAATTCCAAATGAGGTACCAGGTACATTGCGTGGGTCTGGTTAGACAGTGGGTATAAACCAAATAGGGCAAGTTGAGGCAAGGTGGGGCACTGCCCCACCCAGGAGATGCATGCAACTGACCAGAGGATGGGGGATCTCCCCCTCTGGGACTTCAGTTCAGATACAGCACTCCACCCAAGCCCTCTACAACCCACAGAACAGGAGACCTTCAGAAGGCTGAAAAGCCTCAGTGAGCTGCCTGAACAGAGCAGAACAGCAACTTCAGCCAGTGCCAGGGCTGTCAGCATAGATCTAGGTGGAAGCACTGGCTGACACCGAGAAAGCCAAAAAGTCATCGGGATGGAGCTACCCACCACCCAGAAACAAGGGGAACTGAAAACAGGCAGGAACTGAAAACAACCATCCCATACAGCAGGACGGTTCTCCCCTGCACAAAACCCAGCATGCTAAAAAACTCTCACTCCAGAGTTTCACACCCAGAGCATCAGTTAGAGAGTGACCAGGAATGATCGAGCTCGGAGCGGGGAAGGGCAGCCGCCATTGCAGAAGCCAGCCTAATTTTCCTGAGTAAATAAAAGATGCAGCAGCTCCACTGGATCCGTGGCAGCCCAACAGCACCTCTGCAGGCAGAGAAAGGAAAGGCCACCTCCCCAAGCAGCTACTCGAGATCAAAACTATATAAATCCAAGGAGATTGGAAGAGCCCAGTGCAAGAAGAATGAAACCACCACCACGAGGAACACCTCTGCCCCACCACGAGATCCCAGCTCCTCACCAGCAAGGGAACAAAGCTGGAAGGAGAATAAATTTGATGAATTGACAGAAGGAGGCTTCGGAAGGTGAGTAGTAACAAATTTCTCTGAGTTAAAGGAACATGTTCTATCCCAATGCAAAGAAACTAAAAACCTTGAAAAAAGGTTAGAAGAAATGCAAACTAGAATAACCAGCTTAGAGAAGAACATAAATGACTTGACGGAGCTAAAAAACACAGCACAAGAACTTTGAGAGACATACACAAGTTTCAATAGCCAAATAGATCAAGCAGAAGAAAGGACATCAGAGATTAAAGATCAACTCAATGAAATAAAACAAGAAGGCAAGAATAGAGAAAAAAGAGTGAAAAGAAATGAACAAAGCCTTCAAGAAATACGGGATTATCTGAAAAGACCTAATCTACACTTGATTGGTGTACTGGAAGATGACAGGGAGAATGAATCCAAGCTAGAAAACACTCTTCAGGATATTATCTAGGAGAACTTCCCCAACCAGCAAGGCAGGCCAACATTCAAATACAGGAAATACAGAGAACACTGCAATGATACTCCTCTAGAAGAGCAACCCAAAGGCACATAATTGATAGATTCACCAGGGTTGAAATGAAGGAAAAAATACTAAGGGCAGCCAGAGAGAAAGGTCAGGTCACCCACAAAGGGAAGCACATCAGATTCACAGCAGATCTCTTGGCAGAAACCCTACAAGCCAGAAGAGAGTGGGGGCTAATATTCAACATCCTTAAAGAAAAGAACTTTCAACCCAGAATTTCATATCCAGCCAAACTAAGCTTCATAAGTAATGGAAAAATAAAATCCTTTAGAGACAAGCAATTGCTGAGAGATTTTGTCACTACCAGACCTGCCCTACGAGAGCTCCCGAAGGAAGCACTAAACACAGAAAGGAAAAACCAGTACTAGCCACTGCAGAAGAGAACCAAGTGGTAAAGACTAATGACACAATGAAGAAAATATGCAAACCAAAGGGCAAAACAACCAACCAGTAATAAATTGACAGGGTCAAATTCCCACATAACAATATTAACATTAAATCTAAATGGACTAAATGCCCCAATCAAAAGTCGTAGACTGGCAAATTGAATAAAAATCCAAGAACTATCGGTGTGCTGTATTCAGGTGACCCATCTCACATGCAAAGACACACATAGACTCAAAGGGATGGAAGAAGATTTACCAAGCAAAGGGAGAGCAAAAAAAAGCAGAGGTGGCAATCTTAATCTCTGATAAAAGGGACTTTAAACCAACAAAAGTCAAAAGAGAGAAAGAACATCATCACATAATGGTAAAAGGATCAATACAACAAGAAGAGCTAATTATTCTAAAAATATATACACCCAATGCAGGAGCACCCAGATACATAAAGCAAGTCCTTTATGACCTACAAAGAGACTTAGACTTCTGCACAACAATGGTGGGAGACTTTAACACTCCACTATAAATATTAGAGCAATGAGACAAAAAATCAACAAGGATATCCAGGACTGGAACATAGATCTGGACCAAGTGAACTTAATAGACATTTACAAAACTCTCAACCCCAAATCCACAGAATATACATTCTTCTCAGCACCACATCATACTTACTCTAAAATCTACCACATAATTTGAAGTAAATTACTCCTCAGCAAATGCAAGAGAACAGAAATCATAACAAACAGTCTCTCAGACCACAGTGCAATCAAATTAGAAGTCAGGATTAAGAAACTAACTCAAAACAACACAACTTCACAGAAAATGAACAATTGGCTCCTGAATGTCAACTAGATAAACAATGAAATGAAGGCAGAAATAAAGATGTTCTTCGAAACCAACAAGAATGAAGGCACAACATATCAGAATATCTGGGATACATTTAAAGCTGTATCTAAAGGGAAATTCATAGCAATAAATCCCCATATGAGGAACAAGGGAAGGTCTAAAATTGACACCCTATCATCAAAATTGAAAGAGTTAGAGGAGCAAGATTAAAAAAAACTCAAAAGCTAGTAGAAGACAAGAAATAACTAAGATCAGAGCAGAAATGAAGGAGATAGAGACACAAAAAACCCTTCAAAAAAATCAACAAATCAAGGAGCTGGTTTTTTGAAAAGATCAACAAAATAGATAGACCGCTAGCCAGACTAATAAAAAAGAAAATAGAGAAGAATCAAATAGATGCAATAAAAAACGATAAAGGGGACATGACCACTAATTCCACAGAAATGCAAACTACCATCAGAGATTACTACAAACAACTCTATCCACACAAAGCAGTAAATCTGGGAGAAACTGATAAATTCCTGGACACTTGCACTCTCCCAAAACTAAACCAGGAAGAAGTTGAAACACTGAATAGACCAATAACAAGGGCTGAAGTTGAGGCAGCAATTAATAGCCAGCCAACCAAAAAAAACCCAGACCCAGAGGGGTTTAGAGCCAAAGTCTACCAGACATACAAGGAGCTGGTATCATTCCTTCTGAAACTATTCCAAACAATCCAAAAAGAGGGAATCCTTCCCAACTCATTTTATGAGACCAACATCATCCTAGTACCACAACAAAAAAAGAAAACTTCAGGCCAATATCCATGATGAACATCACCGCAAAAATCTTCAATAAAATACTGGCAAACGGAAGGCAACCGCAAATCAAAAAACTTATTCATCATGATCAAGTAGGCTTCATCTCAGGGATGGAAGGCTGGTTCAACATACTCAAGTCTATAAACATAATCCATCACATAAAGAGAACCAAAGACAAAAACCACATAATTATCTCAATAGATGCAGAGAAAGCCTTCGACAAAATTCAACAGCCCTTTATGCTAAAAACCCTCAGTAAACTAGGTATCGATGGAACCTATCACAAAATAATAAAAGCTATTTATAACAAACCCACAGCTAATATCATACTGAATAGGGAAAAACTGGAAGCATTCCCTTTAAACCTGGCAAACAACAAGGATGCCCTCTCTCACCACTCCTATTCAATATAGTATTGGAAGTTCTAGCCAGAGCTATCAGGCAAGAAAAAGAAATAAAGGGTATTCAATTAGGAAAAGCGGAAGCCAAATTGTCTCTATTTGCAGATGGCATGATTCTATATTTAAAAGACCCCATCATCTCAGCCCAAAATCTCCTGAAACTGATAAGCAACTTTAGCAAAGTCTCAGGATACAAAATAAAAGCGCAGAAATCACAAGCATTTCTTTACACCAATAACAGAAAAACAGAGAGCCAAATCAAAAGTGAATTCCCATTCACAATTGCTACAAAGAGAATAAAATACCTACGAAAACAACTAACAAAGGACGTAAAGGACCTCTTCAAGGAGACCTACAAACCACTGCTCAATGAAATAAGGGAGAACATAGACAGATGGACAAACATTCCATGCTCATGGTTGGGAAGAATCAACATCATGAAAATGGCCATGCTGCCCAAAGTAATTTATAGATTCAATGCTATCCCTATCAAGCTGCCAATGACCTTCCTCACAGAACTGGAAAAAAACCACTTCAAACTTCATATGGAACCAAAAGAGAGCCCGCATAGCCAAAACAATCCTAAGCAAACAGAACAAAGCTGGAAGCGTCATGCTGCCTGACTTCAAACTATACTACAATGCTACAGTAATCAAAACAGCATGGTACTGGTACCAAAACAGAGACATAGACCTATGGAACAAAACAGAGGCCTCAGAAGCAGCACCATGCATCTACAATCTTCTGATTTTTGACAGACCTGAGGAAAAAATGCAATGGGGAAAGGATTCCCTGTTTAATAAATGGTGTTGGGAAAGCTGGCTAGCCATGTGCACAAAGCAGAAACTGGACCCCTTCCCAGCACCTTACACTAAAATTAACTCCAGATGGATTAAAGATCTAAGCATAAGACCTAACACCATAAAAACCCTAGAAGAAAAGCTAGGCAAAACCATTCAGGACATAGGTATAGGCAAGGACTTCATGGCTAAAACACCAAAAGCAATGACAACAAAAGCCGAAATAGACAAATGGGATCTAATTAAACTCCAGAGCTTCTGTACAGCAAAGGAAACTATCATTACAGCAAAATGGCAACCAACAGAATGGAAAAAATTTTTGCAATCTACCCATCTAACAAAGGCCTAATATCCAGAATCTACAAAGAACTAAAACAGATTTACAAGAAAAAAACAAACCCATTCAATAGTGGGCAAAGGATGTGAACAGACTCTTTACAAAAGAAGACATCTATGAGGCCAACAAACATAAAAAAAATGCTCATCATCACTGGTCATTAGAGAAATGCAAATCAAGACCATACTGAGATACCATCTCACACCAGTTAGAATGGTGATCATTAAAAAATCTGGAGATAACAGATGCTGGAGAGGATGTGGAGAAAGGAACACTTTTACACAGTTGGTGGGAGTGCAAGTTAGTGCAACCATTGTGGAAGACAGTGTGGCAATTCCTCAAGGACCAAGAAATATAAATACTATTTGACCCAGCAATTCCATTACTAGGTATATACCCAAAGAATTATAAGTTGTTCTATTATAAAGACACATGCACATGTATGTTCATTGCGGCACTGTTTACAATAGTGAAGACCTGGAACCAACCCAAATGTCCATCAACGATAGACTGGATAAAGAAAATGTGGCACATATATACCATTGAATACTATGCAGCCATAAAAAACGATGAGTTCATGTCCTTTGTAGGGACATGGATGAATCTGGAAACCATCATTCTCAGCAAACTGACACAAGAACAGAAAACCAAACTGTGTGTTCTCACTCATAGGCGGGTGTTGAACAATTAGAACATGTGGGCACAGGGAGGGGAGCATCACATAGTGCGGTCAGTTGGTGGGGGCTGGGGGGGTCAGTGGGGGAGTTGGGAGGGTGGAGAGGGATAACAAGGTGAGAAATACCAGATATAGGTGACGGGAAGGGATGAAGGCAGCAAACCCCACCTTACCATGTATGTACCTATGCAACAACCCTGCATGATATGAACATGTACCTCCAAACCTAAAGTACAATAAAAAAAATATTGTTTTTAAAGTTTGTTAGTAGAATCTATTTTTTGGTGCCCTTGACACACACACACACACACACACACACACACACACACACACACACACACACAAATTAACTATGGAAGGTGATGTATAATGGGCTTACTTGTAATCATTTCACTATGTATATGAAAACATCATGTTCTATACCTGAAATACATACAATAAAATATATATTGAGTTTGTACTTTGTGCTTGGGACTTGTATGAATTCTGGTGTACAAATGTGAAGCATGGAATTCTCAAGCAATTCCTAAACAGGTAACCAATAACTATAATGCAGGATTATTTGTATAATGATAGAAGTACATTCCTACCTCTAACAGCGGCTTAGCATTCTTTTCCTCTTGATACTGTATAATTTCTTGTCTTTTTAAAGATCCAGAAAAAATACCATCTACATAATGGCGTTTTTCCTTGTCTTCCTGATCATATTTCCTTCATTTCAAGTACTATATAATTTATTTTCTGAATCATTTATTTAGAAATTAATCACTGGATAGTTTGTCATCTCTTCTGACGTCAATTTTAATTGTAGTTTAATGCTTAATGTTTCATCTTTTTTTCTCATTTAGGTTGTCCATATTCCAAGATTAGAGATTAGGTCCTAAGCTTCTTTATAGTATCCCCTAACATTGCTATTAGGTATTCAAATGAAAACACATTTCAAATGATAAGAAATATTAAGGACATTTTACTGGGTAAGTTAATATCTTCTTTTCTACCCTGATTTAAATCCAATAGTGGCATAAAATATTTTGAAATATTTTTATACACAAATTTTTAAACAATCAAATTTATTTTCAAGTGGGCATTTTCAAACTTCTATCCCATTCAAACCTGTCCTTGCAATTTCTAAGTCTCATCTCTTCTAACAGTTCCCACAAAAGTTGTTGTTAAAAATGAAATTCAGTGTAGTCTCCTGAGAGATGAAATGTGTCCTTCAAAATAATTTCACCACAATACATTTTCTGACTCAGGAGATTTTGAGTTTTGTCAGCTTGGTCTCAAGGCAAACCCTGAGTGTTAACATAAAGTAATAAAATGCAATGCTAATGAAATAGAGACTGCAAATTCCATTAGATAATATTCTCTATTTGTGTGGAATAATGAACTAATTCAAGATTTTAATATACTAAAGTATTAAAAATTAAATTACTGCAGTGATTGCATCATTTCTGACTGCTGCTTTAACAAAGAGCCACACATGTAATGTTTTCAAAGAGCCGAAATTTATGTGTGTTTACAGCTTCACAGATCAGCAGTTCAACATGAGTCTTTCAGCTAAAATCAAAGCATCTGAAGGCTGCTTCCTTCCTGCAGAACCTAGGGGAGATTTTGTTTTCTTGCCTTTTCCAGCTTTTAGAGACCACTGGCATCCCTGGCCCCTTCCTCCAGCTTCAAAACCAGCAATGGTGAATCCTTCAGTCCCAGCCCAGTCCCAGTCCAGGATAACTCAGTCCTGGCTTCCTGGCTCACATCTAGATTGATACCAACATTGTGACCCAGAACTCTGAGTTACAGTGTGGGGTAATTTGTTACACAGCAATAGATAACAAATGCATCATCTGATCTACCACTAAGTCTGGGGTTATTTGTTATGACAACAATGGGAAACTATGTACTCACTGCAGTAACTTAGTTTTTAGATACTTTAGTATATTAAAATCTTGAATTAGTTCATTATCCCACATAAGCATAGAATATTATCCAATGGAATTTGCCATCCCTGTGTCATTACCATTGCATTTTATTTCTTTACACTAAGACTCAAGGTTTGCCTTGAGATCAAATTGTCAAAAATCGAAATCTCCTGCATCAGAAAATGTATTGTGGTGAAATTATTTTGAAGGACATATTTCATCTGTCAGGAGACTATACTGAATTTCACTTTTGACATGTGTTCTGAGGGTCGCTAATTTAATTGGATGCTCTTTTAAACAGTAATATCTTGTTCTAATAATATTAAGGAACACTATATACTCTAAGGCTACTTGGATAATTAAGATATACATTAGTAGGAAATAAACTTTCATAATATTTAACTCAACGTGACATATATTAAATAGGCTGTGGGTCACTCCTTGCCACTGCCTCCCCTGCCACCTATTTTCAAGTAGTATCTATTGATAGCCTTTAGGATACCTTTTGCAAAATTTAAGTTTACTCTAATTTTTCTCTACTTTTTAAAATAAGAAATCAAATGGTAGAGAGGTTGTAGCTTTCTCAAAGTCTCTTGATTTAGGCAGCAAAAATGAGTTTAGAGTATAACAAATCTAGAACTCAGGCTTGCCTCTTGGTTCCTGTGTCCTTTACCTCTGTTGATCAAAGTCTGCTTTAGGGGAATACATGAGCAGATGCTTAATAGCATCAAGAAGCAATGCCTGAGATATCATCTCATGCCAGTCAGAACAGCGATTATTAAAAAGTGATGAAGCAACAGATGCTGGCGAGGTTGCAGAGGAATAGGAACACTTTTACACTGTTGGTGGAAGTGCAAATTAGTTCAACCATTGTGGAAGACAGTGTGGCGATTCCTCAAAAGATTTAGAACCAGAAATACCATTTGGCCCAGCAATCCTATTGCTGAGTATATACCCAAAGGAATATAAATCATTCTATTATAAAGATATGTGCATGTGTATGTTCATTGCAGCACTAGTCACAATAACAATGATGTGAATCAACCCATATGCCCGTCAATGATAGACTGCATAAAGAAAATGTGGTACATATACACCATGGAATACTATGCAGCCATAAAAAGAAACAAGATCATGTCCTCTGCAAGGACATGGATGAAGCTGGAAGCTATTATCCTCAGCAAATTAATGCAGGAACAGAAAACCAAACACTGAATATTCTCACTTATATGTGGAAACTGAACACAATGAGAACGCATGGAAATAGGGAGGGAAACAACACACACTGGGGCCTCTTGGGGAGGATGAGGGTGGGGAGAGCATTAGCAAAAAGAGCTGAGGCATGCTGGACTTAACACCTAGGTTGATAGGTACAGCAAACCACTATGGCACATGTTTACTTATGTAATAAACCTGCAAATCCTGCATATATACCTGGGAAATCTAAAATAAAATAAAATAAAATAAAATAAAATAAAATAAAAAAGAAGCAGTGCCTGTTTCCCATTGACTCACTTCTCCTGCCCTCCTATTGTACCAAGACCTGAAACTCAGCCATCAGAGTGTTTGTATTGGAAGCTTCAATACAAGTAAAAATTTCTTTAGGAGGAAAAACACTTTATTCTGTTATCAGTTGGTTGCAATTTAAAATGAATTAAGTATTTAAAGTTTTGATGGCCAGGTACAGTGGCTCATACCTGTAATCCCAGCACTTTGGAAGGCTCAGGCGAGTGGATCAGTTGAGGTCAGGAGTTCAAGATCAGCGTGGCCAACATGGTGAAACCCTGTCTCTACTAAAAATACAAAATATATGTATATATATATCAGCCAAATGGTAGTGGTGTCGACCTATAATCCCAGCTACCTGGGAGGCTGAGGCAGGAGAATTGCTTCAGCCTGAAAGGCAGAGGTTGCAGTGAGCCGAAATTGGGCTACTGTGATCCAATCTGGGCGACAGAGGACCCTGTCTCAAAAAAAAATAAATAAATAAAAGAAAGAAAATAAAGTTTTGATGGAAAAATATGTAATAACTGAGGATCCTCGGTCCTAGGTCACTGAAGAGGGGCATAGTACTTCCCTGGACTCTGTTTTTTAGACGTCTTACTTTTACTTTCTCTGGCCACAATCCCTGGGGGATGAGACTTGTGCAGGGGCCAATAGGACTTTCCCACCTGGAGCCCACATTCCCCTTTTAGACCATATGTCAATTACTAGAGAGCCCAGAGTTCCCTGCTAAACGGCCCTGATGCTGTTCCTCAGACACGGGCAAGTACCTTCCCTGGGACCACCCCATGAGGGCAGACCATGCACGGCATCCATGCAGTGGACCCAAAGGGTGGCTAAGGGATGCTGATTGTTTTTGTGGAGTGCACACAAATTCCCAGCCCCTCATAGCAAAAGCTGAACTTGAATTTCCAAAGAGAAGGAGAATGTCTTGCAAGCAGGGAACTGGTTTTCCTAGAGCCTCAATATTTAGGCACAAAGCACTGAGTCTGCATATTCTGAATTAGAATCCACCCTGTCAGGTTGTTATATAACTGTATTTATCAAGGTAAGAGGATACAGCATATTTTATTTAGCAGTTTTTAGCTGCATTTATACCTTTCAACTATTTAGACGTGCTATGTGGGCTTCCGTTTGTGTGCTTGTCCCTGTCCTATGGTTTTCGTGGTGGGCTGGCAGAGGGTGTGTTTTGTGTGTATACATATGCACACATTTGTTCAAGAGGCACACAATGAGAAAAGGAGTGGAGGGGGTGGGAATGTAAGACAAATCAATTTTCCAGCATTGCTTCCATGCCTGTCATTCTTTGTTGTCGAAATTGATTCTTAGGTACATGAGATTAATTTTAGACATTACATCTGGTATATATTTATTAGGTAATTTCTATAACAACTTAAAAATATTTGCTGCCTCTACATAGTACATTTATCAGCAGTTAAAATCCTGGATTGAAATTCTCAGTGCAGCTAGATTCCAAGGAACCCAAATGCTGAGATATTTCAGTTATTGACAATCTCCTTTGTCCCAGTTCTTTTAGCCTAGTGTTTATAAAGGGTGATTCCAGTATCAGCGGCACTAGCATCACCTGGGAACTTGTTGGAAAATAAAATCTGGACAGCCAGTGCCCTATCCCTAGGCCTACCCCAAAACCCCTAAGGTGGGCAGATTCAGAAGTCTGCTTGAGCAGCTCTCCATGTGATTCTCAAGCTTAGCTGTAGCTAAGGGTTGGGAACCACCACATTGGCCTATATTGACTTCCTGATGAAATTGATTAGAGACAAATATGGCTGGAAGTTTTCTTTGTTACTGGCTATATTGGTTCAACAGTCCCAAATACACACCGTTAAGAAAAACAGCATAATTTTATAATTGAAATATAGAGAACTTTCACTTAAGTATTTTTTTTTTAGAAGAAATGAGTCCACTATTATATTTTAGATATTGCAGCAATCACCAGATTTTGTCTGCTTGGTGCTTTTGCTAATGCTTGCTCTCTTTTGGATTTCCTTACTTCATATTTACCAGTGGTTTCAAGTTGAGGTTTTGGACATTGTGGTTTTCCAGGTCCACAACTTGAGAGATGCCTCACTGAGTATTGAGATGCTGTACAACGGAGTCAGTAAGTTAAGGTAAAACTGAACTTCAGAATTGGAGAGTAGAAGAAAAATGCCACGGTTTCTCCACATGTAATTTAATTTCCATAAGGAAAATAAATTTGTTGCTTTTTTTACACTTTCATTAAATTCTCTGATCACAGTATTAGTGAGCAAAGCCAGGCTGATATTCACTGTAACTGAATAATAATAAAAAAGGAGTATTTTTATCTAGTGGCATGAAAAGTAGATGAACAATAAATTGTACTAATTTCTGAACTTTCAATGAGGGTTAATATTTCTTTACTAATTGACATTTAATATAATTTTACTTTGTGTTTACTTAGAAATAAAGTGATCAGTATAATGTAAAACAGAGAGGAAAGCAAGAGGGATTGAATACAGAAGTGCTCCAGGATCAAAGCTGATGTGTCATGGGACAACTTTTACAACTTAGTTATTGGTCATCTTTCTGGTTTTATTAATCCACTGTTTCAATATGAACATTGTAGCCAGTGAGATTACTTCAAATGAATGTGAAATGAAGCTGATCCTCATCTGCTGAAAGCTGTGAAGCCTACTGTAGGCATTGCTAACCTGTGAAACCACCTCCATTGCTAGCCATTTTTTGTTTGTTTATTTTAAAGGACTCAGCGTATTCAACAGGTAGAAAATATGATTTGCACCTGTTGACTTCCTATTTATCATTATTCTTCCTCATTTCTGGGGTCTATATTTTGTCCCTACAAATTTATATTAAGATTTTTAAGATCCTGTGTCTTTATTTCATTTGCATTTCTACCAGCACCTAATAGTTTTCTACTCTTAGTGAAAACTAAATAAATTATTTGAAAATAATTAATATTGTAGCTTGCTCAAGTAAAGTCAAATTGGTAGCACACCAATGTTACAAAGGCATATAGAACATATATGGTGAAAAGAGAACATCTCACCTAACTCCACAGCTTTGTCTTAGTACATGGACCTTCATGTTTCTTATTTTATATAAAGGGTTTCTATAATATATATCAGAATTCCTTTTATTAACATTATTTTTAAGTGACCAATAATTGTATACATTTATAGGGTACAATGTGATTTTTGATACACATATAAAATGTAGTTGACTAAATCAAGATAATTAAAATATCCATCATCTCATTCGCCCATCGTTTTTATGGGGAGACATTGGAAATTTATTCTTAGTTATTTTAAAACTCAAAAATTTATATTAAATATACAGATTGTGTATGAGTCCCATTCGGAGGAAGGAAGTAGCAGGTAAATGCTTCTTGCATTTTTTTACAGAAAAGAAAGAGAAACAAAGTTGCAGGATGAGAAAATTCTAAAAAAGAAAATATGATGGTTGTGGGAATATATATACCAAAAATTGTCTTGATTTTAGACTTACAAAATAACCCTCAAACTTCAAATTTTATTTACTGGAATGTTTTTTATGCACATTTGAATATTAATATGTTTCTTTTCAAAATGAATAAATTAAAATGAACCCATACCTTGATTCTACCCATTTTGAGAAGACTGAATTTCTCAATATTATACATTATATGCCTGCACTATGGCATTTTATTTTATATTCTTAAAATATGCATTTTAAGAAATTACCATAAAAAGAAAATTAGATGATATTTTGGGCTTTACATATGCAGTTGTTTAAGCTCACGTAAATGAGAATACAATGAAAGAATTAAAACTGAATAACATGAATGGACAACATTCTACTCAGATAACAACACAATGTACTGTAAAAGGCATGCCTTTCCTTTCAGTCCAACCGTTTTTCAAGCTTGCAACAAATATGTATTACTTGTGTATCATGTGTAAAGTGTCTTTCTAAGAGGTACTGCTACAAACATGAATTTTAAAAAATTAGTTTTCCTGCCCCAGAATAGCTTATAGTATAGTAGAGAGAATTAAAAATACACAGATAAGTAAATATAAAGTTATCTATGACCATTATTCACTGACAGTTTGATACTATAAACAACCAACTGTCACTGGGGTGCACTCAGTGAAATTTTTAAATTTTAAATTCATACTTGAATATGAAATTTAATTAATGTGTCATGAACAATGGTAATAGAAACTGGTAAGACGAAAAAGTGTTAGTCACACTTATACTGAGATGCAGGTTTAATGAATCTGCTCTTGCTAGATAAAAAATAATTAGCAACCTATATTAGGAAGGTCAGGTATTTTGTAAAGTCTAATAAATCTAGAGGATATATCTATAATTATAAAATAATACTGTGATTTTGCACCTACAAGGTTAATTTTGTATTACAAAAGTAAATGGAGACCTTGTATGTCTCAACCTTGTATGATTTAATATGCAATCACTGAATCATATTTTTAGCTTGGTCTTCAGCTCATCCTCAGGAGATTCTGAGGAGGGATATTGGATGTATGTTGATATAATATTTAGACAGGCAAAGGTAGACTCTGATGGGTAAGGACCATGAACGTGTTATAAAAGCAAAGTGAAGGTACTGCAATTTGTAGATCAAAACACCATTTGTGAAACTCCAGACACCCACAATTAATCCTCACCTATCCTTCTGGGATAAGATTGTAGTGTGCAGTTTTATTGTGTTTTACAGGTAGGATAAATAACTAGCTTCACGTTGTTTTTGGGGTAGGGAATGAAACAGAGATCTTTTTACTTCTTACCTTGTAATTTAACTACTGCTTCCCCATAACAAGTCATTATATTCTCTTTCACAAGTCCCTCAAGTTATTTCTTATTTTGAAATCTTGTCTTCTCAATTAGATTTGGGGCTGGGCCACTCCTTCCATATCATATAACACTGATCACACAGTAAGTGCGTATAGTCCTTGATATATGTTTTTTAACTTTCTAAAATTTTGTATTTTATAAGAATTGCTGATACCAAATGGAAAGATTAAATATCACTGGTATGTTGATTCACAGGTGTCCCCTGACTGCCGGCACACTGAGTACTGACTTTTTGAGGGGCCTGTGCCTTCCTAACACATTTTTTCACTTGCAACAACAAAGCTGCAAGTTTCTGACTTTTACAAATGAAAAGTGCTGTAGAAGAAGCGAAAATGGGTTTTAACTCCTCTGAGAAACTTATTATGTATATATACATTATTATCATAAGTAATAATAATTTATTTTCTGAAGCATAATACCAGAGCAAAAGTCATTTGGGGAGGCAAACATTTGTTAGTTGTATAGAGGTTTCATCAAATCAAATCTCCATTCCGTGATAATAGATATTTAAATGGATTTTTCTATTTCACGAATGCACTTCAAAGTTTAGAAGCAAATGCATTGTTAGAAAGATCAGATGATAATAACAGTAATTTTTTCTAAAATCTTTATGGCCTGCCAAATTTGTTGCATGCAAAAAGCAGAAAATCGCAGTCCTTTGGAAAATTAAATTTGATTCTTTTTAATTTATTTGTTCATTCAAGTTAGAAGTCCAATCACAAGTTTCTCAGACTTGTTGGTCTTGGGCTTTCATTAGACTTAAGATGTTTTAATTTTGAATGTAGCTTTTGCTTTTCTGGAAAAGAAAATTGCCTGCCTTTTTTTTTTTTTTTGTAACAGACTATTATAAAATTCAATTATAAGATGAAAATAGCATCAGTAGTTCTCATAGTTGGGAGATATTTGTGATGCCTTATTCATCTCTGTTAATAAAGAGTTTCTAAGTTATGTTAATGACCTGAAGGAACTAGGAGATTCTTGAAAAGCTGGAACTAAAGGAGGATGCAGTGACCATAATATAGTTGAAAATTATAGCATGGAACAGGACATAGTCTTCTTCAATTTTGAGCCAGAAGGTAGAAATGAAAAATTTAGGTGTAAGTTACAGGAGAGTGCATTTGAATTCAACTTAAGGAAGGCGTTCCTAGTAATGTTCCTAAACACAGAAAGTATTCATACCTCTGTTAGGAATGTTATAGAAGGGATTCCTGAATCCTGCTGAGGACTTGAACGCCATAGGCCCTATGGACTTCTCAACTCTAACATTTTCGCAGTTCCATTAGAATCTGTCTTTACTGCAAAATCCAAAATACAAAACTCAAGTAGTTCTCAAATGGATACCCTCTCCTAATTTTCCAAGTTTCTTGATTAAAATACCATTCTTCCCAATTCCAAGTATCAAAATGTTCATCTTTTTCGTATTTCTCCTAAAATCTCTCATAACTCACTAGCCACCTAAGCCTACAGGTTATTTCTCAGTGTCACTGTTATTATTATTTGTTCTCATCTGTAAAGTCAAATCAAGGCCCTCATTACTTGAGACCCGTATTACCACAACATCTTAACATGTCTTTCTAACCTTTGCATGTATAGTCCTTATCTATAATTTCCTTTTATACACTTTTATGTCAATCTCAGTAAGAATATAACACTTAGCCCTTTTAATGTGTTCAGATTTTCTCAGCCCAGTATTTAAAATCTTTTTGAATGTGGCCCCACCTTATCAATGTTTTCTCTTACTGCTTCCAAACATCAGCCAGTTTATTCTCTTTATACAACCCAATGCACAAGCTATAGGTACAAGTATATGCAAAATCTTACACTCTTTTGTGTCCCTCCAATAATATTTCTTAGACTTACCCCACAATGACTTTTCTTTTATTTTGAAATTAACTTAAAACCCACCATGTGATCTATGTCAAAATAATATCCACTTTTAAAAATAGCTGTCCACTAGTTTTGTTTACATGTTTATGTAAAAGTTACAAATACCACTTTGCTATTTTAAAATCCATGACTCTATACTTCATTTTATATTACAATTTCTATAGGCCCTAAAGCAGTGCATACCATGAACATGCAATGGATACACATTAAATTCCCATCAAATGAGGAAATAAAAAATTGTAAATAGTAGATGTTAAATGGAGAAATGGACCAAAGTGCCTTCCCAGGGAAAGACATCTAAGATATCTGTGAGTAGATGTGCTTATACTGATTCTCTTAAAGTTGGAAATAGTCATTTGTGGCAATAGAGTCAGCCCTGATTTAACACGTCTTTTCTCTTGGTCCATTTTGATGAGTAGTATGCCATGGGCTATTAGCCCCCAAAACATTTTGCGTTAAATAAGATAGCTCACTGCACATAATTCTCATTTTGCAGTTAGAGCTTTAGGCTTTATTACATCTGAAATACCATGGAACACATAATCTTGACTTTGATTTTTTTACAGTGTATTCAGGATGAAAGAGATTTCAGTGAATTTGATTCATATCATCAGTTCATTTATTAGCAGTTATAATGACAGAACCATAAACCTGTCACCCAAGGTGGCACTAATGAACTACTTTTGTGAGCTCCCTAGGCAATGAGGGTAATATTTGAATTGAAATGAACACTGGTTCTTTATTTCTAAAGGTGCAAAAATTGCACTTGTAGGTGTGAGATCCTGTCCTTGCCCGTGATTGATGTGTTTTTGAAGAAAGAATGCCGTTCTGCTGAAATTCCCCAAATTTTTGTTTTAGTTTTATCCTCATCTCGAACTTAATTTCTTATACTTATTGGACATTTTAGGTGTTCTCTTTCCTTTAAAGTAATGAGGGAAAGACAAATAGCAAATATAAATATGATTTATCTATAGAACTTTTAATTTTTAATGTCTTAGCCTTAAAAGAATCTATCACAGAAATAGTAGGCCAGGAATATCTGTCTATACAACATTAAATAATTAGCAGTTCGCCAACATAATACCACCACCATCAACATCACAAATCATATAATTGAGAGTCTGCAGTAGAGGCAGACATTAGTAATTATATCAAAGGTTATTTAATTATAGATGAAATAAGTGCTTTGAACAAAATGAGTATATCACAGAGACTTGATCAGTCTGGCAGGGAAAAGGGAGTTAGGGGAGGAGCAGGGCTAAGGAAGCTTCTCTGAAGAAGTGACATTCAAAGAGACAGGAAGTGTTGAGTAGAATAAAGGAGTGGCTTAGGTGAAGAGCAGAGATTGAGTGGAGATGGGGCTTTCAAGCCAAGGAAACAACTTGTTTTGTGGCAAGAAGTTGCTTAGCTCTTCAGCGTAATGAAAAAATAATCAGCTTGCCTTGAACATAATGAGAAAAGAAAGGAGGCTATGTAAGATTGGTTGAAAAAGTGAGTAGAGGCCACATCATGAAAAGTGTTTTTGGTAAATATAAGGAGTTGAATTTTATTTTAAGAGAGTGGGAAGCACTACTCTAATGATATGATCCATTTTAAAGATTACTCTGATTTTTGTAAAGGAAAAAGACTGGAAGCAAGATATCAGTTAGGAAGTTTTAACAATACTTCCAGAGAGAGAGAGAGAGATGAAGGCACTTGGGTCTGGAGAGAAGGGGATGGATTCGAGATGGATCAGTGAGGTAGAACATGGCGATTGCTGTAAAGCAGAGGAGAAGAGAGAAGAGCCGTCTTTCAAGATTTTGGTTGGAAACAACTTGATGAACAGTACTGTCATTTACTGAATGGGAAATGGTAGAAAAGAAACAGGTTCTTGAGTTTCGTTTAGGCCAAGTTGGGTCCTGAGTTTCCTAAAGTGGGGCTGGGAGGAATGCAGTTGGATAGCCAATGGATAGCTGAGACAGCAGCACTGAATGGGACACAGAACTTAAACTACTTTTGTTTCTATTTTTCTCCAGTTGAGACCAGTTTCAATATACCTTTGCACACCAAAACCAAACAGACAAAAAATAAAAAGTACCCCCACACAAATTCAGTTTAAGAAATATTGATGAATAACATGCATTTATTAGCAAGGTTTTCTGAGACAAGAAAGGATGTTCATGACATAGCAAAACTTCTCATGGGCCCATAGTGAGGTGGGGGCTGAGCAGTCCCATAGGCACCACTAGGACTGCCTTGGAATTGTCCATGCTCTGGTGTCCCCTTGAAATATTTTGCTGTTTCCCAAGGGCTCTTTCTCAACAGCAGCCACTTCATCTCTTACCCTCTTTTTCTACAGTCCTTAACTTCACCTTACCACTGTCTCATCGTCATCTTCCACAAGGAATCTTTATTTCTGTAAGTTTAGCTTTCCCTTATTTCCTGTCATCAGTAGGGTCACCACTCACCTTCTCACCAAAACAAAAATGCAGTTCAGAAGCTACCTACCAAAGAATGGTGCAGGTTGGAAGGAGAGGGAAGACTGTAAAGAGTAAACGAATGCTTTCCTGCAAAATAAACACGTTAATAACATATCCAGAATAATGTAACCTATGAATGGAATCTCAACATTGAAAAATATACTGTTGCAGAGAGAGATATTAAAGGAGCTATTGTCTAGCAATTTGAAAGGGAGGAGGAAATCCAAAAAATTAGAGGTTTCCTAAACAAAGGAAACAGAGGTTTACGAAGAATGTAATGATCGATTTATCAAATCTGTTAAGAGATCATTTGCATATTTAAAATACAAATAAGGCTGGGCGTGGTGGCTAATGCCTATGATCCCAGCATCTTGGGAGGCCGAGGTGGGTAAATAACCTGAGGTCATGAGTTCGAGACCAGCCTGGCCAACATGGTGAAACCCCATCTCTACTAACAATACAAAAATTAGCTGGATGTGGTGGCAGGTGCCTGTAATCCCAACTACTTGGGAGGCTAAGACAGGAGAATAACTTGAACCCGGGAGGCTGAGGCTACAGTGAGCCAAGATGGTGGCACTGCAGCCTGGGTGACACAGTAAGACTCATCTCAAAAAACAAAAAACAAAAAACCCTACAAATGATTACTTAAAAAAAATCACTACAAATGATTTACTTAAAAAAAATCTGCTATATATACTTTCAGAAAATAGAAAAATTGACAAGCCTGAATTTGTGCCCCAAATTTTGCCATGAATTTCTTTTGTCTAAACATGGCAACATTATGAATTTTTTTAATTTAATTAAATTTAATGTTTTAAAATGTTTGTGGGTACATAGTAGGATGTATATTTATGGGTTACAGGAGTTTTTTTGTGTGTGTAAATAATAGGTGCATGTATTTATAGGGTTCATGTGCTATTTTGATACAGTCCTACAATATATAATAATCCCATTGGGGTAAATGGGATAGCCATCATCTCCAGCGTTTCTTTGCATTATAAATAATCCAATTAAATCTTTTAGTTATTTAAAAATGTACAATAATATATTGTTGACTGTAGTCATGCTGTTGTAGTATCAAACATGAGACCTTATTCATTCTATATAATGGATATATTTTTGTACCCATTAGCCAGTCTGTACCCTCACCCAACAACCCTTCCTAGCCTCTGGTAGTCATCATTCTACTCTCTATCTCCATGAGTTCCATTGTTTTAATTTTTAGCTCCCTTAAGTAAGTGGGAACATGCAAACTTTGTCTTTATGTGAGTGGCTTATTTCACTTAACATAATGCCCTCCAGGTCCATCCATGTTGTTACAAATGACAGGATCTCATTTGTTTTCTATGGCTGAATAGCACTCCATTGATGTTATGTATTGCATTTTCTTTATTCATTCGTGGGCTGATCATTCAACTTAAGTTTCTTCCAAGTATTGGCTATTGTGAATGGTGCTGCAATAAACATCGAAGTGCAGATATCTCTTCAACATACTGATTTCCTTTTGGGTATATACCTAGGAGTGGGATTGCTAGATCATATGGTAGTAGCTCCATTTTTAGTTTTTTGAGGACTCTTCAAACTGTTCCTCCTAGTGGTTGTACTAATTTACATTCCCATCAACAATGTATGAGGGCTCCCTTTTTCTTTATATCCTTGTCAGCGTTTGTTATTGCCTGTCTTTAGGATAAAAACCATTTTAACTGGGGTGAGATGTTATTTCATTGCAGTTTTGATTTGTGTTTTTCTGATGATCAATGATGTTGAGCACCTTTTTATATGCCTGCTTTCCATTTGTATGTCTTCTTTTGAGAAATGTCTATTCAGATCTTTTGCCTATTTTAACATCAGATTATTTTTTTTCATACAGGGTTGTTTGAGCTCCCTATATATTCTAGTTATTAATCCCTTGTCAGATGGATGGTTTGCAAATATCTTCTTCCATTCTGTGGGTTGCTTTTTCACTTTGCTGACAGTTTCCTTTGCTATGCTGCAGCTTTTAAACTTGATGTGATTGCATTCATCTATTTTTGCTTTAGTTACCTGTGCTTGTAGAGCATTACTCAAAAAATCTTTGCCTAGACCAATGTCCTGGAGAGTTACTCCAATGTTTTGTTCTGGTACTTTCATAGTTTGAGGTCTTATATTTCAGTATTTAATCCATTTTTATTTGATTTTCATGTATGGTGAGTGATAGTGATCTAGTGTCATTCTTCTGCATATGGATATCTAATTTTTCCAGCATCATTTATTGAAAAGACTGTCTTTTCCCAATGTATACTCTTGGAAACTTTGTCAAAAGTGAGTTCACTCATTTGTATAGATTTGTTTCTGGGTTTCCTGTTCCAATGGTCTATATGTTTGTTTTTATGCCAGTACCATGCTGTTTTGGTTACGATAGTTTTGTAGTATAATTTGAAGTCAGGTAAAGTGATTCCTCTGCTTTTTTTCAGGATAATATTGGCTATTCTTGGTCTTTTGTGCACTCATGTAAATGTTAATATTGTTTTTTTCTATTCCTGTGAATAATGTCATTGATATTTTAATAGGGATTGCATTGAATCTGTGGATTGTTTCAGGTAGTGTGAACATTTTAACAATAGTGATTCTTCTAATCCATGTACATGGAATATCTTTCCATTTTTTGTATGCTTTTCAATTTCTTTCAGTAATGTTTTATAGTTTTTATTGTAGAGGTCTTTCACTTTTGTTGTTAAGTTCTAGGTATTTTATTTGTAGCTATTGTAAATGAGATTACTTTCTTGATTTCTTTTTCAGACTGTTTGCTATTGGCATATAGAAATGCTACTAATTTTCATATATTGATTTTGTATCCTGGAGTTTTACTGAAATTATCAGTTCTAATAGTTTTTTGGTGAAGTCTTTAGGTTTTTTTCAAAGATAAGATTATATTATTTGCAAATAAAGATAATTTGATCTCTTCCATTCTAGTTTGAATGCTCCTTGTTTCTTTTTCTTTTTCTTTTTTTTTTTGTCTGATTGCTGTAGCTGGAATTCCAGTACTATGTTGAATAACAGGGGTGAAAGTTGGCATCCTTGTCACATTCCAGATCTTAGAGGAAAGACTTTAGTTTTCCCCATTTAATGTGATACTAGCTGTGGGTCTGGTATATATTTCTTTTATTGTGTTGAGGTATGTTCCTTCTATACCCAGGTTATCCAGGGTTTTTATCATGGGGGAATGTTAAATTTCATCAAAGCCTTTTTCATAATCAATTAAAATGACCATATGATTTTTGCCCCTCATTCTGTTGATATGGTGTACCACATTTATTGATTTGACTATGTTGAACCATCCTTTCATCCTTGGAATAAATCCCACTTGGTAATGATGAATAATCTTTTTTTTTTTTTTTTTTT
>NW_016107618.1:1397044-1439515 GCF_001604975.1 Cebus imitator
ACCGTCCCTCCCCTATTTCCCCCCAACTGACCCCAGTGTGTAGTGCTCCCCTCCCTTTGTCCATGTGCTCTCATCGTTCAACACCCGCCTATGAGTGAGAACATGCGGTGTTTGATCTTTTTAAGTGTTGTTGAATTCTGTTTGCTAGTATTTTTTGTTGAGAATTTTTGCATCAATGTTCATCAGTGATATTGGCTTGTAGTTTTACCTTTTTCATGTGTCTTGGTCTGGTTTTGGTATCAGGGTAACACTGGCCTCATAGAACAAGTTTGAAGCATTCCCTTCTCCTCTGTTTTTTGGAGTAGTTTGAGTGGGATTGGTATTAGTTCTTCTTTAAATGTTTGGTAAAACTCGGCGGTAAAGTCATCAGGTCCTGGGCTTTTCTTTGCCATGAAACTTTTATTACAACTTTGATCTTATTACTTGTGTTTGGTCTGTTCAGGTTTTGAAATTCATCATGGTTCAATCTTGGTGGGCTGTATGTGTCTAGGAGTTTATCCAGTTTTCTTCTAGATTTTCCAATTTATTGGAATATAATTGCTCAGAGTAGTCTCCAGTGATCCTTTGAGTTTCTTTGGTATTGGTCGTAATATCTCCTTTTTCATCTCTGATTTTATTTATTTGGGTCTTCTCTCTTTTTTTCTTAGTTTGGCTAAAGGTTTGTCAATTTTATCTTTTCAAAAATAACTTTTTATTTTGTTGATCTTTTGTATTATTTTCTTCATTTCAACTCTTTTCTGCTGTGATCTTCTTTCTTTTCTTAATTTTAGGTTTGATTTGCTCTTGCTTTTCTAGTTCTTTAAGAGTCATCATTAATTTGTTTATTTAAGTTTTTATAATTTTTTAATGTAGGTGCTTGATATGGTTTCAAGATGAGATCCAAATCTCATCTTGCATTGTAGCTCCCATGATTCTCACATTTTGCAGGCGGGAGCCAGTAGGAAATAATTGAATCATGGGTGCAGTTTCACCCATACTGTTCTCACGGTAATGAATAAGTTTCACAAGATCTGATGGTTTCATAAGGCATTTCCCTTTTCACTTGGCTCTCGTTTTCTCTTGTCTGCTGCCATGTAATATGTGCCTTCCACCGTGATTGTGAGGCCTCCTCAGCCACGTGGAATTTTAAGTTCATCAAACCTCTTTTTCTTTATAAATTACTCACTGTCAGGTGTGTCTTTATCAGCAGCATGAAAACAGACTAATACAGTAAATTGGTATCAGCAGTGGGGTACTGCTGAAAAGATATCCAAAAATGTGGAAGTGACTTTGGAACTAGGTAACAGGCAGAGGCTGGAACAGTTTGTAGGACTCAGAAGAAAACAGGAAAATATGGGAAAGTTTGGAACTCCCTAGAGATTTGTTGAAGGGCTTTGACAAAAAACACTCATAATGAAAGGGACAATGAAATCCAGGCTGAGTTGGTCTCAGATGAAGATGAGAAACTTCTTGGGAACTGGAATAATGGTGACTCTTGTTATATTTTAGCGAAAAGATTAGCAGAATTTTGCCCCTGCTCTAGAGATTCATGGAAGTTTGAAGTTAAGAGAGATGATTTAGTTTATCTGGCAGAAGAAATTTCCAAGCAGCAAAGCATTCAAAAGGTGATTTGGATGCTATTAAAGCCATTCAGCTTTAAAAGTAAAACAGCATAAAAGTTCAGAAAACCTGCAGCCTGACACTGCAATAAAAAAGAAAAACCCATTTTCTGAGGAGAGACTGGAACCAGCTACAGAAATTTGCATAAGTAATGAGAAGCCAAATGTTAATCACCAAGACAATAGGGAAAATGTCTCCACAACACATCAGAGACCTTTGTAGCAGCCTCTCTCATCACAGAGTGATGAGAGGCCTATGAGAAAAAAAATAGTTTTGTGGACTGGGCCAAGGGTGCCTTTGCTCTGTGAAGCCCAGGGTCTTGGTGTCCTGTGGCCCAGCTACTCCAGCCATGACTAAAAGGTTCCAAGGTACAGCTCAGGCCATAGCTTCAGGGGTGCTAACCCCAAGCATTGGAAGCTTTCATGTGGTACTGAGCCTGTAGGTACAGAGAAGTCAAGAATTGAGGCTTGAGAACCTCCGCCTAGATTTCAGAGGCTGTGTGAAAACAGCTGGATGTCCAGGCAGAAGTTTGCTGCAGGGGTGGTGAACTCATGGAGAATCTCTGCTAGGGCAGTATGGAAGGGAAATATGGAATCAGAGCTCTTACACAGAGTCCCCACTGGGCACTGTCCTCCAGAACCTAGAATGGTAGATCCACTGAGAGCTTGCACCATGCAACTGGAAAAGCTGAAGACACTCAATGCCAGCCTGTGAAACAGCCAGTAGAGAGGCAAAGCCACAGGAGTATATTTGCCTAAGACCATGTTAACCCACCTCTTGCATCAGTGTGACCTGGATATGAGGTATAGAGTCAAAGGAGATCATTTCAAAACTTTAAGATTTGACCACCCCACTGGATTTTGGACTTGCATGGGGCCTGTAGCCACTTTGTTTTGGTCAATTTCTCCCATTTGAAATGGTTGTATTTATCCAATGCCTGTACTCCCATTTTATCTAGGAAGTAACTAACTTGCTTTTGATTTTACTGACTCATAGATGGAAGGGACTTGACTTGTCTCAGATGAGACTTTAGACTGTGAACTTTTGAGTTAATACTAAAATGAATTAAGCCTTTGGGAAGCTTTTGGGAAGGCATGATTGGTTCTGAAATGTGACGACATGGGGTTGGGAGGGGCCAAGGGTAGAATGTTATGGTTTGTCTGTGTCCCCAGCCAAATCTCATCTTGAATTGTAGTTCCCATGGCTCCCATGCATTGTGGGAGGAACCCAGTGGAAGCTAATTGAATCATGGGCACAGTTTCCCCCACATTGTTCTTGTGGTAGTGAATTAAGTCTCACTAAATCTGATGGTTTTATAAGTAATTTCCCTTTTCATTTGACTCTTATTCTTTCTTGCTTGCTGCTATATAAGACATGCCTTCCACCATGATTGTGAGACCTCTTCAGCCACGTGGAACTGAGTCCATTAAACCTCTTTTTCTTTATAAATTACCCAGTCTCAGGTATGGCTTTATCAGCAGTGTAGAAACAGACTAATACAGTGCTTATACGTGTAAACTTCCCTCTGAGTACTGCTTTTCCTGTATCCAACAGGTTTTGGTATGTTGTGTTTCCATTATCATTTGTTTCAAAAAATGTTTCAATTTCCTTCTTAGTTTCTTCATTGACCCACTGGTCATTAAGGAGTATATTGTTTAATTTGCATGTATTTTTATAGTTTCCAAAATTCCTCTTGTTATTGATTTCTAGTTTTATTCCACTGTAGTCAGAGAAGATACCTTATATAATTTCTATTTTTTTGAATGTTTCAAGAGTTGTTTTGTGACTTAACATATGGTCTATTTTTGAGAATGATCCATGTGCTGAGGAGAAGAATGTGTATTCTGTAGCCATTGCATGATATGTGTTAGGTCCATTTGGTTTGTGGTGCAGATTAAGTCTGATGTTTCTTGTTGATTTTTTTGTCTGGACGATCTGTCCAATGCTGAAAGTGGAGTGAGTGTTGACATCTCTAGCGGTTATTTTATCAGGGCCTATCTCTCATTTTAGCTCTAATAATATTTGTTTTATATATTTAGGTGCTCCATTGTTCTCTGCATATGTATTTACAAGTGTTATATCCTCTGGCTGAATTGACCCTTTTATCATTATGTAGTGACCTTTTTTACAGTTTTTGTCTTGAAGTCTATTTTGTCTAAGTATAGCTACTCCTGCATTTATTTGGTTTCCATTTTCATGGAATCTCTTTTTCCATCCCTTTTATTAGCCTATGTGTGTCTTTATAGGATGAAGTGTGTTTCTATAGGTGATTGACATTGGGTCTTTTTTTTTTTTTTNTTTTAATCTATTCAGCAACTCCATATCTTTTGATTGGAAAACAGTCCATTTACATTTAATGTTATTATTGATAAGTAAGGACTTACTCTTGGCATTTTGTTATTTATTTTCTGGTTGTTTTGTGGTCTTGTCTTTTTTTTCCCCTTCCTTCTTGTCTTCCTTTTCATGCAGGTAAAATTTTAACTGATGGCATGTTTTAGTTACTTACTTCTTATTTTTTGTGTATCTGTGTATGTTTTCTGATTTAAAGTTACCATGAGGATTGCATACCCCATTAATTTAAATGGATGGCAATTTGACACTGATTGCACAAACAAGCAAAGAAAAGTAATTAAGACTCTACATTTTAACTTCATCCTCTCACTTTTTAATGTTTTGTTGTTTATATTTACATCTTATTGTATGGTCTATGTATGTCTTAAAAAGTTGCAGTGATTATTTCTGATTGGTTCATCTTTTAGTCTATCTACTCAAGATATGAGTAGTTTCTATACCACAATTACAGTATTATAGCATTTTGGGTTATGTTTTGTCCTTACTATTACCAGTAAGTTTTGTACCCTGAGATGATTTTTTTATTGCTCATTAACATTCTTTTCTCTTAGATTGAAATATTTCCTTCAGCATTTCTTATAGAACAGATCTGGTGTTTATGAAATCTCTCAGCTTTTATCTGGTAAAGCATTTTTCCCTCATGCAATATTATTTTTACATTTTTATTTTTTCCTCTGCATAGAAAGCGTTGGTAATATGAATAATTTTTTTCTGTGTTTCCTAGTAATCCTGAGATAAAGGGACATAGTTGAACTTTAAGTGTTTGAAGTTAAAAAGTGTCCCATAGCAAGACTGAATTACTAAATAGAAAACTATGTTGGTCTTCTATGAATGGCAAGAGGCCATGTCTTGGTGGGGAATATATGGTTATAAAAAGAGGTAGTGATTTTGAGTAGAAAGGCAAGGCAAA
The DNA here is from genome assembly GCF_001604975.1 of Cebus imitator. Taxonomy (NCBI): domain Eukaryota; kingdom Metazoa; phylum Chordata; class Mammalia; order Primates; family Cebidae; genus Cebus; species Cebus imitator. Next base: position 1,401,906 of record NW_016107618.1, read on the forward strand.
TTTGATAGAACTCTTTCAAATGTAGGTTCTGGAAAAGGAAAAATGGGCAATTAGTTATGCTTTGTGTTAAAGTTAGTATTTACCATGCTGTTTTGTTTTGCTTTTATAAGGTTTTCTTGTGCCACAAACCTGGCTTTCCAAACATTTTTCTTATTTTCTGCCCTCAGTTATCCAAGAGGAAAACCTTGATGGATAAAGTATATTCTTTATCTTGGTATCTCTTTATCTTGGTATCTCTTCAAGAATACAGAGAATTGTCTCTGACCTTCCTCATTCCACTTCTGAATCTTATTGGAAATTTATGACACCTGTCACAGGGGAAAGATAAAAACCCAAATGGGCCATAATGATGACTTTGGGCACACTCAGGAATGTAGATGTGCCCCTAGGAATTTTATCAAGAACCACAACTTCGACTAAGTTGGACCTAGCTCCAATAGAAAATGAGAAACAATAAAATATAACGCCCACATATCTTTAAAGAGCTACAAACAATATTTGCTCCAAGCAATAATTCAATCTAGGCAGGTAGCATTTGCTTTGCTACATCTTATGAGCTTGATAGGGTGATTAGACATTTTAATTCCTTTTCTGCTGGATGTTTAAATTCATTGCCTGTTCACAAACATTTCCTTTTACCTTACTGCTGGCCTGCTTGGGGCTCAAGCTCAGAATTGTAATTTGAGGATTATGAGAATAAGGCTGATCAATGTTACTTTTCAGATGCTTTTCTGGATATCTTACTCGAGCTTTTCTCAGATGAGGCCAGGGATGGGAGTGAGATATTTTGCTGTTAAGATGAAACAAAGAAAGGCGGGAAAGTGAGCGGAATGGAAGAATACATCTAGCCGTAGTCTGTCCCTTGCACTGCTACTGTTTTCCCTTTCAAAGAAAGATAGTGTAAATCAAGCTTCCTTTTGCTAATAAAATTATGATAGTTTGGCACATGCTGTGCATCGTGCTTTATCATGATAAAGAAACAGGTAGCTTTAAATGAAAGCATTTGATGATTTGTCAGGCTTTTGGCGGTTGATCAGCCCCATTGTGAAAGGATAGTAATATCGCTGCTATGCTGAGGCTGCTTAAAGAATATGAAATGTGGATCATGGCACTGAGGTAGTTGACGGTAAATCAGATTTGATTTCCCCTCTGAGAGCACAAAATGAACCTTGTCGTTATCAGGAAGAGAAATGAAATCTTTAAATATTTCTCAATGTTTTGTCATCTCTGCCTGTCGGCGTGATTTAACATAAAATCCCCCCAAAGTAGGAAGTGCAGGTATTATTTCATTTCATTTCAAAGATAAACTTCACAGTTTTCCCTATAAATTACTTGAAAAGCCCCCAATTTGCAATTGTGGAGTTACCTTAAGATCAATTACATTTTAAAATAAAATAGTATTAGTAAAAAATGGGCTTTGTGTTTTGTCCCCTGCTGATAGCCTGGCAGTCCCTAAACACAGTGATATCCTAGTGTTTATGGGAAAATATCAGAAGGGCTAAGAGAAGTTGCTTATAAATAGGTTGAGTTACCTGTGCTGCCAAAACAGCTTGTTTATAGAACTTTTGACTGCACATTTCTTATATGACCTGTGGTTACCTATTTTCAGGTTTTAAATTCCTGCTTGCTTTTCTTACCTTTGTCCCTTATTCTGCTTGGTTAATGGTAATGAGACTTTGCAGACAGTTCCAAAATTTCTATTACCCCAAGATCTAAAATGCCATTTTAAAGAAAAGATACTCTTTTTTTCTTTTTATTATAAGCATATGAATAATGCATGCTCACTGCAGAAAAAAATAAAGATATCAACAACAACAAACATCGCCCATGACCCAGAGAGAAACACTGCTAACATTTTTGTTTATGTTCCTATGGACTTAATACATGAATATATTTTATTTAACATTGGATCATGCATTCTCAATTATGGAGTGTTAGAGAATGAAACCTTGCAAATTTCTGTTTTTTGGTCTCAGGGTTAAAAACTGAATATTTTAATGAGTTTATTTGCAAGTCCTGTTCAGTATTTATTGCAGGGAGGAGTAGCTTTTTTTTTTTTTTTTCATTTTCACTAAAGAAAGAATAAGAGATATGAACTGCCAAGTACAAGTAAGGTATTTGGGTTACGGCTGAAGAAAATTTGCTTGATATTATTAGTTACTGAAACAAATATGTTATTTTTTTAAATTATTCTTTAAGTTCTGGGATACATGTGCAGAATGTGCAGGATTGTTACATAGATATACACATGCCATGGTGGTTTGCTGCACCCACCCACCCGTCGTCAACATTAGGTATTTCTCCAAATGCTATCCCTCCCCTAGCTCCCCACTCCCCTACAGGCCCTGGTGTGTGATGTTCCCCTCCCTGTGTCCATGTGTTCTCATTGTTCAACTCCCAATTTTGAGTGAGAACACGTGGTGTTTGGTTTTCTGTTCTTGTGTTAGTTTACTGAGAATGATGGTTTCCAGCTTCATCTATGTCCCTGCAAAGGACATGAACTCATCCTTTTTTAGGGCTGCATAGAATTCCATGGTGTATATGTGTCACACTTTCTTTATCCAGTCTATCATTGATGAGCATTTGTGTTGGTTCCAAGTCTTTGCTATTGTGAACAGTGCCACAATAAACATACATGTGCATGTGTCTTTATAGTAGAATGATTTATAATCTTTTGGGTATATACCCAGTAATGGGATTGCTGGGTCAAATGGTATTTTTAGTTCTAGATCCTTGAGGAATCGCCACACTGTCTTCCATAATCGTTGAACTAATTTATACTCCCACCAACAGTGTAAAAGTGTGGAACAAATATGTTATTGATCTTTAAGACTTCAGCACTTCCAGCATTGAGCCAGGGAGCAATTATCCTATTTGTTGACTGGCTGACTGACTTGACCAAATGATAAGCACCAGAGGCTCTTCCTAAATCCTCAATTAGTGTGGAGACAGGTTAAGTCAAACAGACAAACTTCTCAATGAATTACAGCCCATGACAATATTGTAGATAAAGAATTAAAAAACAGTAGATAGCAAAATAGTAAATTCTGAGAAAGGCTAAAATTAATTAATGCTTTATTTCTGTCCTATATTTTTCTATCTTCCATATACTCTCTTTGGAATGAATCAGGTATTGAAATCCTTATAGAAAGTTTGAGTTCAGGCTGAGTGAAATATTCCAGAGTGTCACATGCATTAACATTTTCCACTCCTAATAAGGTAGTAAATTAGATTCTATTTTTATGTCCACATTACAGATAGAGTAGCAGAGTGAGGTTTGTTGGTTCAATAGTTAGCATCTACTATGTTTAGGAACGGCACTGCATACTGGGATATGGCAGTGATTTCACGGAAAAAATCCTAGCCATCCTGGAGTTTGTATTCTAGTAGCTAGGCAACCAATGAGATGAAGAGATGTATTGAATGTAAGAAGGTAGTGAGTATTGTGGTGAAAAATAAAGAGGAAAGGGCTTTAGAGAGTGTTTTGATTTAAGATTTGACTGGCCTCAAATCTAGGTATTTTCTCTTCAAATCCTGTGCTACTCTGATTATAGTAAGGTATCAAGAACAAGAGATTTTCATCTGAAGATACTGCCTAAGATGGATTCATAGGAAAGAATAATTTATGTGGTTCATAAATTATTCTTGAGATAAGTAATAAATCTGAATAACTGTCATGGAAAGAAGAGGGATTGGAGTATCATCACAACTAAGGAAACCAGAGGAGTTGTTTTCAAATAAATAAAAGCAAGCAGTGCTATTTGGCCCCTGTTGAAAGGCCACAGTTGGCATCAATCAGCTTTGGATTCCTGTTTACTTCTAGCATTGTGTCCACAAGCCTGTGGAGTACTCAAAACACCAAAGACCAGCAGATGTTTTTGACATATTTATTTTGTCGAAAAGTCAACATGTATTATTTTTCATCCTGTGAATGTGTCCTCACCTTCTGCACTCTGCCCTAGTTTTTCAACCCTTCCTCAAATCCTCCCTTCTAATTTAGCCAAGCTTGGAAGAAATTTTCTTCTGGAGAATGTGTCTCAGGTGGAGTGCACTGACCACTGAATGGACCACAGTAAAGCTATCTATATGAGTTACTGCAATTTTAAGAGAAAAAGCATTTTAGAAATACTGGGGTGAAGAAGGAATGTTAGTAGAATGCTGAACCAGAAGATGATCTTGTCTGAAGTAGTTTGTCTCTAAGTGTTTCAGTCAGTGTTCAGCCTGAGAAGCAGAACTACTAGAATGGATGGCTGGATAGATAGATAGATAGATAGATAGATAGAAGATAGCTAGAAAGCTAGAAAGCTAGATGGGCTGGAAGAAAAGAAAGGGAGGGAGTAAGAGAAGAGGAAGAGAGATTTATTACAAGGAATTGGCTTACTGGACTGTGACAGCTGGTTGAGTAAGTCTGAAATCCACTGGGCAGGCGATAAGGGAAGGAAGCTTGTGGGTAAGCTCCAATATATAGGTATGAGTGGAAGCTACTTTCCACAGGCAGAATTTCTTCTCGCTCAGTACAACATCAGCCTTGCTTTTAAGTTTTTCTAGCCCATTTAATCATGCCCATTTAGATCACCCTACATAATCTACCATACTCAAAGTCAACTGGCTAGGAGCTTTAATTACAGATGCAAGGTTCCTTCATAGCAACACCTAGGATGGTGTCTGAATAACTGGACAGTGTAGCCTAGATAAGTTGGCACATCAAAAACAAAACAAAAACAGGTAAATCACCTTGTAAATGTGATTTTTGAGAATCTTAATTGGGATATGTATTGCAAAGCCCTGAAATATATAACTTTCCCTTTAAGGCTTCTAACTTAAAACAATTTTTTGTTGTTGTTGTTTCAATGTGAAAAGCACACTTTTGTCTTTTCAGCTGTCAATACTTGTCAAGACCATAAGAAATGTATTTTTAAATGTGATGATTAATGTCAGTGCAGTGTTTCTGCTATGTCTTTCAAATTCATTTCATATTAAAAATAAAGCAAGATGAAACAGATTATCTGTTAGTCAAATGCAGAGTTTTTGCCCACTGAAGAACAAACTGCATTGCCTCCCTCTTTTTGGCAAGCAAATTCTAATTTGTTTATTATTGGTGGCAGGAGTTAGATAGTGTATCCAGCCCCAGTGGATATGATCAGTGAAAACCAGTCATGGAAATCTTTTTGCTAGTAACTGGACCAGGAATGGTCATATGACTCAGTTTTGGCTAAGGGTAAATGGAGATTGAATGGAGGCTTTTTAGAAGGATTTAGAATCTCTGTAACAGAGGCATCCCTACAAGAGAGAGGCATAGAAGAAGGCAGCTCTTTTTCCCCTGCTCTATTCCTGCTTGGGAAGACTTTAGAACGATCTTGTAATGCTTGAAGTTCTGCAGACAATATGTGACTATAAAAGGAGACGTTATTGGCACTTTGGATAACAGCGCAAAAAGAGCCATGTTCTAATGATACCATGGAACTATTGAACTAATTTGCATATTTCACTCTCAGACTTTCCAAATATGGACCATACTGTAGTGCCAGAAAATAAGGAAATGCTCAAAAAAACCCTACAATGGTAGAGGTATGTCAAAGAGACACAGAAACCAACTGAAAAAGCTGTCGATGGCTAAAACGGAAAAAAAAAATTGTACAACAAAACAAATGAGGCAGTATTGGGCTACAATGCTAAATATCTGTAAATACCCATGAGCCCATAATGATACAAATGACTGAATAAAAAAACAAATGGGGGAAGATAAACGAGTTTCTTCTGCAGAGGAATTTCAAAGAAATTCCCCAAGAAGTGGAGGAAAACCCCTACTCCTTAAGTATTGATTGTGCACACAGTAGCCTCTTTCCAAAGAGTAGAGTATGGAAAGGAGTTGAAGAGAGTAACTTTTCGGTGGAAAAGCTTAGTGTATTTGTTTTCTATTGGTGCTGTAACAAGTGATCACAAACTTAATGATGCAAAACAATAAAACTTTATTACCTTACAGTTTTGGGATTAGAAGTCTTAACACTGGACTAACATCAAGGTCTTAACGGGGATGTGGACGGGGCTGCATTCCTTTTGTGGGGTTCCAGGGGAGAATCAGTTTCCTTGCCTTCTTTAGCTTCTAGAGGCTCGCCAAATTCCTTGGCTCATGGTCACCTTTCTCTACCTCGAAAGCCATAAAGCAACAGGTACTGTTCTCCCATCACATCACTTGGGTCTGCTCCCTTCATCTGCTTTCTCCTCTTCCTCTGACTCTCTTTCTTATTGATTGCATTGGGCCTACCCAGTTAATTTGGGATAAGTTTCCTATTGGAAGGTCCATTGATTAGAAAGCGTAATTCCATTAATAGTCTTAATTTCCCTTTGTCATGTAACCTGACATATTACAGGTTCCAGGGATTAGGGCATAGACACATTTGGTGGGGGGCTAGTATTCTGTCTACTACATCTGGCTAGCATTGCCTCAGCAACAGAAGTAAGTGATGCTGATAAATCATGTACACTTGATTGGTGATGAGAAAGGTACATTACTTCTGTGATGTTCCCCCCACCCCCAACCAACCATATCCAAGTGTAATTATGAGAAAAATGTTAATATTAAGCACATCTCCATTGAGGGACATTCAGTAAAATAACTGAATAATAGAACTCCAAACTGTCAAGGGTCATTGTGGTAGGAATGTGAATGACTTCTAGAAGCTGGACAAGGTAAGGAAATAGATTCTCCCCTAGAGCCTCCAGAAAGGACCAAGCCCTCCTGACACATTGATTTCAGCCAAGTTAGACCTGTATTGAACTTACGGCCTACAGAACTGGGAGATAATAAATTTAGATGATTTTAAGCCACTGAGTTTGTGGTAATATTTTACTGCAGCAAAAGAAAACTAGTACTGTCATCAAAAACAAGAAAAGTCTGAGAAACTGTCACAGCCAAGGGAAGTCTAAGGAGACTTGACAACTGAATGTAATGTGGTATCTTGGTTGGGATCTGGGAACAGAAGAAAGAACATTAAGTAAAAATTAAGGAAATCGGTATAGATTGTGGATATTAACTAATAATAATGTATCAATATTAATTCATTAATTGTGCCAAATGTGTGGTGTTAATAATAGGGAATGCAGTGTGTGAGGTACATGGGAGCTTTTTGTGCTGATTTGCAATTTTTCTGTAAATCTAAAACTATTCTAAAATAAAACATTTAATAAAGAGCAAAATAAAAAGTAGAGTCTTAATATATAAACCACCATTAAAATGGTGTCCCATTGTGGTAGGTGAAAATATCCAAATGCCCAATGGGTGATCCAGGTAATACTTTATTAAGAATCTACCATGTGCAGGGGTACTGTAGATTCATAAAATGAATCTTTCAGGGACCCTCCTCTCAAGAAACCTAAGTTCTAGTTGAGATGATAATACATTTGTGAGTTGCTATAATAGTGAGAAAAGGCATAAAAGCCATGAGTCTAAAGCTCAAAGGACATTTGAATAAGAAAATGAACTTCCACTTGGGGACTTTGTGAAGGAGGCAGTATTTGTATTCTGCCTTGAAGTATAACCAGAGCTTGTACGTGCATACTTGAAGACGAAGAAGAAGACTGACAAGCCAAAAGTATTACAACAAAGCCCTAGGAAAAGAGGATGTTAGCAGAAGTATGTTGACTTGAAGTGCCTTGAATGCCTGAATTATATCTGTCTTGTTCATCATTACATCCTCTTTGCTTCCAACACAGCAGGCATCAATTGCTTCACAAATATAGGTTGATTACTGGAAGGAAAAATAGATGGGAAATAGGTTGTGAAGATCTTCAGTGCCATATTAATGAGTTTAGTCACTTAAAGTTTTTAAGCAAAACAACATGATTTCAGCTGTTCTATGGAAAGATTAATCTGGCAAAACAAAAGCAGTTTACATGGAAAGGGAGAGGAAGGAAAATATTAAACTTGTACAAGTGAGAAATTATAGTAATCTTATTTATTTGCTAAAATAATCAGTAGGCTCTTTTTATTAAAAATTTGATTTTTGTTTATATCAAATTAACACCTTATAAAAATCAGTGATTTATAATGAAAAATACCAGTCTCCTGTTCAAGCAGAACAACCCCGGTGTCTCCATATTAGAGATGGCAGCTTTCAACTCTTTTAACCATTTATTCTAATATTTACGTCCTTATTTTTAAGTTTCAAACATATATGACTAGTTCTTGTTTTTGAAATTTTAGGTGCTATTTTTTGAATCTACTCTGAAAAATGAGCATTTCACTTTCTCACACTAACTCATAATTCCTTATACTCACTCCCATAATTCCTTTTCCACATTTGACTAGTATAGGTATAATAATCATTTTTGCTAATCAGTATTTGGTGTTTACAAATTTATTATAGATAATGGCTAGACCAATAGCTAAGCCACATGGTCTACTATGATTATCACAGTTTCTTTTTTATATAACTTTTCATTTTCGTTGAAGGTAATTGCTTTGTTTTTTGTTTACTTAGTTTTCTATAGCCCTTTCAATGTGGTTAAGCGCACTATGACATCTAATGCACCAAATTAGAGCAAATATTTTCTAAGATTGTTCTCAGGATAATACATTATTATAAGACACATTGTCTTTGAAATTCTAACTGCCTTTTAAAGAAATGAACACTTTTGTTTCTTTGATTTCACATTTTCCTCTATACTCTCTGGTTTTCCTGAAGTATGTTCTGCAAGGAACTTACTCTGGTATTTGGAAGGTAATAGTCTTAAAAGATTATATGTCTATATACTATTGTTCAAATTAATATATTAGATGGATATAGAAGTGTAGTTTGAAATTATTTTTTCCTGAGAATTTTGAAGCTTTCCAGTTATCTTCCAGTGCCTAGTGGCATGCCTTTTTGATTTCTGATCTTTTCTATGTAGAATATTTGTTATCCTTGGAAGTTTTGAGGTTTAAAAACAACCCATGATGTTCTGAAACCTCACTCTGTGTGCCTTGGTGTGGGTACTTGATATGGTTTGGGTCTGTGTCCCCACCACATCTCATGTTCAATTGTAATCCCCAGTGTTGGAGGTGAGGCCTGTTGGGAGGCAATCATATCATGTGGGTGGATCCTTCATGAATGGTTTAGCACCATTCCTTTAATTCTATTCTCGTGGTAGTAAGTGAGTAAGTTATTGTGCGATTTGGTTTGTTTAAAAGTGTGTAGCACCTCCCCTGCCCTCTCTTGCTCCTGTCCCAGCCATGTAAGACGTGCCTGTTTCCGCTTTACCTTCTGCCATGATTGTAAGTTTCCTGAGGCCTCCCCAAGAAGCAGATACTGTCATGCTTCCTTTACAGCCTGCAGAACCATGAGCCAATTAAACCTCTTTTTATTTAAATAAGTTATTCAGTCTCAAGAATTTCTGTACAGAAGTATGAGAACAGATTAATATAACACTTCTTCCTTATTTTTCATGTAGTTACATTTTTGTTCTGTTTTTCTGACAGTTGTTCCCTCCAGTTTTAATTACCAATACTTCAAGTGAATACAAGTATTATATACTCTTAATCCTCTTATTTTCTGAAGATTTTAAAAAAATAATTTCTGTTCTCATTTCATGAATATAATCGTTCCTTTCTGAGAATATTAATTAGAGGTTTGGGGAAGAAGTTTTTACTCAGAGCCCTTCTCATTTATTTATTTAGTCTTTCATGTCCTTGAAGGTCTAATGATACTTGACTTCTATTTAGTGTGATTTAAGGTTGAGTCATTCTGATTTATGCTTGGCTTAGACATCTCTATAGGATTAATAGACAGCATTCCCAGTATTTTGCACAGGAACCCTCATGTGTCAACTGTATAAGTCTTTTATTTCAGGCCAACTTGGGGAAAATTCTTCTACTCTCCAATATTCTGCCCAGGGAGCATAAATCCAGCTGCTCTTTTCTATGAACCAATTAGGGGAACTTGGATTGACAGGGTTCTTCACCCTTCATTTTGTAAACTTTCACTTAATTCTCCTGTTTTAGGTTGGTGTCTTATATTGTATTAGCCGTTGTTGTGCAAGGTCTTACAGAGATTATGACCTCTCAGATTCAATTCCTACAAAAATTAAGCCTCACCCCTGTTGGGATGGAAAGCAGTAGAGGAAAAATCTTAGGCTAGAAATTGCCCATTGCATAGTTCCATAATCTCTTATCTGAAACTCTTTGAGCCAGACATTTTTGAAGATTCAGATTTTTTTAGATTTTAGAAAATAATATGGTGCATAACTAATATAAAGTTGGTCTTTGAACAATGAGTCAGGGGTGCTGAATCCCAAACACTAGAAAATCCACGACATAACTCTGACTCCCCCAAAACCCTATTATTGACCGGAAGCCTTCCTGATAAGATAAACAGTCAATTGACGCATATTTTGTATGTCGTCATGGTAGTCTTATAAGAAGGTAAGCTAGGGAAAAGAAAATGTTAAGACAATCATAAGGAAGAAAAAATATATTTATAGTACTTTACTGTATTTATCAAGGCTCTAAGTTTACATTGCCTGTTTAGAAGATGAATCACCTGTCTGAAATGGGGGGTGGGGTGGCAGTTGAAGCTAAAAACCTCAATCCATGGTACATATCAAGCAATTCAACTTTTTCTTGTAATGTCATGCCTTTCTTTGCTTCTTGGGAGAGCCTCCAGAATCACTAGTGGCACTTTGAATGGGTCTCATGGTGTAATTCAAGGTTTATGGTATTGCACTAAACACAATGAAAAATACTCAAGAACCAAGAGAGATTACTTTTTACTGTGATAAGCAATTTACTGGAGAGAGAAACTGCTCATGCAGAGATGATTAGCATCACATGGTGTTTTAAGCAGATACTTGCAACACTTGAGCTCACTGCGACAGCAACAGGAGGTGACTAGAAATTATTACAGTAATATAGCATTACTACCGTTAATTTTATTCAGTTGTGTTTTAATACTGCAACTTTATGTTTGTTTACATATCTCTTGATTGCAAATGGAATCCTGTACAGCCTGTAAGCATGTGTGTAAGTTTTGATACATTTTACCTTTTTATAGTAGATTTGTGTGTACTTTATGGTAGTAAATGACAAAGTAGACTCCTATCTACATATATTTTGTGCATTCATGAGATACATTACTTTTCATTAATTTTTGATATTTCTAGGTCATGGGGGTTCATCTGTGAGTCTTTTCAGATTGTCAAAATTCTCCAAAAAAATTTTTAATATATTTATTGAAAAAAATCTACATATAATTGGACCTGCACAGCTCAAACCCGTATTATTCACGGGTCAGCTGTATTACCTAGTGAACCTGTGGTAACTTCCTTAATCAAACACACATTGAATTTTCTGCAGTGGAACATTAATATTTATACTAAGAGGGGTGAATCAAGACTATAATTATCTTCATATATTTTCATTCATATTTTGTCAGCAAATTTTTGGATATAGTAAAATTTTGCTGCCAAATAAAAGTTTTAAAACATTTTGGGTTTTTCAGAAATTTTGTATTTAGGAGCTGCGGGAAAGGAATGATTGAATCTCCCTCTGTCCTTCAAAGGTTAATAATGCCTCCAATTCTCCAACTTTTCTGGAATTTTCTTGTACCACTTGCATCTCCCTTTGCAAGGTTAGAGTTGTCTTTTTCTGCCCTGTCGAATCTGACACCACTTGTCCATCTGCTGTCTATCTTCCAAAATATGACTGATATTTATTTTCTTCTTTTGTATCTTCTGCCTTAATGTTTGAACATGTATGTCTTTACCTATTTTATTACTTAATGGACTTCTTAGTGGAACTTCAGGAATGAGCAGAGATAATTGGATGTGTCCAATGCCATAATTAACCATAATTCACCTGCCAAGGGTTCACCAGAACCCCGAGATCTAGAAAAAAATGGTTTGCTGAGTTAATAGAATTCTATATTCTACAGTCACATCTCAGTTAAGAGGAGTGAGTTGCAGGGCAAAGGTAAAGGACAATGATTTCGTAAGCTTTTACCATCTGAAGCCCTTAAGAAATAGAATGTCTATTTTGGAGGTAGCCACAGGCTCATTAACAGCCTGGCTGTAGTGGGGTGAATGTTTCTCTTCAAAAACCTCCCACCCCAAGACTCATATGTTCACATCCTAATATCCAGAACTATATGGCAAAATGTGTGATTACTTTAAAGGTTTGGGTTTTTTTTGTTTTGTTTTGTTTTGAAATGGAGTCTTGCTCTGTTGCCCAGATTGGAGTACAGTAGTGTGATCTTGGCTCACTGCAAACCTCCAGGGTTCAAGTGATTATCCTGCCTCACCCTCCTGAGCATCTAGAATTACAGGCACCCACCACCCAGCCAGTCTAATTTTGTATATTTTTAGTAGAGATGGTGTTTCATTTTGTTGGCCAGGCTGGACTTGAACTCCTGGCCTCAAGTGATCTGCCTGACTTGGTCTCTCAAAGTGCTGGGATTACAGGCGTGAGCCACTGTGCCCGACCAAGTTAAAGGTCTTGAGAGGAGGATTTACCGTAGATTATTCTATGTGGGTTATACATGAGGAAGTTTGGAGTTAGGCCAAGAGAGAAGGTACTGTGAAGACAGAGTGGAGAGATGAAACAACACACCAAGGATTCCCTACAGTTACCAGAAGCTGAAGCGGCAAGAAATGCATGAGCCTGTGGAGCCTCTAGAGGGAGTGCAGCCCTGCCCACACATTGATTCTGGCTTATAGAACCAAGAGAAAATAAATGTCTCTTGTTTTAAGCCACTCAATTTGTAGTAATGTCTTACAGCAGTCCTACAAAACAAATACATGAGTCATGTCACGTTGTTTTGTCTTTTGTGAGTGAGCACAAACTCTCTTTGTGTAAGATAAACCTGTGAATTATTTTTAAAATTTATTTATTTATTATTTTCGAGATGGAGTCTCACTCTGTCGCCCAGGCTGGAGTGCAGTGGCACAATCTCAGCTCACTGTAACCTCCACGTCCCAGGTTCAAGTGATCCTCCTGCCTCAGCCTCCTGAGTAGATGGTGCTAGAGGTTCATGCCACCACACTTGGTGAATTTTTATATTTTTAGTAGAAATGGGGTTTCACCATGTTGGCCAGGATGGTGTCAATTTCCTAACCTTTTGATCCACCTGCCTGTGCCTCCCAGAGTACTGGAATTACAGGCGTGAGCCACCACACTCAGCCATTTATTTTTCATTTATTTTATTTTACTTTAAGTTCTGGGATACATGTGCAAAAAGTGTGGGCTTTTTAAATAGGTACACATGTGCTATGATGGTTTGCTGCACCTGTCAACCCATCATGTATGTTTTAAGCCCCACATGCATTAGATATTTGTCCTAGTGTTCTCCCTTCTTTTGGCCCTCACCCCCTGACAGGCCTCAGAGTGAATGTGTGATGTTTCCTTCCCTGTGTCCATGTGTTCTCATTGTTCAACTCCCACTTATAAGTGAGAACATGCAGTGTTTGGTTTTCTGTTCCTGTGCTAGTTTGCTGAGAATGATGGTTTTCAGCTTCATCCATGTCCCTGCAAAGAATATGAAGTCATTCTTTTTTTTATAGATACATAGTATTCCATGGTGTATATGTGCCATATTTTCTTTATCCAGTCTATCATTGATGAGCATTTGGATTGGTTGCAAGTCTTTGCTATTGTAAATAGTGCTTCAATAAACATACATGTGCATGTGTCTTTATAGTAGAGTGATATATAATCCTTTGGGTATATACAGTCAGTAATATTATTGTTAATCAAATGGTATTTCTGGTTCTAGACCCTTGAGGAATTGCCACACTGTCTTCAACAATGGCTGAAATAATCTACACTCCCACCAACAGTGTAAAAGTGTTCCCATTTCTCCACAGCCTCACTAGCATCTGTTGTTTCCTGACTTTTTAATAATTGCTATTCTAACTGGCATGAGATGGTATCTGATTGTGGTTTTGATTTGCATTTCTCTAATGACCAGTGATGATGAGCTTTTTTTCATATGTTTGTTTTCACACAAATGTCTTCTTTTGAGAAGTATCTGTTCATATCCCTTGCCCACTTTTTGAGGAGGTTATTTGTTTTTTTCTTGTAAATTTGTTTAAGTTCCTTGTAGATTCTGGATACTAGACCTTTGTCAGATGAATAGATTGCAAAAATTGATTCCCATTCTCTAGGTTGCCTGTTCACCTGATGATGTTTTCACAATTGCTACACAGATAATAAAATACTTCAGAATACAACTTACAAGGAATGTGAAGGACCTCTTCAAGTAGAACTGCAAACCACTGCCCAAGGACATAAGAGAGCACACAAACAAGGAAAACATCTCATGCTCATGGATAGGAAGAATCAATATTGTGAAAATGGCCATACTGCCCAAAGTAATTTATAGATTCAATGCCGTTTCCATCAAGCTACCATTGACTTGCTTTACACAATTAGAAAAAAAAAAAAACTTTAAATTTTATATGGAACCAAAAAAGAGCCCATATAGCCAAGACAATGCTTAGCAAAAACAGCAAACCTGGAGGCATCATGATACCAGACTTCAAACTATACTACAAGGCTACAGTAACCAAAATAGCGTGGTGTTGTTACTGAAACAGATATATAGACGAATGGAACAGAACAGAGGCCTCGGAAATAACACCACAATCTACAACTATCTGATCTTTGACAAACCTGAGAAAAACAAGTAATGGGTAAAGGATTCCCTGTTTAATAAATGGTTCTGGGAAAACTGGCTAGCTGTATGCAGAAAACTGAAACTGGACCTCCTCCTTACTCTTTATACAAAAATTAACTCAAGATGGATTAAAGACTTAAATGTAAAACCTAAAACAATAAAAACCTTAGAAGAAGACCTAGGCAGTACCATTCAGGACATAAGCATGGGCAAAGACTTCATGACTAAAACACCAAAAGTAATTGCATCAAAAGCCAAAATAGACAAATAGGATCTAATTGAACTAAAGAACTTCTGCCTAGCAAAAGAAACTATCATCAGTCTGTGAATTAACTTATATATAATATAGAGAAATTAGTTCTTCTTTGTGGGCCTTAATTTTAAATATTGAAAATTGGGGATGGTAGTCAATGATTTTAAATGCCTCTAAAATATCATAATACTTAATGCAAGTATTAGTGGTGAGGAAACTAGTCTCTCTCTACATATGCATATATCTATACGTCATTCATATAATGAATATGTGAAGAAATCCCAAGTGGAACTAATAACATTATTGCTACATTCGGGCGCATTTAAAAAGAAAGCATTTTTCTTGCTTTTTCTTTTGTAATAGGTATTTAGATGTGTTTATATATAAAAGCAAAAATATATCTTATATGGGTGACTTGCTTGATTTGTTAGGAATACTTTAAGCTTACTTTTTTGGTACAGAACTTTTGGTATACCTACACTAGTCTACTTTGCAGATGTTTACATTAATCTTAGAAAGAGATTATGTAAAAATCAAATTAATACTTCTTTTAATCTTCATTTTTGTTGCCTTGATGGTTGTCTATCTTCTCTATAAGGCTTTTCTTAATTTAAAATTTAATGGTTGGCTGATTCAATCACAGAAATTTTTAAATGTTCATGAAAAACACATTTAACCTTATTGCCATAGTTCAAGGACCTTTCTTCTTCTTGCATAATATGTTATCTCAACAGCCTTGGGCCTTATTCCTTTTTATGTTCCCAAGGGTTTTTTCTTTTCTTTTTCTTTTAAAACACCATTTAAACAGTACTTTCTCATCCTATCTGAGACCACAGAGCATACTCACTATTTTCTCCAACTTTGTTTCTAATGTAATGTTCAAATGCCAATTTAGGTATAACTAATGCTTGTAACGCACTCACTATGTGACATATACTTTTTCAAGTTCATCACTTTTATTAAATACTTTTTAGAGAGGTATATTATCATTTCCTCTCCACTTCATAGATAAGAATGAGACACCAAGGGGTTAAATAATGCACGTAGAGTCACATAATATTGAATAGGAGAGCTAGGATTCCAAGCCCAGCAGTGTACCTCGAAAGCCCTGCTCTGAACCACTAACCCACAATAGTTCTTATTGTCTGAGGGACTGTCTACTTTTAATGGATATTGACCTGCTGTGCTAATGGAATTGAACATCAAGACCTGAAAATCTTGGCAGGATTCTCCTGCATAAGAGGTTGTTTGGAAGTTTTCTCTTTAGTCATTGAGTAATTGTGCTTTATGTGTATGGGTGTGTATTCAAAATAGAGAAAATGTTAATCCTACAAGCTCTCCTTGTTTTCTGACATCATGGAAATCTGCAAACAAATCAAGCACCAACAGATCTGAGTTTTCCAAGATATAAGAATTACCACATTTCTATCTTGCCTCTCCACTCATCCTTCACTCAGGTTTTGCAGTGCCTTACTGAATGCTCCCAAGGCTTCATGGAAGTCCAGGTTAAGAACAGGCCAGTTTTTTCATCTTTCTAGTTTTCACCTCAACTAGAGGAGGTGCCATTCCCATGACAGGGGTGAGCTGCCCTGAATGTGATGTTTCTAGGGAGAAAGGTTTTAAAGAAAAGCAAATTTGCTGTTAATGCCAGTAAGTGTTCTGCAAATAGGGGTTGTCAAGCTTCAGATCAAGTTTGTTTTGCTGTGGACTATTGAGCCTTTGAAGTCTGTGGCCTGAGTGAAGCTGGAAGCTGGTAGCTCCTCTTCTTAAGTGACCACCTCTCATGTGCTTACCTGGACATGAAGTGATCAAAATCAGAAGCTGCCTCTGCCTTCAGAGAGAAGAGAAACTGGGCAAAGGACAGAGAATTAATGCAGGCAAAGTGAGATCTTACATCTTTGAGGGACTTTTATTTTACTGGGCCTGAAAGAAAAGAACACGAAGAAAACTGTGCTTCGAAAATCATATCACAGAACCTTTTGCACATTTGCTCTGCTTTTGAATCTGACAGTGGAATGGAAGAAATGGGACACGATTATGGCTATCCAAGATTTAATAGTACAAGTACTTTCCCATGTTGGTCAGAAATTTATTTTCATGATTAATTCAGCTTTTATTTTTGCCAAGTGCCCAAAGCCCCCATTATTCCTTTACCAGTTAGCCACTTAATGACATCGATTGAGTACCTACTGTGAACACATCCTTGAAGGACACTAAAGAAGTTGTCTGGTGTTTATGTTGCTCCCAAACTATGGGAAACTGTCTTAGGCTAAGGGGTATGTTCACATTCTTTTTGCATTATTTTGTTTTGTTTTTTGTTTTTGAGATAGAGTCTCGCTCTGTCATCCAGACTGGAGTGCAGTGGTGCTCACTGCAACATCCGCCTCCTGGGTTCAAGTGATTCTCCTGCCTCAGCCTCCCCAGTAGCTGGGACTGTGTGCATGCCACCACGCCCAGCTAACTTTTGTATTTTTAGTAGTGATGGGGTTTCACCATTTTGGCCAGGATGGTCTCAGTCTCTTGACCTTGTGATCCACCGGCCTTGGCCTCCCAAAGTGCTGGTGGCGGGAGCCACCGTGCCCAGCCTGCATTCTTAAATATGTCTAAAGCCCTAACACCTGTCTTTCCTTGGGGTGTTCACTCACATCTATGTAATAAGTGAAATAACAGGTGCATAAAAATGAAGCTATGTTATGATCAATCTTATGACACTGTGTATGATGTTACCATAAATATGTGTTTTATACCTCATTATTCGTAGTTTCTAGGGACTAGGAAATACCTATGCTAAGGAAGACAGACATTAAACAATTAAGGGACATTTAAAAAATCCAAATTAGTAAACACTTCTCTGGCACCCACTGTCTGCCAAATATCATGCTAAATTCTGGACATGTAAAAATAAATATGTCCCTCCCTCACAGAGGTCATTATCTACCAAAGAAGCTCACATGCTAGTTTTGTATGAACTAATTCTAGTATCTTCATAATAGTGTCCTTATTATTTTGTATTTCAATAGCTTTTGGGGTACATGTGGTTTTTGTAACATGGATGAATTAGATAGTGGTGGATTCTGAGATTTTAGTGCACCTGTCACCAAAGTCATGTACATTGTGGTTAATGTGTAGTTTTTTTAATCCCTAGCCCTCCTCCCACCCTCCTCCTTGTGTGTCTCTCGAGTTTTATGTCACTCTATGCCTTTATGTACTCGTAGCTTGGCTCCCACTTATAAGTGAGAACACACGATTTTTTGTTTTCCACTCCCATGTTACTTCATTTAGAATAATGGTCTCCGGCTCCATCCAAGTTGCTGCAAACGACATTATGTCATTCCTTTGAATGGCTGAGTAGTGTTCCATGGTATATATATACCACATATTCTTTATCCACTCATCATAACTGTCTTTATTAAAGCAATTTTGCCACATGCAAGGATAGGGATATTGTTGTATAACAATAAAGGGTAAAAATAAAAATAGTGGGATCCAAAAGACACCAAGGGCACTCTACCTCCCTGTGACATCTGCCATCTTGCTGGCTAACTTGCACTGATGTGTATGTGGCTGGCTTTGAGTCCTTTTCTCTTGCTTTCTCACAAGATTTGAACCATGTTCTTAGAGAGGCTGCCCTTCTAGCCACATCCTGACCTTGAATGAAGGCTTTGTAATGAGCTGAATTCCCTGCTCTTGCCTCTAAAACAATCTCAAGGTCCTTTGATGAAGAACACAGTCCTCATTGTTGCAAGTCCCACAAATGATTTCATGTTTTTTAAATGACCAACGAAAAGCTGGAAACTTCTCAGTAGCCCTTGGTGGTCCTGTGGCCTTTCCTTTAGCTAGATTCTCATAGGGGAGAGAGGATCTGGGTTGTATCTACTAACAGAACTTATGCTAAGTTTACTTCAGAGGTGTACCTAAGGTGTGGTCCACAGCTAACTACTTGGAATTGCAACTCTTATTCATTGAGGCAAGAACAAGAAATCAAACTCTTTTGATGATACTTGGTGGAAAGTCAATTCACCCAGGAAAACTCATCGACAAACCAACTACTCTCAGATTAAGGAAGTGGAAAAGAAACTACAAAGCTTCCATACAGCATAGACTATGGAAGTTTCCAAGTATCTCATATTGCACCAGAGTCTGTAAGATGATTGGAACAACCCTGCATACATAGGCATAAAACAATATTCTTCTGAACATGCCACAAAATACTTTGGTTTAAATATTTGTTAGGGGCAGATAATGTGAACAGGAAGCTGATGTGTTTCAGGATGTTTGCTTATTGCAAACATGCATTTAAATCAACATTCCCACCCAGAATTGACTAAGTTTATGGGTTTGGGTGCATTTTGCTTATAGTATTTGAAAGTTAATAAAAAATTACATTGTCAAAAAGAGATGAAATTTCATACACGTGGACTATCCATTCCAAGACCTGCTTCTAACACAGGAAAAGTGTTTGTGAGCTCTTTTGGTGTGGTAGAAATACAATTATAATCCAGAACTCTGCACTTTGATTCCAAAAGAAAAATATCCTAAGCTCTGCTACTTGGAAATAACTTCTTGTATAGTTCCATGTGTCAGATCTTCTTCAATTATACAGCTGTGGCAGATTATACCTTAGTTCTCCAGAGATTCTATACAGGTTTTGCTGTACAAACAGACTTGCCACAGAGACTGCAATTACCCTGCCTTTTGAGATTTATAGCATATTACTCAATTTTAAGAAATATAAGCAATTTTCAAATATTTTAAGTATTTACTATTTCACATGCAATTAATAACTGTAGTACCTCAGCCTTAATTAAATTACAGCTTCTAGTATCATTTTATATTGAAGGCTTTGGTATCTTTATGGATTAATGGCATAAGCTAGGGTGAAAAATTCTTGAATTTTATGGTAGTAAATTATAGCTTGTTTTGTGCCTGGAGATATGTTTCAGTTTTCTTTACTTATATAATGCATGCATTTCTTCTCTCCCCATTTTATATTCTTGTCCTTTTAGGTTGCAGGGTTATAATTAAGGATTACTTGGAGGCCAGATTCTTTGTTCTTTTGCCTGTCTGGCTGGCTGTTACTTTGTTTGAAGAATACAATGTTCTCATCATTTCTAGTCTTACCCAGTACGTAATTCAGTCCTTGTCTTTGGAAGCCCCATTGCTGTTTTCTGTTAACCTCTAGGGTCATTTGGCAGTGGCACGGGGAATATAAAGCACTCTTCCAATTGTGATCCATCTTCTAGCAGGGAGACTCACAATCTAAATTCCGTGATAGGCTATTTGTGACCTTAAACAGAATCAAAATAGTCTTTGTTTTACCTGTATTTGGAAATAAATTTGAGACTGTAGATAAATACATATAATATTCTCATTTCCCCAAACACAAATTGGACAGAGCCTTGCATTCCTCTTCCCTCTTTTTCCAGAATTTTAAAAGTTATATGAAAGTCGTGGTGGCTGCATATTCATTTTAAATCTGCCAGTCGAAATCATTCACATCTGTGTTTCATGAGTGTTGAGCCAAGCTAGGATGGAGAGATATTATCTTCATCATTTCAAGTTCTGAATTCTATATGCAGGTTACAGGTAAAGTCGTAAGGACAAATAATGTTAATCCATCATTACCACTTATAGTCCATAGCATTTTCTATTGCATGGAATTAAGTTTCAGGTTATGCACTTACTATAAATAAGAAGAGAATAAGAGCTAACATTTACATGGCATTCCTAAACATTAATTAATTCAACAGCAAAATAAATATTATATCTTGTGACAGAAAGCTGCCTAAGTTTTATAACTAAATTATTTATTACTTGGGAAATGTTGTAATTGTATGGTGATCAGATAGGCAGAAAAAAAAACAGACTGCAACACAAGGTGTTCTTATTGTTCATGTTTACAGTGAGATGATTTGATGGGGCTAACTGTTCATAGGGAATACACCTGGTAGTTTAACTTACTCCAGCGATAGTTACAAAGCAGTAGGCACACAATGACTAGCTTATAACACTGTTTAAATGAGTTGCAAATAACAAGTCAGGAAAACTATAAATAAAGCATTAGTTAGAGGTAAACAAATGAGAAATGTAGATGAATCTGAGAGCAGGAATTTGCTGAGAAAAAATCAGCGATAAGCATATTTGTTTCCCAGGGCTGCGATAACAAATCCCCACAAACTCAGTGGACTCAACACAGATTTATCATCTTACTGTTCTGGAGGTCCGAAGTCTGAAATGGGTCTCACTGGGACAAAATCAAGGTATTGGCTGAACTCCATTCCTTTCTGGAGGTTCTAGGGAAAGATGTAATTTTTTTTTCCAGCTTTGAAGGCTGCCTATGTTCTTCCATTTATGGTTCCTTTCCATTTTCAAAGTCAGCAAAGGCTACTCAAGTCTCACACTGTATCACCACAACACTGACTCTTCTGCCTCCCTTTTTCAAATTTAAGGACTTTTTAGTATTACATTGGGCCCACCTGGATAAATCCAGGATATCACCCCTATTTTAAGGTTAGCTGGTCATCAACCTAATCCCACATGCAACCTTAATTCCCTTTGATAGGTACCCTAACATATTCAGTTTCCTTAGAGCATAGACATCTCTGGGGGACCCTTTTTCTGCCTGTCACAGGAAGGTAACATGGTACAGTGATGTGATATAGCAGAGTGCCCACCTAGTTAAGTCAGCACTGGCTCTAACTTGATAAGTATAAGGACCACCTTGATCCAAGTCGCAGCTCAGGCCTCTGGAGTTTCTACTATAATATAGCTAGAGAGAATTACCCAAGTCAGAAACCTGGACAGTATCCTCAAAGCCTCTGTTTCCCATCATCTACATCTGATTTTGTCATCAAGATCTGTTAATTTTGCCTCTTAAATATCTCCTGAAATTCTTCCCTTTGTTGCATTTCTTACTTTATCTTCTTAGCTCAGGTTCTCATCAACTTTCACCAAAACAATTGCATTCATCTCCTAGCAGGTGCTTGTGTTTTAAGTCTGAAGTTAGTCCATCTCTATTTCCCACAAAAATATGAGGGTGGGCTTTCTAAAACACAAGGCTGTTTATGTCATTCTCCTTTAATAATCACTTAATGGCTCCCCATCCTTCACAGGAGAGATGCTCATCTTGAGAGAATCACAATATTTTAAAAAAGGCATTTTGAGCTACTCAAATGTAAATTTTCACTCACCTAGCCCAGGTTTCTAAGATGCTGCTTTAGGGATCATACCCCTTCCCCCTCATTGATCAACCATTTGAATACCATTGTATAAGTATCTGCTACACAAATGAGCACAACTATAAGATACAGAGAGATTTTTTTTTTCACTCCATGGTCCCTTAATGCTTTGTTTTATGGGGCTAGCTTTTTGTCTGCTTTTCACAAAAACTCCACCAGACCATTGACCTTTGTAATTAATCTTAGGTAATACAAAGTCATAGGATCATCAAATATAGCTGGGGAGAATTACATAAGCAGAAACCCAAGCATGATATTCAAAACCCTGTCTTCCTCACCACCTACATAAAATATGTTCATCAAAAGACTGCAGTTATGCCTCTTAGACATCTCTTAGATTTGCCTGGTTTCATGTTACAGGTAAAGTGTCCAACTGCACTCAGATTACAGCTATTCTCCTTTTCCTAACTAAGGCCAACTGGTGGAAAGCTTGCAGTTGGGGAAGTGGATGTGGTCAGGCTTTTCATTTTGGACCAGCTCTTCTCTCAACTTGAAAAGTGTGGTTTCTAACTCTTTTAAGTGTAGTGGAGGGAGTGATATGTGGGCTAGAAATATCTTATTTGACTGGTGCATTCAAAAGTTGATTTCATACTCTCAGGACGTGGCTGAAATTAAAAGCCTTCTTCTTGGGTGCTTGTGGTTGTGGTTCTCTTTAGAACTCTCAACACTGGGGAGTGCTCATCTACATTTCCCTTGATGCAGGTGATAATACTTTTTTTCTGACTTTGGGAATGCTACAATATTTTAAGCATCACTGTGCTGAGGCCTCCTTGCCCCTGTGGGTGTCCCTGTAATAAAGGAGTTCACATGTATCCCAAATCTAGTTATGGCAAACACTCTTGCATGCTTTGTGTCAACCAAAGTAGGGAGTCAGGCAACTGAAATATGCTTCCCCTCCTTCCTTCCTCCTCCTGCCTAGAATAGCGTTTTGAATTTTCCCTGTGGGAATCAAATTTCAATCCACTGCATCACTCCAATAGCAAGGACACCTACCAAGCTCTTGGTTGAAGCTCTCTCATTAGAGCTGAGGTGAGAGGTGAACAAATACTTTCCCTTGGGACTGTTGTTTATCACAGCAGACTCACCCATGAGTAGCTGTCTCTAAAATCCCCACAAATTCTCTCCACAACTGCTACCTAAACTGTTATATTCTTCACATACGTGAGAAGTTTGAGTCTCTAATAAGTTCTGTTTTTAGTTTTTACTTGATGTGATGGTTAATTTTATGAGTTAACTTGTCTGGGCTACAGATGCCCAGATATTTGGTCAAACATTCTAGGTGTTTCCATGAGGGAGTTCTGGGATGAGATTGGCACTGAAAATGATGGATGGAGTAAAGCAGATTGCCCTCCCTAACATAGATGAGTTTATCCACTCAGTGAAAGGTGTGAATAGAACAAAAACACCGACCCTCCCCTGTGTAAGACAGAATTCCTCCTGCCTCGCTTCATGAGAAACTGGGACATCAGCCTTTTCTTCCCTTTAGACTCAAACTGAAATGTTAGCTCCTCTTGGATCTTGAGTCTGCTGACTCCTGGATGGGGGCCCCACCCTCAGCTCTCCTGTGTCTCCAGCTTGCTGGCTCCCACTCTGTCCACACCCACATCCTGCTGGTTCTGTGTTTCTGGAGAACCCTGACTAATACACTTGGTGATTTGTTTTGCAACTCATTTTGGTTTCTAATACTTGTTGCCATCTATTCACAGACAAATTTCCACGTAAACATCCTGCTACACATCTCACATGTAATGTAATGAAAAATGTATCTGATTTGAGTGTATTGTGCATGTGGACAATGTAGAGGAAGAAAAAAGATTTTTAAAAAACCCTTCTTTCTAGATCTACACTGTCAAATACAGTTGTCATGAGCCACGTTGATTATATAAATTTAAATTTAAAACAATTTAAATAAAATTAAAAAAAATAGAGTCCCTCTGTGGCACAAGACACATTTCGAGTACTCAATAGCCGCATGAGGCTAGCGGTTACCATATGGCACAGCACAGACATGTGGTCGGTGGGCCGGTTCAGGCTCTTAACTTCATCACACAGAAGAATTTGAGTGGGTCCAAATAAAAGTAGACAAAGGATTGTACTGTAATAGTACAAAGGACTTTACAAAGGAGTGTACTGTAAAAGTACACCCTGACAGCTGATCAGAGCAGGCTGCTCAAAAGTGAGACAGCACCGACCGATGCTGGGAAAACTCCCTTTATGGGAGTCTTACACAGTTTTCATGAAGGGGTGGGAAGGGGCATTGTTGTTACACATGTTGTAGGTGGTCTTCTGGACACATGTGCACGACTGCTGCCATGCTAGTACATAGATCACATGTCTCCTTAGCATTTAATTCTCCACACAGGAGTGTGTTTTTAACGTTAAAATGAGCATAGGTCAACCCAAGGACAGGGATCATGGGCTTCTGTGCTTGCACAAATTTGGGGATTTTCTCCCCTTCTCTTTTACCTGCTTGCAGCAGGATTTTCTAACTATGAGCCCAGGGTGTGATTTGTGCACTGGTGAGTGGTTTGCTCCCCTTTAAGGGAGGCTACGACCACCTCATCTAACCCACCTCAGACATAGATTTCCCTGGTTACAGAATATTCTATTTGGCAGCATTACACTAGATAGATCCAAGTGCATTAGAGAGGTCACTAGGCCCTTTCTTCTGCTGACCAAATCATCATTATCCTCTAGCTAATATCCTGATCTATGCATACAGAAGAATTTGCCACTTTTTAAACGTCACCCTGATTGCTTCCTCCCTCTGAAATGCTCTTTTTCATTTTTCTTCTTCTTGTTCAACTTCTTATTTCACTGAAGTGTCCTTTATACTGTGGAAATTTCCTTATTTCCAGGAAGAATGAGATAGTTCTCTTTGCTCTTCTAATGCCCTGTCTATTCTTCTGTGGTTGTGCTTATTTATTATTACATTAAATTTTTATTGTTCATGTCTTTTCCCCGGTGTTCACTGGGTTCTGAGCTTCTTAAAGACAGAGACTGTTGCAGATATGTACAGCACGTGCCACAGTATTCTGGCCTGAAGAAGACACTCAATATATTCTTAAATGACTTAGCCAGTGGAAAAGACCCCTACTGGATTAAAAACCACTACTGGATGCATTTACTTCTGGATCAACCATGAATCTTGTAATACAATTTCTCCAAGGTCCATGATTATTCTGTTATATTCTCCTATATTATTTAATTCATGACATAATGTTAGGAGTTGAATTTTGTACTCTCAAAATTCATATGTTAAAACGCTAACTTCCAGTAACTCAGACTGACTGTATTTGTAGAGAGCCTTTACAAAGATGATTTAGTTAAAATGGGGCTATTAGGGTGGACCCTAAATCCAATCTAACTGGTATACTTACAAAAAAAGGACATCTGGATGCACAGTGAGATGCCAGGGATACATGTGAACAGGAAAAAGCCATGTGAAAACACTGCAAGGGGTGACCAAGGAGAGAGACCACAGAAGAAGCCACTCTGCTGCTGCCTGGCCGCAGCCCTCCAGCCTCCAGATCTGTGGAAAAATACATTTCTGCTGTGTAAGCCACCCAGTTTTTGATATTTTGTTGTGGTATTCCTAGAAAACTATATACATGGAAATACATCCGATACATTCAAGTAATTTTTCAAATTTTTAGTGTGTATATTCAGAAAACATTTCTTTTTTTTAATTTTGAGATGGAGCCTCACTCTGTCACCCAGGCTGGAGTGCAGTGGCATGATCTCAGCTTACTGCAACCCCCGCCTCCTGAGTTCAAACTATTCTCCTGCCTCAGCCTCCCAAAGTGCTGGGATTACAGGCGTGAGCCACCATGCCTGGTCTAAGATAACGTATGCTAAAAATAGAATAATTTAAAAAAATTTTAATACTCAAGAAAATTATGTAATAAAACTTTTTTTGTATTTTTTGTGATATAATGTCATATGTTACAAAGAACATCAACTCTTTCTGGGTCTTGGGCCTCCTGACTTTTGGATAGGAACTATATGACTCATAGTATAGATTTCCACATTCAACACAATAACTAGTATCTATTGCACATGTAAACAGTGTCATTAGGTGAATGTTGTACTGAGCAAAAATATTTTTTTCTTTTCTTTTTTAACAGAGGTGGAGAAAAGTGAAAAAATGTAGGGTTCCTGTGACAGGATTACCTAAATTTCCCTGGTATTTGTATATACCCAATATCCAAGCTGCCCAGATTGCCTCAAGATAAGCTAAATTTTAGACATTTTTTTGGTTAAATATTTCTTCTCTTTATTGGCAATGTGTATTTTATTTGTGCTAATTAACTGCCTAGTGTACTTTGTCCATCTTTCTTTTTTGTTTTTTATTTCATTTTAAGTCTCCGGATACATGTTTATTTAACCCCCCTCACAAAAAAGCAAATCCAAAAGACATATTTTTACTTCTGGAAATCTATAGGTATAACTGATTTCACCCATGCTAGTCATTCTGATTCCTCTAACTTCTAGTGAAAAAGTATTGGGATTTTTTCTAAAATTGTGATTCTCATTTTTTACTACCTGATAAAGAAATAACCACTGTTAGGAAGAATTCTTTGGCTATCTAATTCAGTTGCATATAGAGGGGCTTCTAAAAGTCTCAGAGGTAGTCACAATAGTTTTATCTCTTAGGAAAAGCTCACTTTGCTTTATAATAATGTGCAGAGGCTATCACATTGGGATAGAAACCTGAATTCCATAGCCCTGGGCTTTCGATATAAAGAGCTATATTGAGTTCATTCACTCTGTGGGCTTGCCATTTTATGAGTCTGCATGATTGAATCTTCCATTCCATTGATCAGACGAGGAAAGATGCTGGTAGGAATCTGGCATAATCACCAAAAGACTGTCCTAAAATTCATATTTTATTGCCTTCTTTTTCTATGTCTGGTAACCACCAAATGGCCATCCTAAAGACTGCTCACTTTCTATACATTCACAGTGGTGGAATGTATGGACTAAGGTGTGTGTTTATAAGCATATATATATATATATATATCTGTTTGTGTGTGTGTATATATAATTGCATGAGTATTTATTTATAGAGGCATACATCATAAAACACATAACTTATAGTTCATTACTGCAGACTCAAACACATGTAAAGAAGGAGTTACTTTACATTTGAGTTCATTATCTTATTCTGTCCTCACAGAGCCTTTATGATGTACATATTAGTAATATCTAAATAATATTCTGGATCCAAGATCGCTGTAAAATCAGACTGACTGCAATTCAAACAATTTTCTATGGCTTAGCTCAACGAAGGTTAATACTAACCCACAAATACTAATGCAGAATTTCTAGCTGGACAGCTTGGCTCCAAGGGGGTAGATCTGGGCCCTTTCCATCAAGTGACTTTACCCTTTCTAACATTTTCACTTCCAAATGCACAGACTAAAGAGAGTGGGTTTGGAACATTTCTGGGAATATTTTAGGAGTATGATGTGAAAGAGGTTTCTATCACTTCTGGCTGCATTCCAGGGCTTGCTGTCAGTCACATGGCCAACTTGACTGCAAGGGAGCATGGGAAGGAGAGAGACACACTCTGTTATATGCACCCTGTAATAGTTCCTGGGCCCCTCAGGCAGTCAGTAAGCAGAAAAGCCCCAGGTACTATAAAACCTATAGTAGAAAACATGTCTGGAAAATTACTTTGAAATCCTGTAGGTGCTTTAGGACAATTCAATAATATTTCCAAACTTCTTTATGGAGCTTTTTGTTTGTTAATGTATACATCTTAAGGTATTTCAAAATTTTCTTTCTTTTCTTTTCTTTTTTTTTTTTTTGAGATGAAGTTTTCCTCCTGTCACCTAGGCTGGAGTGCAATAGTACAATCTCAGCTCACTGCAAACTCCACCTCCTGGGTTCAAGTGATTCTCCTGCCTCAGCCTCCTGAGTAGCTGGGATTACAGGCACCCATCACCAAGCCTGGCTAATTTTTGTTTTTAGTAGAGATGTGGTTTCACCATGTTGGCCAGGCTGGTCTCTACTCTCCTAACTTCGGGTGATCCATCCATCGCCTCTCAAAGTGCTGGAATTACAGGCGTGAGCCACCACACTCGGCCAGCATTTCATAATTTTGCTGAGACAACGATAATCAATAAAGAAATATAACAGTTGGCAAAATCTTCAAGGGTCCCCACTTTTGAAATTGAGAACAATCTTTAATAATAAAGTCAATAGTTAATTGTGCTTTTATAAAATAGAAGTTAACTGATGAGGACAAATGAGCTAAGAATATATTTATTGGCGCTCAAAGCAATGTTGGTTTCACCATGAAATTTTATGGTAAGAAGTTCAGGGAAGTTGTTTATTTGCTATACTAATGCAGGGACTAACAACTTTAATACTCCTGCTCTCTTTCTTCCTCTCTCTCTCTTTCTCTCTTCTTCCTTCCTTCCTTCCCTCCTCCCTCCCTCCCTTCTTTCCTCCCTCCCTTCCTCCTTCCTTCCTTTCTTTTCTTTTCTTTCTTTTTTCTTTTCTCTTCTCTTCTCTTTTCCTTCCTTCCTTCCTTCCTTCCTTCCTTCCTTCCTTCCTTCCTTCCTTCCTTCCTTCTCTTTTTTTCTTTCTTCTCTCTCTCTCTCTCTCTTTCTTTCTTTTTCATCGCACCCTGTTGCCCAGGCTGGAGTGCAGTGGCACAATCATAGCTCACTGCAAACTCAAACCCTTGGGCTCAAACTATCTCCCCTCCCCCACCTCAGCCTCCCACCATGCCCGACTAAGTTTTTGGTTTTTGGTAGTGACAGGATCTTACTGAGTTGGCCAGCCAGGCTGGTCTCTAACTCCTGGCCTCAAGCACTCAACTCCCAAAGGGTTGCAATTATAGGTGTGAGCCACTGGGCCTGGTCTAGGTTTTATACTTTAAAAATTGCCTTTATTTTCCTAGTGAATTCCATATGCTTTCAATTATTTCACTTGTTACTGGTAATTGACAGAGGATCATTACATTTCATATAACCAGAACTTGAAAAATTCTCAGATTTATAGCAAGTAAAGCATATCATGTTGGTCCCGGTTGGTGGTTGTGGCCTAGCAGAAGTGACTGGGTTTTTGCTTTTGTTGTTTGGTTTAATGTTTGTGGGAGGTTTTCTGGTAAAAACTAGAAATCCTAATAGATAAATTCTAAAAGAGCTGTTAACTCTTGACTGTGGTATTAATCTTGCCCCTATCATTTTTGCTGTGTAACCTTGGGCAAATTATTCCAACTCTGCAAGCCTCAATTTCTGCATCTATAAATTGAGGATAAAAATATCAACTGTTTTTGGAAAGGTTCCTGTAAGATAATATGGTTAAAGGACTTAGTATGGTAACTGACATATTGTTCCTCCAAAGGTTACTTCTAGTAGTAATAAAAACAATCCTTGTAAATGTTATTATTATTATCTTAGTCCCAATTTATTTTTCTTTAAAATGGAGACAATATTATCTGCACTGCCATGAGGAGTAAAAGAGCTATGTATACAGTGTGTGATATGTAATAGTCACTCAATTGAAATTCTTTCCCTAACCCTTTCTAGCCAAAACAGAACCCAAATTTCTCTCTATATTTGGTTACAGGACCTTTGACATTGATCTGGATAAGTCCTTTAGACTCATTAACAGTCCTTTAGAGTCTATATTTTAAAGATCATTTTTTTTTTTACATTTTTAGTGTTAAATGAGAAATACGTGGTGTTTAATGTTTCTTTGATCAATGTCCACAATTTTCTCTACTTGTGAATTATTAAGTTAGTTGTATTTGTTATAAACCACGAAATTGTGAATATATGGGTTTTCCAGAAGGCAATATAGGCTCTTCATGAATTTACATGGAGTTAGGTTTAGCTCACCCTAAAGCCATGACTTCTTTATATAATTCTAGAGATAGATTTACTTCTTGTTTTTTATTGCTCGTACATAGATCTGTTGTCTGTTATGAGAGCCATACATACAAATAGGTTTTGACTTGTTGAGAATCTTGTATTTTCTCTGTGCTATATTCAGATTTAGCATTCATGTTATGCTACCCTGGATAATGCCATTGCCATTACACAGGGCTGTAGTTAATAAGCATTCAATCATTTGACAATAGTATTAGACACCCAAGTCAACACACTGACTATCAATTACAGCAAGTCACAGGACAACAGGCACTGGCATTTCCTATATCAAGTTTAAATAATCAAAAAGAAGATCTAACTAATGATTTGAAGTAAAGAACAGAAGTAATGCCTTAGGGAAAATGTCTTCAGACTTTCTGAATTTAAATATAGTTTATGCAATAAACTGATTTTCCTTTCAGAATCAGTGGTGTTTTCTACTGAACTGTTGGTTTTGCAGCACTAGATTAAATTGAAATCCTCAACCATACTGAAGAATGAAGTAGGGGATCTGAGTAAGTTCAGCTGCATCTCTGCTTTATTCTTGGAGTGGAGACTGCTCTTGAAAGCAATTCCTGCTGCCTTGACAAATTTCCTTTCTCTTTTGGATTATGGAAATCACTACTACAGTAGACTTGTTATTCTTGTTCTGCATTGCAGTCTTTCTCTCCATCTGTGTTTCTTTCTTAATTAGGATTATCTGCCATCTCTCACTACTAAAAGTTAGGTAAAAGTCATGATTCTCCAGGCTTCTAAGCAGCAACATGATCAGTAAGACCAGCTTCTGGCAGGAAAATTAAATTATTTTTAATGTTAAACAAGGTAACCACAGGATTCCACCTGCAGCCCAAGTATCACTGGGAACTGATAAAAGGTGAAGTCAGGATATTACTCTCTGATCAAATGGATTTCATTTCAACATAGCTTAAAAAAAAAAAATCTCATCCCAAAAGCCACACAGCTGTAAGCCCAAGAGGTAGTAAGAAATGAGCCGCTTATAGGAATTGGAGATTAGCAGAGCCTCATTAGGGATCCAGGCAGGGTAAGCCAAAGAGAGGTAGCTCTATTTTTCTGTGGATGGGCCTGAACCTTGGAACAGATGCATTTTGGGGAAATGCATTTTATTTTGGGTCACATTTGCCTAAGGAATAAAATGTTCCAAGAAACTCCAAATATCATTTCAGGGAATTTTAATGTACTAACTTAAATTAGCTAACTTATTGGGCAAGAGGCTCTTTCATATTTACTGAGATGTCCAGCCTCAACTCTCAGAAGTGTCTGGAGGAAATATGTATTACCGTAGTGAACTGGGAAATTGTGGGAGGCTGGATGAATGGGGGCAATCTGGGGAAGACTGTATCATGATTCATATCTCTCAGGTGAGGCTGATGCTTGCTCTCCTTAAATTGCTACAGTGCAGGAGTCAGCATGGTTGTGCCCTTGTAAAATGAATGAAGACGTACATGCAGAACTATTAATCTTCAGAGGGTTTACATTTTCTCAACGTAAAGACTACCTTTGGTAAGCCAAAATTATGGTCTCTTAGCCACATGAAGACCCATTCTTTCCTTAGTAAAGGCAGCATTTAAGGAATGTCGATTAATGTTCTTGCTGTGTGCTTGTGTGTGTTTATTTTGCAAAACATCAATTTAAATATATAGAGCAGAAATATCTGTCCTACGCAGTATGCACATAGCCCTCATGAACATCATTTTGCAGCCCCAAAGAACATTCCTTCTATGGATCAATAATACACTTGGAGAGATGATTTTGATTCAAGTTGTTTCTTGTTTTGTTTCCTCCTTTTCCAATGTGAAAGGTACTGCAGCAATGTTGTTGATTACACACACACACACACACACACTTCCACACCCACACCCACACACTTTCAGAGTCAGTGAGGAAGTCTATGGGTAATCTTGACCTGCAGTGCACTTCTTTCTTTCCCTGTAAAAGTTGCCAGGTGATCATACACAGCAGGAAAACATTAGTATGTGTAAACTGTAGAGAAAACCCACAGGGTAATCATTAACCTCGGGTGAGCAGCAGACCTGTCACTCACATTCTCGGCATGCAATGCTGATGGAACAGGTGGTGTAAGGCAGTTACCACCATGTGGAAAGTGGGGAGCACATCTTAGAAGAAACTGTGGTCTGTAATTATTTGGGGGCTGACAGTTGCTGAACAACTACTCTAATGATACCTGATGCATGTCTTAATGCTTTACTCAGGCAGAAAGTAAACTACTTTACAATGAGTATAGGCACCATAACTCATTGCCAGCTTCCTATTTTATCATCCCTGGAGTGAGGTACTGGTGGAACATGCCAGGACTCTGTATTTATGGTTAACTCTTTAAAAAGTATTTAAATTCTTGAAATAAGTCTTCATTTATAGGTATAATCATTACTTATTGAATTATGGTATTTTGGGAGGAGAATTGACAGGGAGCCTTCTAGTCTTAGAAGAACATGGCATTCTCACAAAAGTGCCCTGTAAATTCAAAGATAATCATCTGGGTCATTGTTGTCATTATTTTCATCTAAACAAGTTTCTAGATATATGGTTGGACATAAAAATAATCTTGTGGAATGTAGTTCTTGCAGCCATGAAAAATGTGGGCAGACCCTGGGAAGAAATAGTGTCCTATGGGCAATGTCTTCAGGGCTTGCTGACTCAGAAATTTCAAAACACAGAGCACAGGAAAGCTGTGTGAGATCCAAGAGTCCTCTTCACTTTACACAACTGCTTCCTCATGTATTTGTGTCAACTGGTTGAGTGTGATTACTGTGACTACCAAGGAAAATAATATCCCAAATTATTCACTCAGCTTCAGTTGGCAGAACAGAGAAACAAAGCATAAAGAAAATTTGTATTGTTTCATTGAGATTACATGTATCAGTGGAAGGTGATATGGTTTGGCTATGTCCCCACCTGTTGTGGGAGGGACCCATTGGGAGGTAATTGAATAATGAGGGCAGGTCTTTCCCATGCTGTTATTGTGATGGTGAATAAGTCTCATAAGATCTAATGGTTTTAAAAAGTGGAGTTTCCCTACAGTTGTTCAACCCATGACTAAAAGATGCCAAGGTACAGCTCAAGCTGTTGCTTCAGAAGGTGGAAGCCCCAAGCCTTGGTAGCTTCTATGTGGCATTGAGCCTGTGGGTGCACAGAAGTCAAGAATAAAGGTTTGGGAACCTCAGCCTAGATTTCAGAGGATGTATGAAAATGCCTGGATGCCCAGGCAGAAGTTTTTTGCAGGGGCAGGCCCTCATGAAGAAGCTCTGCTAGAGCAGCACAGAAGGGAAATGTGGGTTCAGAGGCCCCATACAGAGTCCCTATTGGGGCACTGCCTAGTGGAGCTGTGAGAAGAGTGCCACCATACTCCAGACCCCAGAATGGTAGATCCATTGCTAGCTTGCACTGTGTGCCTGGTAAAGGTGCAGACTATCAATGCCAGCCTGTGAAAGAAGCCAGAAGGGGATCTATACCCTGAAAAGCCACAGAGGCAGCACTGTCCAAGGCCATGGGAGCCCACCTCTTGCATCAGTGTGACCTGTATATGAGACATGGAGTCAAAGATCATTTTGGAGCTTTAAGATACGACCGCCCCACTGGATTTTGGACTTTCATGGGATCTGTAGCCCCTTGTTTTGGCCAACTTCTCCTATTTGGAGTGGTTGCATTTACCCAATGCCTGTGCCCTCATTGTATCTAGGAAGTAACTAACTTGCTTTTGATTTTACAGGCTCATAGGTGGAAGGGACTTTCATTGTCTTAGATGAGACTTTGGACTGTGGACTTTTAAGTTATTGCTGAAATGAATTAAGACTTTGGGGAACTGTTGAGAAGGCATGATTGGTTTTGAAATGTGAGTACCTGATATTTGGGGGGGGACAGAATGATATGATTTGACTGTGTTCACATCCAAATATTATCTTGAATTCCCATGTGTTGCAGGATGAACCAGGTGGAAGGTATTTGAATCATGGGGGCAGGCCTTTCCCATGCTCTTCTTCTGTTAGTAAGTCTCACAAGATCTGATGGTTTTACAAAGGGGGATTTTTCTGCATAAACTCTCTTCTCTTTGTCTGCTGCCATGTGAGACATGCTTTTCACCTTCTGCCACGATTGTGAGGGCTCCCTATCCATGTGGAACTGTGAGTCCCTTAAACCTCCTTTTCTTCCCACTCTTGGGTATGTCTTTATCAGCAGCATGGAAACTGACTAATACAGAAGGAGAACATCTCATTCAGAAGACTACCTGTATAAACCTTAGGGATGAGGAGGATAAGCTATGGTGAGTGTGTTTTAGCAGCCAAAGGTCTTGGCTAAATTGTATTCTCAGGAAGGTAGGAGCTATTTGAGGCTCTTTTTGTTTGCTGAACATGACTGGCATGTGTTCAAATATGAAAGATGCGCAATAGGTCCTAAGGTAGTGAATTGACTCCTCATTAAAGGAAAGAATGAGAAATTTCTGAGAAATATCTAGAAGAGAAGAGAAAAGGATCCAGAGTCAAGATATTGCAGTAAGAAAGTAAAGAGTCAAAAGAAAAAAAAAATCTTCCATGGAGGTTTAGCTGAAGAGGGGTTTTAGAGGCAAGAATATCTGAGAAATTTTACATTATTTGATGTAGGGTGCAAAATGTTAACCTTCTTCTCCATCTTCCTTATGCAAGTGTTAGAAAATCTGTCAGAAGCATTTAAACCAGAGCAAATCCATCCTGGATAGGGGCTAGGTAAAATAAGGCTAAGACCCACTGGGCTGCATTCCCAGATAGATAAGGCATTCTTAGTCACAGAATAAGATAGGAGGTCAGCACAAGATACAGGTCTTGCTAAACAGGTTGTAGGAAAGAAGCTGGCCAAAACCTGCCAAAACGTACCAAAACCAAGGTGGCGATGAGAGTGAACTCTGGTTGTCCTCACTGTTACACTCTGACCAGCGACATGATAGTTTAGAAATGCCTTGGCAATGTCAGGACATTTCCTACATGGTCTAAAAAGAGAGGCCTGAATAATCCACCCCTTGTTTAGCATAAAATCAAGAAATAACCATAAAAATCAGCGACCAGCAGCCCTTGTGGCTACTCTGCCTCTGGAGTAGCAGTTATTTTATTCCTTTACTTTCTTAATAAACTTGCTTTCACTTTATGGAATCACCCCAAATTCTTTCTTGCACAAGATCCAAGAACTCTCTCTTGGGGTCTGAATCAGGACCTCTTTCCAGTGACAAATCTACATTTTACACTTATGGCGTGTGTGTGTGTGTGTGTGTGTGTGTGTGTGTGTGTGTGTGTGTGTGTGTGTGTGTGTGTGTGTGTGTGTGTGTGTGTGTGTGTGTGTCTGTGTGTGTGTGTGTGTGTATTTCATAGGCCCACTCAGAAAAGTAATAGGTTTTGCACCTAGGCTTTCTCAGAGAGAGTAGAAAGTCCATTTGCTGATCACCTCAGAATCAAGAAGATTAGGAAAAAGCTAATCGAGAGTTTAAACAACGTTCTTTCAGTTACTGAGGAGAAATCAAACCAAAACAGTTTTGTGGCGGGGAGGGAGGATACTGTGTTTAATAGTGTTTGGCCTGAGAAAGAAAATGCCTAAGTGCAATTAAAATGAAAGACCCTGAAGGAAAGGAAAGAGATAATAAAATTATTTTAATTATCATTATTGTAATTATTTTTAAGTAGAGTTGAATATTTCCACGTATCTTAAGTGTTTCAATGTTGTTACTATTTTCTTTTCTAAGCCTCTTCTGCTTATCTTAATACTTGATACTTCTGAACTCAGAATTCTCCTTTTATCCCTCTAGAGATCTGATTTTAGAATTGAAATAGCAAGCACGGTGCTATCATGATTTGCCAACTCAAACAAAATGAGAAGAGATCAAATACGTAACAGCAAAGTAGGATATGTGGAGATGTTTGTTAAGTTGCATCACATTCTGGGTTTTTGTTGATCTTCTTCCTTTTGTTTGTTGTTATAGACTAGGGGATCTCTTGGCTCTTCTGATACAGCGTCAGCCTGTGGATCAGTAAATCCTAAGAGCTAAAAGGATCTTAGAGATGATCACCTCAATCTATGCTGGACACTTACCTGTTCTCTCACAGTCTAGAATAGAGATGTAGCCCCGACTTGAATTCTTCAGGGGTTTACAAGGCTGACAGATAAATTTTCTGAACCTCTGAATTATTGAAACATTTTAGGTAAGCCAAAGGATATTCAACAAAATTATTTTCTGTTGTCTCCAGAGGCCCAAATTTGGAGAACAAGACATTCTAAATCATGGAGCTAGACTTGCAAAGGGGGTGATCCTAAATTAGGCCTGACTGTACCAGTTATCAGTCATTCACAGGCATCCTTAAAAGGGCAGGGTTGAAAGCCTTCCAGAAAGACATTTCTATGGGGAATATTTTCTCTGTCACGGGGATGGGGGAGAAGTAAGTACTTTCTACCCCACTCTAAGTGAGAAGCCTTCAAGGAAGAATCAGGCTAACGTCCTGAAATAACCTTTTGGTCAAGCTCTTGATGTATGCAGATGTGATACTTGAGTTACTCTTGGTCTAATGGGAGAGGCTGTGGCAGGAGCCTTGCCTTGCTGGTGACAAAGGAAGAAAAATGACTTTGAGAGTAAACCGTGACAGTGAGCTGCACTTGCTCCAGCTGTAGGCAAATGCGTATCCTTGCTAGTATTTAGACTTGAATCCCACGAAAAGGAATTCAAGCTGACTGTGGGTCAGCTTGCGAAGGATTCCACCCAAAAGAACTGCCTGAAAGGACAAGGAGAGCAGAGCAGAGGGACCCAGAAGCCCGGATTACAACTAAGCAGCCAGCTGGAGGAGCGGCCTTGTTCAGGTTGACCGGCAGTAGAGGAATCCTCAATAGAAGAGTTTCTAGGAATCTGCAGAAATGCCATTGAGAGACACTGTCAGCAAAGAAGCCCTGATAGTAACTCTACCAACCACATACAACTGAGCCATTTTTGCCTAATCTTCTCTCACTACCTGGGTCTGACCTGGGAGCCATCAAAGAATAGTCAGGGTGCGAGGGGAAAAAGTGGAGCAGGGAAGAGAGGGGTGGCTAATCACTCCTGCACTTCAGACTTCCAGCCAGACACAGGGGAAGGGAGAAGCTTCAAATAGGACAGGATTCAGAGATTTTGTATTATTGGGTGTGGCTTTGAAAATACTGAAATGAGACTGTTCTTGTGACTAAATGGGGGCAGAGAGACTTGTCCCATATGCCAGTGAATTATGGGGAAAGAGGAACACCCTAGGATGTGTATGAAATGTCAGAGAGCAAAACCTTGCTTCCGCTCTCTTCTTCTCCCCTCCGCTCCCCTCCCCTCCTCTCCCCTCCCCTTCCTTTCCTTTCCTTTCCCTTCCCCCCCTTGTTTCTTTTTTCTTTCTCTTTTCTCTCTTTCTCTTTCTTTCCTTCTTTCTTTCTTTCTTTCTTTCTTTCTTTCTTTCTTTCTTTCTTTCTTTCTTTTTCTTTCTCCTTCCTTCCTTCCTTCCTTCCTTCCTTCCTTCCTTCCTTCCTTTCCTTCCTTCCTTTCTCTCTCTCTCTCTCTCTTTCTCCTTCCTTCCTTCCTTCC
>NW_016107618.1:1439860-1452694 GCF_001604975.1 Cebus imitator
TTCTTTCTTTCTTTCTTTTCTTTCTTTCCTTTCTCTTTTTTCTTTCTTTCTTTCCTTTCTCTTTTTTCTTTC
The DNA here is from genome assembly GCF_001604975.1 of Cebus imitator. Taxonomy (NCBI): domain Eukaryota; kingdom Metazoa; phylum Chordata; class Mammalia; order Primates; family Cebidae; genus Cebus; species Cebus imitator. The sequence continues at coordinate 1,439,933 of NW_016107618.1, forward strand.
TTTCTTTTCCTTCTCCTTCCTTCCTTCCCTCCTTCTCTCTCTCTCTCTTTCTCTTTCTTTCTCTTTCTTTCTTTCTTTCTTTCTTTCTTTCTTTCTTTCTTTCTTTCTTTTCTTTTCTTTTCTTTTCTTTTCTTTTCTTTTCTTTTCTTTCTTTCTTTTGTCTTCTTCCTTCCTTTCTTTCCTCCCTCCCTGCCTTCCCTCTTTCTTTCCTTCCTGTCTTCCTCTTTCTCTTTTTCTTTCTTCCTTTTTTCTTTCTGTCTCTCTCATTCACTCACTCTCTTGCTCTTCCTTTTTGTATCCTACTGAGTCCAGCTGATTCAATCAATTGGTTAAACTGATCGCAATTGATTTTCTTTTGCTTCAGCTTTGGTTTTCTACCTGTCTCTGAAGACACACATAAATAATTTATTTATTTACTGTATTCAACACCTTCAAAGATTTGACAATAGCATTAATGGGCTCCTGAAATTCTTTATAGTCAAGGTCCAAAATCCTCTGAGTCCTTAGCCATTTTTTATTTAGCTGTATTTTCATCCTCTACCAGCCTGGTCACCCTCTTCCCCTGTCATTCTAGGTTTATATCGTTCCTCTTAAAACTGAGGCTTTTCTTACAAATGCACTCTGAGCATAGTGAGGCTGTTCCTACCACAAATCCTGTCGAGTCACACTGCAGAGTGATCATAAAACTCTATAACGCATCAGGACCAGGAATAGTTAGCTTAATAGTTATGAGAAATTACATGTTAAAAGTATGATTTTCAAATAAATTGGTGCTAAAGATTCACATTTGAATCAGATACATCTTAAAGACAAGGCCATTCTTCTGTTTAGGTGAAATAGTTTCTACACTGGCACCTAAAATGCTACTGAATTATTTGTTGTTTTTCACTGATCAGATGTATAACATTGGAAAAGTCCTTTAAAATTGCAATGCATATCTTTTCTAATGGGGAACTAGACGAGAATGAATTAAATTTCTCATTTATTGAGTGAGTACTGTATACAAGGTACTATGGTACCATATAATCACCTCGATTTGTTCCTGAAACTAGTCCACAAGTGAGAGGGAAGCTAGGCAAATGTCCAGCTAACATTGGTACACAACAATTTGAAATAAGATAAAAGAATTCAAGCACCATGAAGGTATATATTGACTCTGAAAAAATATTCTTTGAACAATTGGATGAATGAGCCACACACAATGAAACCTGAGGAAGAAGAATTTGTGTCCCTTCCTGTTTCATATCTCAGTGATTTTTGTACTGGGACCCCTTTTAAAGAGTTTCTTTCCTTTGTATGGTATTACTTAGAAATTTAAATATTCCTAAGATGTAACTTATTAGACACATAACTTTTTTTTTTTTGTAAATGAATTATCATGGCAGTTGCAGAGAGCTGAAGAATGTAAAGCATCTTGCTAGCAGGGAAGAACAGACAAGAAGAGGGAGAAAATAAGGATTAGAAAAGCAACTGTGGACTGACAGGAGTGAAAACTCTATTAACTTCCCAAATATCCTAAGGTTGTTGATTCAGCCCCAGGTACCTGAACCCTGAATTGCTTGGAGTGTTTCTTCCTCAAGCACTGCATGTGTTTTGAAATTTCATTGAAAGTCACAGAAAGCTTGGGATAATGAAGCTGGAGCTGAGATCAAAGTTTGATAATTTTTATTCATAAAATGGAAGCTAAATAGAACCTGTTGTTAACAGATTCTATGCAAGAAATGGAAGGTCTCCAAGAGCCAGAGGTTTGACTGGGTGAAATAAAGAAGGAGAATGTCACAGCTGAGTTTTCCCCCAAGCCCTTTGTAATTCTAACCACATAGGTGTCACAGGAAGTGACTGACACTGGTCTGAATTGCACAGAAGTACTAAGTAGGGAATAATATGAGCTGATATGGTTGAATAAAGCATACTTTAGAGAATCAGTGTAAGTCTAGCATATAACTGGAGGGGTTGAGATTGAGGAGGAGTGCTATTGTACATGTATGTAAGATATTTTTAATAGTATAAAATAGCTTTTGGACTCAATGGTCTAGTTTGGACATATGCAATTACGTACGCTCAAATAAAGTTATATTAGTATATTGGCAGGAAAAAGAAAAGGTGTTATCTGATGAAATTTAAAAAGGATAAAGTAACTATTATTACTCTCTCGTAATAAGGGTTCATATAGCTCTTGGCATGTAATGGATGGAAATTATGATCAATGGGGCCATGAGCTATGCAGTGGGTGGTGGTGCATGTTATAGGGATGTGATCATGAACATTCCACATCTCAAGAATGATTGCAAATTTCTCTCATTTAATCTTAGCTTTTATGTGTACAGCTAATTATTTTCTTATAAGAAATGGGTGCTAAGAAAGTTGTCTGCATGAGTCGTGCAATAAAACCACTTTTTCCTTTTTACCTTTTATTATTTTAAAGGTATTCAATATTTCTTAACACAATTATTGCATTTTTTGATTACCCCTAACCTTTAAGTTTGTAGCCTTCCATGTTTGCTATTTTATGCTTGCTTTTGGCCATTTTATTCTCATCTGAATTTCACCTGCAAACTAATTTGGTGAAAGATATCAAATTAACCATTTTTATTATTTATCTCCAAAAATCATTTGGAGAGATGGCTATTTATACCACAGGCTAATTTTAGTTTTCTGAATGATTTATTAATTTTAGTTATTATACTTCTGGGTTTATTACTCATGATTACACTATGTATTAATGAGCCAGTATTAGCACATGACTTTGTAATAAAGCTCATCTAGCTTCCCTCATCAAGAAGACAGCAGAGAAGACAGAAACTTCTCTGGGCAATGTATGCTTTTTATTTTAACCCTTGAGAATAAAATTCCTGATTATAGATGTGGTTGGTATGCATTAGCTTTAACCATTGGGTTTGTCGACATATGTGATGAGTGAAACTGTGAGATTAAAGATAAGAGAAAGAGACACATAGGAAGAAAATGACACATGATGGCAGAGGCAGAGGTTGGCATGATGCACCTGCAAGGCAAGGATGCCGGCAAGCACCAGAAGCTAGAGGAGGCAAGGAGCCTCCCCTGTAGGTTTCAGAGGGAGCATGGCCCTGACATCCTCTTGATTTTGGATTACCAACCTCCAGAACCACAAGACAATAAATAACTTTCTGTTGTTTGAAACCACCTAGTTTGTGCTACTTTGTTATAGCAACCCTAGGAAAGTAATACAGAATGGAGTTAGGCTCCAAGCGTTAGCCAAGTGTAGGCAGTTTTCCTTGGTCAGATTGTGAGTCATATGAGAGAAAGAAAGTGCTCGAGGGTCATTTTAGATCTCATGACTTGGTGGTGCAAGGAAAACTCAACAAAAAGATATTGAAAGTATACAGCTAGATACCCAAGAAGAGAACAGTTCTGAGTAATGCTGTAAGGAGTGCTTCCATTGAAGGCTCCTAGTTAAAGACTTTCATGATTTTCCCAGAAGTATAATGAAATTTAAGAAAATAAAAATAAAAAGATTTTGATAATTTTTTTTGTGATGAGGGTTTCCCAAGAAGCCATGATCACAAGAGAAAGAGTCTGCTTAAAGCCTTAACACAACCATATCAGGGCCTATGTAAAAATTCTCCTGCCCTTGCATCTGCTTTACCTCCTCTGTTTGGATCCTAGAGAGGTAACAAATCCACCGTAGCAACTGAAGGAAGAGATACCGAAGCACAAACAGGATGAACGGGAAGAAGGCAATCATTCCTTCTCTCTTCCCCCACCATAGCTGGTCAGTGTGAATCAGAAGCAAATCTTTAACACTGAATTACATCCAGGGTTGGCATTACATCGGGCAGAACATACTCAATGTACCAGAACTGTTTGAGTAAAGGCTTCTTAATTTTTTTTTAGTTTGAATGGAAAAATCATGGGATCTTCCCTAGATTCCATAAAAACTGGGGAAGCAGGAGGCAGTGAAGGGTGGAATAATCACCTGTGAATTGATATGTAAATGTAGATTTGATAAATGAATAAAATTATTTTCCATTCCACATTATGAGTCTTGTTCATTCAAAGTATTAGAAACACTAAACATTTTATACAAAAAGTTTCTTTTAGGCATTATTTTATTCTGTTCTCATGAGAGGCCTAAGAAGTTCACAGATACTGATATTGAGTAGCTGAAAGGCATGGACAGACTTGCCCACAGTTTGACATGGAGATATTATTTCTCTCTGCTTTCAGTGATAGTGATTATAGGTATTTTCTCCTTGCCATTAGTAAACACACTACCTTTGAAAACGTTAGATTTTTAATTAGAAATTCAAATAATCACCTTTCATTCAAGAAAGGAAAAGAACACTTCTAGAAGACCTACAATGTCATGAAACTTGAGGGATTTTTACGTTTAAGGTTCTTTTTGTGATCATTTTTCAGATTGGGATTGTATGTTTCTGATTAGTTTTTGGAGTCCTCTTGAGCAAATACAAACTTCCAACTATCACAGGCTTTTTAAATGCAATAAATATTTTTTACTCGCATTTTTAATCAGCATTATTGAAATACAGTTAACAGCACATGTTGAAATGTACAATTTGATAAGTCTTGACATAGGCATTCATCTTTGAAAACATCACAATAATAAACATAGTCATCAATTTCCAAAAATTTTCTCATGCCTGTTTGTAATTTCGTCCCCACCCCCAAACACGTAGCACTTCTCTCTGTGGGAAGGTTTTTTAAATGGCAGTTTTCATTTTTTTAGTATATATGAGGCTATGCAAGCTATTTCTTCTTCAGCAAGGAAGTTGGCCATTTTGTCTATCATCAAATTTATTACCATAAAGTTATTAATATCTCTTTATAATTTTAATATCTGTACAATCTGTAATGATATCACCTTTCATTTCAGTTATTAATAATTTATGTGTTTTCTTTTTTTCTGATCAGTATGGTTAGTAGTTTATTGATTTTATTGATCAATAACCAGATTTTGGTTTTCATAACTTATGTTCTTCATTGTTTGTTTCCTATTTTATTAGATTTTACTCTGATCTTTGTTATTTTCTTTTCTATACTTCAGATTTAATTTTCTTTTATTAAGGTGAAATCTAAGACCTTTCTTGTTTTCTAACATAGGTGTATTCATGCTTAAGTTTCCCTCATGTATTACTTTGGCCATGTTAGACAATTTTTGATATGTGTATTTTCATTTTCATTTGTTACAAAATACTTTCTAATTTGACTTTGATTTCGTCTTTGACCCATAGGTTATTTAGTAGAGGGTTATTCAGTTTCCAAATATTTGAGGACTTTCTAGGGATCTTTTTGTTGTTGATTTTGAATTTAATTTTATTGTGGCCAGAGACATTATATTGTATGATTTGAACATTTTTTAGTTTTGGAAAAGGCCATAGTATAGGAACTTTTCCTCTTCCTATACTATGGCCTGGAAATTCACTTTAGGAAGTGAGCGGGAGCATGGGAGGCATTGTTTCCCACATTTTAGCGATCCCTGTCCTTTGTTGCCTGATGCCCAATGTCTTAAGCACTACTGTTTTCTATATTTGGTCCAGATTTTCAGTTGTTTCAGACAGGAAGGTAAATCTGGTCCCTGCTACTCTATCTTGTTTAGAAGCACAAGTTTATATTTAGGATAAATGTTGTTTTTATGTGCTTTCAGTGAAGCTAGTATATCAGAATTCTTGATTCAGCTCTGTGTTTGTAAACCAAACAGTGGCAAAGTAACAGGAAGAATCCATAGAAAGTGGGCAAATGATATACTTGGTTATTGTCTGCCAAGAGGAGTCTGCAGTTTGGGGGAAAAAACATAGTGAAATTTACCAAATATACAAAATCAGACCACAAAATGGTTAATAATAATAATTAGACTTCTAAGGACACTATGAGTACAAGTCTGTAGTTGATTGTAGAGATACAGTGATATAATAGGCAAGTTCAAATGGAGACAAAGGAAGTCTAGGGTTCTAGTTTTTGTATGGACACTGTGAGATATTGGCAAGTGACCTAACCCATATAAGTATCATTAATAAAAACAATATGGTGAATTGGATCTAGATTTCTGGACAGCATTCACAGAAGTTCTGATCTAAGACATTTGAAGTGGGGCCTTCAAATCTCTATTTTTATAAAGCTTTATACAGTTTATATTGATGCAAAACTGGTTTGGGAGTCCACTGATGAGATGAGCTCTTAAATTGCTTTTCAGCCTTAGTCTTATCCCTATTTAACTTTTAGTAATATTAATAATAGCTATCATTTGTTGGGCACTGCATATGGATCATCTTGGGTGCCTTACATGCACATCCTCAAGTCCTCTAGTTTTACACAGCAGATCTTATTATCCTTATTGTCTGAAAGAAGGCTGATCGTTCTTTCTTAGGATAGCCTAGGAATTTACCCAAGGCCACATATGGGGTCTGCCTAGAAAATAATAAACATAAATTTTATTTGTGATCTGGCACAAAAACTTGCTCTATTTCATCATGTTACCTATCAAAAGACTAGCCTGTGTATCCTAATATTATCAGTTCCTGCCAGTCCAGTTTGTCAAAGGTAAAAGATTGTTTTGTAAGAAAGTGTCTTAAATATTCTAGAGAAGCTTAAACAGAAGTGATCTACAGATAAAGTAAAAGTAATTTTAAAATACTAGCACTTTATTGAATACTTATGTATGCTAGGCTAAGGGCTGTATTACATTATTTATTTCAGCAATTTTTTTTCCCATTTATTTTATTGCATTTTAGGTTTTGGGGTACATGTGAAGAACATGCAAAATTGTTGAATAGGAACACACGTGGCAGTGTGATTTGCTGCCTTCTTCCCCATCACCTACATCTTGCATTTCTCCCCTTGCTATCTCTCCCCAGCTTCCCACCCCCTCCCTCCCTCCCCTATTTCCCCCCAACTGACCCCAGTGTGTAGTGCTCCCCTCCCTGTCTCCATGTGTTCAGCAATTTTTATGTGTCTGAGGGTTTCTTAGGGACAATTTGTATATTATCTATATATATTATAAATTAAATACATATACTGACTTAAGCCCTTTATAATACCTTTAAAATATGATACTTAATGTCCATAGGTAGTTTATATGTGCTTACTATTTTCACGTATATCCCCTTTTAGCCTCTTCCACTTATCATCTCTTTATTTTTTCTATTAGTTTCTTTCATTTTTTCTCATTTTCCCCCTTTTTATAATTCAAGGCAGTGCTTAAGAGAAGGCCCCGCTGTGTGCTTATTTCTTGTTTTCAATTTTAAAACACTTGATATTTCACTTTGGAAATGGGTAGAAACATTTTATGCCATCCAGATGTGAAGAAAGTGAGTTATACGGCTCAGGCATACAGATATTGCTGTGAACGCTGTGATTCAGGTGAAGTAGAAAATATTTGTATTTCAGAAGTTTTACCAAGATTCAAAGGAAGAATAAAATTAATAAAAATGAAAACGTTTTATATCCTGGCCAGATCTTTCATAAATATTTGTAATATTTATTTGTAAAGTACTTTGAGTGTTTGGGGCAATGCTTTGGATTGAGGTCACTGATTTAAATTCTGTCCATTCCCTCTCTTTCCTACCAATTGCCTTTGTCTCCTCTCCCTCTATTTAATTGGAGGTTTTCTCAAACTTAAGCTGATCTGAATGGAGTTACAAAGTAAAATTAACTAATTCCCTTGAAAGAAGTAGGGGTAGCAATACTTTAGAAAGCTTATTAATTCCTCTTTTCACTTTGCCTCCCTGCTCTGCTCTCAGACCTCACTTGGAACCCCTGGAGAAGGAAAATTAACAAGCCCCCTGAAGCTGAACCACTACAGCCTTTCAAGGGAATTGGTTAATTTCACTTTGTTGCTCCATTTGAAGCAGCTGGGGGTACTGGTCTTGAGGGAAATAATAGGACCTAGTACTTGAAATCCTTTACATTTTTAAATAAAATTCTACTAAGTTTTCTCATCAAACTAAAAAATATTGTTCACCATATGTGTACATCACTGGTTTATATACTGACACAAGCTATTCATGCATCTTCCTCTATTTTCATTTCTTAAGCCCATTTGAACCTTCCAAATTCTTTTGGATTCCTGACCGAATAATTTCTTTCCTAAGTGTCCAATGATTGTGTTTAACAGTAAGCAACAAATAGTTAAATCATTTCTTTTTCTAGTGGAATTCTGACTAGAGTGCCCTCTGTCCCCCATCCCCCCCACTCCCTTTTCAGAATCCAAGATACTTTCTTTGGTCCTTGTTTAGGATATTCAGTACTGGTTTCTTAAAGCAGAAATATTCTACATCATGTCTTTATGCTTCACGCAGAGGGCATCACAGAAAGAAATTGGACGGTCCCTGGTAGCTCTCACAATCCTCTCGTTCCTGAATTCTCTTAACACTTCTGTAACATTAACACACTTTCAGATTCACAACCCATTCTTTTTCTAGGTTAATAAATTCATTGGATATGAACAGTTTCACACTGTACTCTGGGGGCATCCTAGTATTAACCTCTTTACATTCTGAGCCTTACCCACTTGAGTCTTCTCAGTTCCTCTCAAAGATATTTTTATGATGGAGCTTCATCTTTTGCCCTATGGTGACTAAATTTCCTCAGTTCTCACTTGTGTAGAAGTCTCATAAAAATCCTGCTCATAGTCTGAAATGAATTGCTTTTTGTAGAATGGCCCTTCAAGTAGCTCCAGACTGATGGGAGCAAACAAGATGGACTTGCAAAAATTAACATTCAAAAATATATAGTGTTTAAAGTAACGAAAGTATCACCCACAGGTACTGGACAGTTGGAGCTAGATGCTTATTTTTGATATTAATCACATAGGTTTCTGTGGATCATCCCTTGCTGTTGCATGCTTTTGTGTTGTGAATGTATTAAGAAGTATTTTTGAAAATAATGGAAAACTCCAGTTTTGACGCCAGAGCCTCTGACAAGTGAATCTGTTCTCATTATCTCAACATCTATCTTGGCTTGTAAAAATCCTGCAGGTTTATGATGCATCACGGTATCCTTCACTACCTCCTCTTGTTCTTAAACATAAAGCTGCCACTTATGCTAGAACAAGCTTGATAAGATTGTCCTATAGATCCAATTCATTTAAAGAGAACATCGCTGCAGACATTAACATCCTTTTGCCGCAGCTCTTCTCTGCCCGAGTTAGAATATTACACCTGAGAGTTAGAAGGATGAAGTGCAGGTACACTATATGCACAAAATTACCACTCACTTCTAAAGGGTTAGAGCCTTCAATATCAAGATATTCATTCCAATATGAACAGAGGAAAAGTGCTGTTTTTGCACTTTCTCAAATGAGGCCATGGACTTCAACCATCTACTATACTATCCTTCGTAAGTGGACGATAAGAATAATAATAAACCATGGTTCATTTTAGATGTTAACCCATATCTAAATACTTGAATGACCTTCTCTCAAAGCTGTTTTAAATAAATGGTGTATAAAATACACACCAAGAGAGTCATAAACGGCCAAGGTGATATTTGAGGCCTTATGGGAGGTACTCATTTCAAAAATTCCATGCTCTGTCACCTCTAATGATCTTTGGCTCTTCATTTAGCAGAGAGTTGGCTTTTTAATGAACAAATGCCCTAACCAGTCTAGATGGCATTCTTATTATGGTCATATATTTTGGAAGTGTGATGGGGAAGAAATTGATATAAGAAGGTGTAAGAGAAGGAAAAGAATACCCGAGAGATGGAGGGCGTACATGTCCCCATCAAAGTGATAATAAATGTGGTGGGATGCCAATGTCTGGGTAGTGAATGCCAGTTGATGAATGAAGCCTCATATTTTGTTCCCCAAAACTTTAAGGATTCTGGATGTATCCAAGTGTTTGTTGTATATGTCTGATAGGCACACAGGTTAGCCCATAATCAGTGTGCATGTATTTTTTCATATTGGTTATAGAAATGTGAATGTTTCCTGGGGTTATAAAACAATCCTGGGGTCTTCTGAGATATCCCAGGAAGTGTGGGACCAAGTAAACTGCTCCTAAACCTCTTGGAATGTCTTGGATTCTTGTAGTGAGGAAAGGAAGAGGAAAGACTAAATAATTTGCCAGGTTCTGCTAGTTGTCTTGGCCTGAGAATTGTCCCCTTACAGGTAGTCCTGGTAGAGTTTAGAGCACCCTTATTTTTCCAACTCTAACCACCTCAGAAGCTTGTTGACCACACTGGAATCCTGGTAAGACTTAAATATGAATATCTTAGCAGCACCATGGGCTTCAAAGTCAGGCAAGAAGAGGAAATACAAATCTTATTACCTCTAACTCAGGTGGTCTGTGTCATGAAGGTCAGGGGCATTTGATTATCTTCAGTGATTGACTGTGGCCCCTAAATGGCCCTATTCCACATGGAAGCATGTTTACCTTACATTTGAAACAAAATATTGAAAACTAAGGTTTATGTTAGCTTTTTAAAGTACACTTGCATAGTTATATTTGGTTTATGTTAGCTCCTGTAAGCACACTTGCAAAATTATATTGGATAAATCTTTGGGTGTTGAAGAAAGCCACGTACCATTTTAAAGCATATTGTGTCAGACAACATGGTTCCTGTTATACCTAGAGGAATTATTAGCTTTTTATCATCAAGCAAAGACATTTGCTTTTGTACTGTATAGGAACTCTGGACTAATCAAGAAGCACAAATACTTTAATATAATTCCATATGACTTATGTGTCACCCATGTGTAGAGTAGACTTGCATGTATATTTTCAGCATATTAAACTTGCTTCCAGTATTTTTTTATTTTTTTAATTGAAGAATGTATTTATTTAGATTATTGGAAGCTAAAGAAAGGTAGCTTCTAGAAATTCCTTTCCATGTATAAGTCTCCAGATCCAAATAGCATTTGTTAAGCTAATATACTATATCAACTTCAGAAACCCTGCCATTTTGTTTATTTATAGTAAGACATGAGCAGATATACACAGCCATACACTTTGTTTTTTATTCTGATACGTGTTTAAAACCTGTGATGTCAGAAAGATGAAATCAGGTGTCTGACAAGAGTACTGACCAGGAAATCTGTAATTCACAAGTGTTGAGAAGGAAAGAGTTAATGGGATTTTTTAATATGCTGAATAGGGCTTTTCTGCTAAACAGCACTACATTGTCTGGGAGCAACAGCTCTTGAATATTAAAACAGAACCATTTTGTCTTGTTCTGTTGCCATGGAAGAAGAGAAAGTGATTTTAGAAAAACAAACAGAAAAAGTCTTGAAGAAATTAGATCTGAAGACAGTTAGCCTGGTGGTATTCCTTTTGCCTAAACTGTGCATATGTGTAAGAGGAGGGCAGGGCAAATAATTCATCCTTCCATTGTTTGGAAGACAGGTTAAAGCTCTCATTGCTGTCCTTGAGACAGTGCAGGATGGTGGTGCTAAGGTAGGATGAAACTAGTATGTAGCTAGTATCCACACTGGGGCTGTCCTTTCATTGGGTATTCACAGGTGCATTTACTGCACCACCTTAGAGGCAGCACAAGTTAGTTTTTGCTTTTATGTGGCCATATTTTTGTTCTAAGAAAGAAAGTTTTAAAAATTATTTTATCTCAATGGATTGGAAATCTTTATGTTATACTCCATTAAAAAATAAAAACAAGTCCAAGATCTCAGTGCTTTAAAACAATAATAGTTTATTTCCTACTCTGTCAACTAGGAGAGCTGTGGCTCTGCCCTTACATATCTTCCTTATTTGGTGATCGAGACTAAGGAAAGGAGTCTTATCTTAGTCTTGTGGCAAAGGGAAAGAACAGTGACAGAGCCATGGGATGGCTCTTGAAGCATCTACACAGAGGTTGCAGATACCACTTTTACTTACACTGCATTGGCCATAGTAAGTTACATGGCCAAGTGTGATGTAAATGACCTCTTCAGGCCGCTGAGTATGCCTTTCCAAAGAGAAGCATTTCAAGTCACATGGCAAAAGATAGAGGCACATGACCTTCTTTAGGGAGGAGAATGAAAATACATAATTTAGATAAATCATGCCATCTTTATCATCCTTGATCTGTTTTGAAGCCTTCTGAAATAAAATGTGATACATCGGAGGCTGTAGATCTTGCTTCTTAGGTGTATAAGAGGATAGATAAGTTAACAGTGATTCCTAAGGTTTAGAGTTTCTGAGGATCACCTAAAGAAGTTGTTAAAAATGCAGGTTCTCTCAGCCCAAATGCCCATCAGTCAAAGAGTGGATAAAGAAGTTGTGAGATACATATATATACATCTATCTATCTATCTATGTATCTATCTATCTGTACACACACACACACACACACACACACACATACACACACACCGTGGGATACTACTCAGCCATAAAAAAGAATGAAATAATGGTATTTGAAGCAACCTGGGTGATGAAATAATCTGTACAACAAACCCCTGTGACATGAGTTGACTATGTAACAAACCTTCACATGCACATGTACCCCTGAAACTAAAATAAAAATTTATAAAAATGCAGATTTTCAATATCACCTCTCCTCCATCTCACTCCAACTCTCAGAAGTTTGCACAGAGATCCAGGAATCTGCATTTAAAGAAGAATCTTCATGACATTTTCTGAAACACTGACCCAGATGAGCTCTGTCTTCAGTCATGTGGTTGTGCTGTAAAAACAAACAAGTAAACAAAAAACAGTATCCAGGCCAGGTGTGGCGTCTCATGCCTGTAATCCCAGCACTTTGGGAAGCCAAGGCGGGTGGATCATGAGGTCAGGCATTCAAGACCAGCCTGGAAAACATAGTGAAACATTG
>NW_016107618.1:1452734-1468016 GCF_001604975.1 Cebus imitator
AAAAATATAAACAAAAATTAGCCTGGTGTGGTGGCATGCACCTGTAATCCCAGCTACTTGGGAGAGCTGAGGCCAGGGAATCACTTGAAGTGATTGCATTGAGCTGAGATTGTGGCACTGCACTCCAGCCCAGGGGACAGTGCGAGACTACATGGAAAGAAAAGAAAAGAAAAAAGAAAAGAAAAGAAAAGAAAGAAGAAAGAAAGGAAGGAAGGAAGGAAGGAAGGAATAAAGAAAAAAGAAAGGAGGGTAGGTGGGAGGGAGGGAGGGAGGAAAGGAGGAAGGAAGGAAGGAAGGAAGGACAAAAAAGAGAAAGACAGGAAAGACAGAGAAAAGAAAGAAAAAGAAAGAAAAGAAAGAGAGAAAGAAAAGAGAGACAGAAAAGAAAGAAAAACAATATCCAGAGAAATAGTTTCTGTGAATTCCCAATCCGCAGTTTTCTGTATTACACAGTCGAGTCCATGTATTCTGGTATCCCTTTTATTCTTCTCTTTTCTTATGGTAAGAGGAGAATAGAAAAGTAACACATGTCCAGATGTGTTATAAAAGAGGATTAATATCATCAAGAGGGGAGTTTATTTGTCTTCCTATAAACATTCTATTCCAGAGAATTAGAAACACATTGGGGAGAAGATTCCTTCAAAAGGTCATAAGATCAGTTATTGATGCATTCATTTTCACCATTGCAGCATGCAAAGTTGTCAGAAAAGACAATCTCCTTGATCTCAAGCCAGCTGGGACACTGTCAGGATATGACTGGGATCCTTCAAGGAGGACACATACGTATCAAAGGGGAAAAGAAAAAGAAGGGGAGAAGGAGGGGGAGGAGAAAGGAGGAGGGAAGGGAGATAGGGAGGAAAAATGCAGGACAGTTCTCTGGGTGGCCTTGGACCAGCCCTATTGTCCTCTCTTTTCTCATTTCTGATTCTCAAGCATAGCTGTAGAATGTGTTGGGAATGCAACATTCTGAGATAAGGAGGGCTGATCGGAATAGCCTGAGCTCTGTTCTGGTGCCCTGCCTTTCTGATAAGATAACCTTCAATGTTTTAGCAGAGCAAATCTCATTGTCCCAGGGCATAAAACCCAGGATGAGAGGCTTTCTGGGGTCCCTCAGCTGATACAAGCCGGGTATGTATGGATGACACTCCTTCTATCCTGGGCAGATTCCTTGAGCCTTGGAGACTGGCTCACAATGTGTCGTAGGCTTCTGTTGTTCCTTGCTGCCTGTCTGTAAGTAGTAAAAGATCTCTTCATGCAGCTTGTTGTATGCATGAGTGTTTTTCTCTCACTGGACTCAGACAAGTAGGTGACAAGTGCACAGTGAACCTGCTTCACAACAAGTGGAGAAGGAATTCCAGGTAGATCGACCTTCTATTCCTCTGGGTATAACTATGATCCTCTGTTAGGAATATTACTATATTCTTTTTGATAGTGGACCACACTGGTACACCACTGGGGATGTGATTGGAGTAGGCTTAGAAATTCAGAGTGGAGTATACTATTAAACTTATGTTAAGAATCAGGATGGTTTTTGTTTACTATTTTGATTCTATTAATGCCAGAAACCTGAAGATAACAGGACCTTGCCATGCCAGTTACTACTTCACCTTGAAGTGTTTCTCCTGAGCTCTAACTCTAAGGAATTAGCGGAGCATCATCTTGTTCCTCGAGCTGGGGCTGGGAGGGAGACCCCAGTGGCATTGCTGCTGTGAGGAAAGGGGTAGAAACATCAACTCCATGCATTGTTGTCTCACAGGGAAAGTATTCTGTTTCCTACTTTTTCATTTCACATTGTATCTTTTGCATTTTTTCTTCTTGCTACAATGTATTAAAAACTAACATTTGCATTCATTAAATTTGTGCAATATTCTACCTAGTTAATATATTTTTTCTGCCATTTCCCCATTATTTAGTATTTAGAATATTCACAATACTTGATATTAAAAAATAAACCTGCTCAGTTTGGTGGCTCATGCCTGTAATCCCAGCACTTTGGGAGGCTGAGGTGGGTGAATTACCTGAGGTCGGGAGTTTGAGACCAGCCTGGCCAATATGGTGCAACCCCATCTCTATTAGAAATACAAAAAAAAAAAAAAATTAGCCAGGCATGGTAGCACATGCCTGTAATCCCAGCTACTTGGGAGGCTGAGGCAGGAGAATTGTTTGAGCCTGGGAGATGGAGGTTGCAGTCAGCCGAGATTGTGTCACTGNTTGCAGTCAGCCGAGATTGTGTCACTGCACTCCAACCTGGCCGGCAGAGCAAGACTCTGTCTCAAAAAAAAAAAGACAGAAAGAAAAGAAAAGAAATAAATCTAAAATAAACATTTTCATGAAAGCTTTTGTCTCCCAAAATCTAGTTCCTTGACATAAATTTATTGAATTCCCATGTTTAATGGAAAAAAATTCATTTAAAATATGTGATAGATTTTTTCTTTTTTAACATTTTAATTTACATGGGGCTAGATTTCTGTTCTTTCTCACACCACCTCCCCTTACATTTATCCCTAATTTTTGTGTCTTGAGATGGAAAGAGGGAAAGGGGTGAAGTGAAATCAAGGGGCACACCCTGAAAAGTCAAAGATAATTTAAATTTCTCTCAGAGCCATTTCTTAACAATGAAATGAGCAAATGGAAATGAAATAAGCAAAAGCAAAATAAGAAATCATTAAAAACAAAGACAGAAAAGCTCTAAATTAATAGCTTTCTTAATAATTTTTTTTTTAAGTAGAAAAATTTAAAGCCAGAGTGACTAAAGTTTCAACTATGGGGCAGGCTTTAGAGCAGCGGTTCTCAGCCTGGGTGTGTGCCACGCTGATATGTTTGGAACGGTGTGGGAAGGAGGATCACGCAGAAAGTGGGTTAAGAACTGAGCCTAATTCTGAATCTCTTACTCACATAAAATCTGGGGATCCTCATCACAATGGTGAGCATATAAACATAAGTCTCACTGATTAAAGAAAAATTAAGAACTGTTAAAGGAAGTAATTAAAGTTACTGGCAGCTCTCGACTTGCTAATTCATATGTATAAATTTTAGTTACCATGGTTTAGTTAAATAATACCAGTCTCTTAATAATGTGATGTTTCATTAATTATGGTATATTAACAGCAATTGCGTGAAGTTCTAACCTCACTGATAGCACTTCAGTTCAGAAATCACTATGCAAATAGCAGGTGCACATCATGATCAGTGACAGATAACCTCAGTATGGCTACTGCACATCTGTTACTCAGTTACCACCCAGCAAAGCATGTAATTGTATTGCCTCCATGTCTTCCCATGATAAACTCACATGACATTTTACAAAACAGATGATTAAAAGAAGGAATTGTGCAACAGATGAAAGTGCAGCAAAGAAATGAAAAGCAATAATACTGGATGTGAAATTAGATCTCCTAAGAAGAGAGCTGACCATGGAATATTGATACTGCTGTCATTTGAGTCTCTAGGCATGAGGCCACGGAAACGTACTGAAAGAAAATGTAAATGAGAAAGGTAGTTGTGATGAACAGAATGAAGATGTCCTAGAGGAAGTAATGCTGGCAGAAAATTTTCACATTAGAAAAAACTCAGAGATATTTCAATACACTGAGAGAACAAAGAATACAACGCGAGAAGCCGATCCAAACTTAGAAAAGCATATGACAATTTGCCAGTGCGTAAAGAAAGATGGCCCTTCGCATTGTTGGTTACATGACAAGGAGGCAAGCATGGTTTAAACTACAATTGATAAGTTTTTATGAAAAGCAAAGCACTTTAGTTTTAAATATTTCTCATGCTTTAAGTTATGTCGTACTAGGTATTAGTTTTACGATTTTTATTTGCTTGTACCTTTGTCAATGACAGCAAGAAAGATTTTGATGTTTTGGCAAAACTTTTTAAAGTCCAAGGCACAATCATAAGTTTTCTCATTCATTATTAAGATTGCTTTGCACAATCATCTTTGCAGTCCCACACTATTGTCCTTGTACTGAGGATTCTGTGTACCTTATTTTCTGTTACATAGTAATTTCAAATACTGTCTCATTTAGTGTTCACAATAACTTGCTGCATGAAGCATGCATTATTATTTGTATTTAACAGAAAAGAGACTTTAGATCAAGAAATATGTGTAAATTTACACTGACTCTTGGTTGAGCTGTGGTCCTACAGTTGTCCTGTATTCTCTCTTTCCTACAATGCTGCAGAGACTTATTTCCCTAAGCTGCCGTGTCTCTCAGACAAGCACACCAGGCATGTTACATCACCAGAGTTCTAGTTATATCCTCTCCCATCCAGGGGCTCCTCTGCTTTGTAGGGTTCACTGTGGTCTCAATCTGGGTCTTGCCTTTGTAGATCAATTGCTCTTCTGTTTCTCTGCTATCCAGGGCATATTGTTGTTACTGTTTTGAAAACATCTGACTCTCTTTTTTTTCTAATGTAACTGACTGTGTATTATTCTAGGAGGCCAGGCTCTCCTTTCTTAGGTGATGAAATATTTAAAAGTAAGGAATTAATGGCAGATACTTGCCTACCGCTTCCAGTGACTGTTAGAATCCCGAGACTTAGTCCCAGTGCTTTTTCTTCCTCAATCATCGAACTCATCACTTTTTTCTTCTTACATCTTATGGGTTTGTCTCTGCTTTCAATCTGTTTCTAGATATAAATTTAAACATTCATCATTTTTGCTATAGTACATTCATTTATTTTATAAACACTGGTAACACTATGATCCAGACATTATTTTAAGTGCTTTACAAATATTAGTTTATTTAAAACCTCTTAACAGCTACAGGAGGCAGATACTATAATTATCATTCCCATTTATAATTGAGAAACTGAGACAGAGGCTTAAAGTAACTTTCCCAAATTCACACACCTGATAAGTGATAGAGAAAGGATTTGAAACCAGGCAGTCTAACTGCAGATACACTGTTTTATAGTGTATCTCATTCATTCATTCATTTATACATTCATTCATTTATCCATTTAGCAAACATTTATTAAGTGGTTATTGTATCAAATACTATAATAGAGATGAAAGAAATGTAAAAAAAAGTAAGTGTAGAAATGTTTTGTAGATTACATCACAGGTCAGGGTTAAAGTGAAGACACTAAGAGGTGAGTGGTCAAGTCTAAACAAGAATGGCAGGGGAGAAATTTAATACAGATGAGTCTTGAAATATGTGTGGGCAGTTACCTGGGAAACACAACACTGCAGTTTAAGAGCAAAGCATTTTAAGATAGAGGGAGGGCTGATGACAAAGGCACAGAAGCATGAATAAACTGGTATGTTTGAGCCACTTCCACATGGTTGAAGCAAGGATTGAAATAGGGTTTAAAGTGAGACAAAAAGTTGAAAACACAGGAAAGAGCCAATATAAGGGGCGGGGACTTGGTTCTGGGAAAGAAACTTGAGTGTACCTCTGACTCATGGGCTTCTGCCTCAGACAACACAATTAGATTGTAGGAAGCTAAAACAAGGGAACTCATATTCTACACAAATCGCCAAGTTTATTTTGTGGCAGACTAGTTTAAGAGCCACTGCTGCAGGTATCCCAGGCCTCCATGATCTGGCTACTGTTTTTAAGACTCCGCAGAGCACCACAGAGAGCTTCATCTTGCACCACGGGAGACTGATCTTTCCTCTTAACAGAACAAGCCCATTCCTATTCATTTCTCCACTGGAAAAACCAGTACTTGTGGAGTGACTCCATGTTAAATTCCTTCTTCATAGAGAAGCATCTCTTGGTTCAATTTTACATAATTTCACCATGCTAGGCACTTTGAGTTATTGTGAAGATGAGAAAAAAAGAGATTTGGCTTTTAGCAGCTCAACATCTAGTCATCCACAATCTAATTTTCATATCTCATTACAAGAGTATGATCTTTTAGAACAATTTGCATAAAAGATCTTAAATAATATATAAACACTAAAGCTGGCTAGCGTTTTTAACGTTACATAGTGCATCCTGCATTCATGGATGGGAGTTAGGGGCATCAGTAGTTAATGGCTGCAGAAGGTCTTCTGACTCTGAGCTCGTGGAGTTTTCTACCACATTGTGTTCCTTCTCACCCCAGGTTAATTCCTCCTTTGATGCATATTCTTCTTTGAACATTCACATACACTTTTATATTTTCCAGAACACTCTTTCCTCCCTCTTTTTACCTGTGAACTCCTACTAACCATTATAGGCTAAGCTTAGAAACACTTCTTCTGCCAAGCCCTTCCTGACCATCAAAGTTGTGGCTAAGTGTAGTAACCTGCTGTACTAGTACGTTTTTATACTGCTATACAGGACTACCTGAGACGGGGTAATTTATGAAGAAAAGAGGCTTAATCGACTCACAGTTCCACAGGCTTAACAGGAAGCATGGCTAAGAGGCCTCAGGAAACTTAAAATCATCGCAGAAGGCAAAGTGGAAGTAAGTCCATCTTACCACGGCAGAGGAGAGAGAGAGAGCGTGGGAGCACAAAGGGGGAAGTGACCCACACTTTCAAACAACCATATCTCATGAGAACTCACTCGCTGTCTATCACGAGAAAAACAAGGGGGAAGAGTCTGCCTTCATGATCCAATCACCTCCCACCAGACGCTTCCTCCAACACGTGGGGATTGCAATTTGAGATGAGATTTGGGTGGGGACACAGCCAAACCATATCACCTGCAGTAACACTTTGATAAATAAATGTCTACCTGGACGTTTTCCCCACTAAACTGAAAGCTCCTGCAAGATGGAGTCTGCCCTGATGTATACCCTGTTGTGTGTCCTGAGATTTCTAGGCATTTGTATTCCCAATGCCTAGCAGTCTCAGGACACACAACAGGGCATACCTTGATGACTTAGGAATTAGCAAAGGGATGGATGATGGATTCTCTATATTTCCTTTTATGAAGAAGAGATTAATTTGTACTTATTTCAATAAACCCACAACAGACTTGTATTTAGGGGCATTCATTCCATTTCAAGGAGTTGCATCAGTAGAATATTCAGTGCTGCATTTTGTGATAATATCTGACATTGAAAATTACATTAAAATTGATGTTGGTGTTTGTACAGGCATTTTTGAACATTAATCAAACAATGACAGTGGAAAGTATTGCTACAAGTTATGAAATTAAGTAGTTGAGGAATGATTTAAGCAAAGTAAGCAATAGAAACTCCAGTTTTTGTCTGGGAGAGTGAGGGTTGAGGAAATATATAAAACCTAGGCTACTCAATCTACTTTCAGCTTCTCATCTATTTCTAGAAACATAAAATATTAATGTCTAAATCACTTTAAAAATCCTTTATTTGACATCAAAATGGTATAAAAATTGCTGTAATACCTGTGAAAAAGTGGCCCTCTGACCAGTGTTTTAATTCTTCAAAACAATCTCCTTACATTAGAATAATTAGAAAACTCCAAATACTACTAATAATATTAGTAATAATCTTCTCTAAGATTGTAATCTGGGCTGAGCACAGTGCTAGATGTCAAATATACGTAATCTCATATAGCTCTTATAGCAACCATATGACATAGGTGTTATTACCCCCATTTTACTGAAAGGGATTAGCCAAGACAGAGAGAAGGTAAAAACACAAGTCCTTATCCACTGCCAGTCATTGGTGACGTAATTTTATATTATTGTCTCAATGACTGCAAAATCCAAAGCATCTCTTATGGGATATACAAGTTCTCAAAGAACATATTTTTTATATTTAATGACAATTTTTACTTTTCTAGTTTTATATATTCATTTTAGTTTTGGCTTTTAGAGCAGCCCAGAAAAATCTCATCCCTCTTTTTCAGCACAGTCTTTCAGAAATTT
Organism: Cebus imitator; assembly: GCF_001604975.1. Lineage (NCBI taxonomy): Eukaryota > Metazoa > Chordata > Mammalia > Primates > Cebidae > Cebus > Cebus imitator. The sequence goes on from NW_016107618.1 coordinate 1,460,531, forward strand.
GAAAATGGTTACCATATACCCTCTAACACATTTTTACATGAACGGAATTAGTGCCTTTATAACACAAGTCCCAGAGAAGTCTCTTGTTCCTTCTGCCATGTGAGGACACAGTGAAAAGACAACCATCTAGGAAGAGGACCCTGACCAGACACCATATCTAGTGGCACTTTGATCTTGTTCTTCTCAGACTCCAGAAGTATGAGAAATAAAACACCCAGTCTGCGGTATTTTGTTATAGCAGGCTGAATACAAGAAGACGATGTTATAGACTGAATTGCTTCCCCTGAAAATTTGTGTGTTGAAGACTTCACCCCTGAGTACCTCAGAATGTGACCTTACTTGGTGATAGGGTGTTTACAGAGGTGATCAAGCTCAAGTAAGTTATAAGGTGGAACTTAATCCAGCATGATAAATTTCCTTCTAAAAGGGAGAATTTGGACACAGAAACATGCATAGACGAAGGTGGTGTGAAAATGCAGGGAGGACACCATCTGCAAGCCTAGGATACAGATCTGGAAAAGACCTTTCCCTCACATTCTTCAGAAGGAACCAGTCTTGTCAATATCTTAATTTCAGATAGCCAGCCTCCACAACTGTGAGGCAAAACATTTCTGTTGTTTAAACAAGCCGGTTTGTGATGGATCTTAGTTATGGCAGCCCTCGCAAACAAATACATCCACAGATTCTTCAACTATCTTTTACAATGCTTTGTTTCCCATGGATTTTGATCACAGGCATTTAAATATATCAACACCCCATTTGAAATTTGATGTCAAGACTAAACGGATATAGTCTGACAAGTGAAAAGAAGAAAGAAATGGTTAGCTTAATTTCTCTTTTTCTAGTTATTGTTCCTCAATTAACACATTATAAGTCACATTGGGTTCAAACAGCTGAAACTTTGAATTGAGAGTGAGATTCTGCTTTTTGGATTCACAAACAATGCTTTGAAACCCTTGTGGAGTGGGAAATCTTTCTCCACAAAGTAAGCAGCTCATTAATCATAGACACAAAATTCGGATGAAAAAGAGAAGTTCCTATTTTTCTCCATTTTCTCTCTTTGATGATGCAGAAAGGGAAGTTTTTGTAATACATCTTATCTCAGACCACTAAACTGGAGGCAATCTACATAGCCATAAATTTGGAAATAACAAGTATAAAACATTTCAGAGTGAAGGAAAATATTTTTTAAAAAAGAAGAATTTAATGGTGAATAAAAGTATCTTTCACAACTATAACAGAACTCTTAGCAAACATATTGAAAGTAGCATTTCTAGTCAACTACATATTCACCAATATCAGAATGAAAGTAGAATGGGTGTTCTCAGGTAACCATTATCTTTGCAAACAAATGATGACTGTTGAGGAGGAATATATAAATCATAATGTTGACCGTCTTTTTGGAGGTAATATAACTTGAGTTGTTTCCATAAGGGTGGTGATAAATTCTCCCTCTCTATCCACATTCTTTATATACTCACAAATGTGTATATGTTATACAAATATGTACATGTTTGTGTTATATACATGCATATATATACATACATGCATACACACACACACACACACACACACACACACACACACACACACACACTCCTCCAGCCTAGAGGAAGATAGGACTTTTAGCAACAATGTTTTCTGTTGCAAAACTAGAAACTTACATGAATATCAAGCATACAACTTTGAATTAACACCATGGTCCAAACCAGCTAATTGATCAAATTTCCAAAACATTTCACACAGTGATGTATATGGAGTATAGGCCTTATTTTTACAAGCATTCACATAGTCACTATTTACATAGCCAGAGAGACGTAGAATGTGGTCATATTTTACACAAACTGGAAATAATATGACCTAGCATTTTAGTAAAAACCTCACTTTATGTGCACGAACTAATGCTTTAAAAGAAATCTAAGCTTTCCCCTCCCCCCATATTTTTAAGCATTGCATTATGTGAGAGCCATTGAATCGATCTGAAGAAATTATAAAATCTGTTGTTGCTCTTGTCACAGGGTAGTGTTGCCTTATCCTTTACACAGACCCCCCCTAGATTGTTAGTGGCACATCCCTGAATGATTTGTGTAACTCTTGTGCTGGTTTTTTTAAACATATACTGTGATCTTTAAGAATTTTTAAATATCTTATAGCAATGTCCTACAAGTATTTACTGGGAAGTAAAGCTTATGCTAAAAAACACTCTTGACTCTCAGGAATGTTGGAAAAGAAGTTAGGTGTAGTATAGCGTATGCAGAGGTCTGACATAGGCAGCCCTTTTTTTTTTTTTTTGAGACAGAGTCTTGTTCTGTTGTCCAGGCTGGAATGCAGTGGTGAGATCTTGGCTCACTGCAACTTCCGCCTCCTGGGTTCAAGTGATTCTCCTGCCTCAGCCTGGCTATTTTGTATTTTTAGTAGAGATAGGGTTTTACCATGTTGGCCAGGTTGATCTCAAACTCCTGACCTCAAGAGATCCACCCACCTCGGCCTCCTGAAATGCTAGGATTACAGGCATAAGCCACCGCTCCTGGCCCATAGGTAGCCTTTTAAGATGGCCTCCAATGATCACCTCCTCCTTCTTGTATTTATAGCCTTGTGTAATCTCCTTCCTTTGAGCATTAGATGAAGCTAGCAACTCACTTTTACCAATAGACTATGGTAAAAGAGATGGGATGTTGTGTCTGATACTGTTACAAAAGACTGACTTCAGCCTCTATGGCATATTGCATCTCTTTCTCTCTCTAGCGCATTTTGCTTATGTGTTTTGATAAGACAAGTTGCCATATTATGAGCTGCCCTATGGAAAGACCCATGTGGCCAATTAGCTGAGAGTGACCTTAGGGCAGTAGCTGGTGAGGAACTGAGGCCTTCAGTGCAACAGCCTATGAAGAGCCGTATCCTGCCGGCAACCAAGTTGAGAGCAAGCTGGGAAACTGACCCCTAGTTGAGGCTTGAGATGATTGCAACCTCTTTAACTCCTTGGTTGTATCATGACTGTGTAAGACCCTGGGTCAGAGGACCCAGTTATGCCATGCCCAGATTCCTGACCAACAGATATTGTGAGATAGCAGATGTAATTGTTTGAAGCCACTAGTTTTGGGGTAGTTTGTTACACAGCAGTAGATACTAATTCAGAGACAAATACTCATCTCCTGTTTTGTTGTTAATTTAGAACAGACTCTGTTTTATGAGAGACAATGCTAAGAAAAGAAAAAACGGTAGGAATATAAGGATACGTTCTGATAGTTTTGGAGTCAACCTTTCCAAGAATGCATTTTCCCTCTTCACATTTTTTTCCTTTGGAAATATTAATCTGTATGCATTTGGAATTATATGTGATGTTCTAGAACACATTCCTCACTTACTATAAAACTAACTTATTCTATACATATTTAATTGTATTGCTAAAATAACAGAATCTTACTTTTCTATATAATCTAAAATGTCACTTTTTATTTTATTTTATTTTTTATTTTTTTAGACAGAGTCTTGGTCTGTCGGTCCAGGCTGGAGTGCAATGGTGTGATCATGGCTCACTGTGACCTCAATTTCCCAGGCGTAAGCAATCCTTCCACTTCAGCCTCCTGAGAAGCTGGGACTACAGGTGCATGTCACCACGCCTGACTAATTTTTTCTTTTTTAGAGACGGAGTCTCATTATGTTGCCCAGCTGTTCTTGAACTCCTGGGCTCAAGTTATCTGCCCACCTAGACCTTTCAAGGTGCTGGGAATACAGGCACATACCACCATGTCCAGCTAATTTTTGTACAAAATATCACTTTTGATAGAACTTCCATGTATCAAAAAGTCTTGTCCTTGAACTGTCGGTGATCACAATTTGAATCATTCTCCAAACAAATATGTCTTCAAACTATTGAAATAAACAATAGAAAATACTGAGAAGGCTTATCTCGTGGGAGCAGGGCTCAGGAAAGCTAACTACCGTCCCAGTGCTCAGAAAGGCCAAACTCAAACGCTGTCTTGTTACAGCAAAAGAACCAGCCAGGCATGATGGTTTGGAGTAAAATCAACATTTTGTTAAAGTTTTGTTTTCAGCCTCATGTTTTTTTCATTTATGAGTCTGATTTCCTTTTGAGGCTGCATCAACAATTTCAGGTTGGTGAGATACCAGGATCAGCCACCCTGTGCTTCTTTAGCAGAAATAGTTCTTGTTAAATTGAGTTGAAACAGTTATTATATTTGCAAGAATGAAATCCTTCATTCGCCTGTCATCAAGATCAGACCTTGCAGATGTTTAATTCATATGCCAGCCTTCTGAGGTCAGGATTATTACCCCTATTTAGAGGATCTGGAAACCAAGGCAAAAAGGTTGAGTAATTTATCCTAGGTCACAGGAGGGATCAGTGTCTGAGCCAGGATTACAGTTCAGAAAGCCTCAAATTCCAAGACCTATGCTCAGACTGCACTTATTTCAAGCTGACTTGGCCTACTTAAAATAAGTCCTCCCTCCCTTACTCCTGCCCCTGGAGCCCTGTGTTGAGTATTTGAACTGCTGTCAGCAATTGTGAAAGTGGTCTGGAGACACAGCCTAGAAAATAGACCAGACATTGGCTAGTTACAATTGGGCTTCATTATAGCTTGACAGGCAGTTTCTCCTCCAAAACTGGTTTTCATGTAGGAATTTTCAAAAGTTTTTTTTTTGATGTAGGAATATTAAAGCAATTTATTCAGGCTTCATTAGTCTTTATCCCATTCATCAGAACTTAAGCTGTTTAGCAGTAGGAAATATCAGCAAAAGAAGCTGTGCAATAATGGTAGATACTACTACAGAAGTTTGGAATATATGCTGGTACCTGGAAGATTCCATTCAGAATCTTCTCTGATAAGGGTCTCTGCCTGTGCCAACTACATTTATTTGCTTTCAGAGGTTTATGAGATATATATTTTAAAAGAAGACACAAAGAAGAATATATGCGTGTATGTATATTTGTATATTAGTAAAACTATTTAAATTCTAGAGCAAGTGGGAAAGAGAAAGAGATGTTCAGAAGAAATATTTTTAGAGTACGGGATTTGGAGGCAAAATTCCTGAATTTGCCTGCAGATTTTGTTTTTTGTTTGTTTTTTTTGTTTTGTTTTGTTTTTTGCCAGTTTTACGATCTTAAGCAAAAGATAAACCAAATGGCTCTTCGTCATTAAAGAAAGGGCTCAGTGTAGAGGGAAAGATAGACCACCAGCCAGGATACAATGTAATCTGTGCTAAATTAGCGTTATGATCAAAATGCTCAGAGAACATAGGGGTAGCAATTTAAACCTAACCTTGATTTTCACCACATACAAAACAGAAAACATTTTAACTAGGATGACCGGGACAGACTTCCGGTGTAAGACTACAAGGCTCAAGTAAGAAAGGGTAAGTCCTGGATGACTGAACTACTTGAATAACCAGACAACTTGAGAAAAGTTACAAGAGATAAAGATGAAAAGGACGAAGGGAGCAAATCTGGGGACCAGGCTAAGGAGCCTAGACTGTGAGACACAGGGAGACAGCTGTTCATGAATACAGCCATTCATTCATGTTTTTCTTCAAATTTTCATTCATTCATTCAAATTTATATTATCAGGCACCCTGATGCTTTCCAGCAGAGACACAGATGTTAAAGACATCTCTAAGTACACACTTCGAGAGAACGCTCAGCGTGGGTGACAGAATGCTTTGAAAGATAGACAAGTAAACAGGCAATTACTGAGGCAGTGAGTACATGATGGATGCACAGGACACAGACACAGAGACAGAAGAGCAGGGCTAGGCTGGGAGGTCAGCAAAGGCTTTCTACAAAAGAAGGTGTCTCATGGGAGCCTTAACAGGGAAATTAGAGGAAGCAAAGGAACAAGAAGGGACAGGATTATGGGAAAACAGTATGTATAAAATGAAGAGACACGAAAGTGACACTCCTTTTGATTATTCATAAGGCTTTGTGGAAATGTCGCTGACTTTTCCAACTTACTTCAGTGTTGTGGTAAACATAAAGCACCACAGGCTATGAGTCAAGGGGTGCCAGTAAAGAATAGATTCAAATAGAGCACCAAGAAGCAATGCTGACTATGAGTCACAGAGAGACACCATCAGAATTCAGACAGGATGTTATTATGCCCGGGACTCTTCGCTGCTTAGGGTCAAGAGAATTGAATACTAATTTGTTAAATTAAGCTCTAATGATGTTTGCCTCATTCAGTTGCTTTGCCGGTCAGGAAATAATTTATTATTCTCATCAAATTAATTGTAAATTGTGAAACTAAGAGATAAAGAGTTGAGGGGGCCCATAAGGGAGCTGATGCTGAAGGGTAGAGGATATTCTTACAAAGAAAAAAGGATTGGGCTAGCAACTGAAAAGCACGCCTGCCACAACACAGTCACGCACGCTCTCTCTCTCTCTCTCTCTCTCTCTCTCTCTCTCTCTCTCTCTCTCTCTCTCCACACACACACCCCGACTCCCACCAGTCACTAAGTCCCAGCCTTCCAGCCTTTCAGCAGGCAGGGGTGAGAGGATCGCTTGAGCCAAAGAGGGTCAAGCCTGCAGTGACCTATGATCTTAACACTGTACTCCAGCTTAGGTGACAGAGTGAGATCTTGTCTCTAAGAAAAAGAAAATAAATAAATAAAACCAAAGAAGCCTTTGAATCATATTTTATACAATAATTATAAAATATGTTTTCAATATTTATTCTTTTTCATATTATCTACTCTTCAAAATTATCTGTTTCTTCAAGATTTTAAAGCTAACTTTACAATTTTTTCGTTTAGAGTTACAATGGCTTTGACAAAAGCTTATATTATTTACAAAGCAAGTACCTTACAATGGAGAGAAGCTCATAAATCTACAAATCACTGACATGGGCAGTAAGAGAACTCATTTTTAAAACCAATAAATTAATAAAAAGAACTGTTTGTTTATAATCGTCTTCATTTAACAAATTAAAAGCTCAGTAGTGTACATTAAGTACCTGACAATTACACACACTCCCTTCCCCCACATATATACCTCATGCAAAATTTCTTATTGAAAATCTTAACTTATCAGATAGTGACATTTCTATGCCAGATGATGATGAAACTGTAAAATACATCCCAATAAAATTCATATCCACTAGCATTTACAAACACTCTGTTTTTTCTTGCTTAGCTTTAAAAATGAATATTACATATTTTTGACTAATGTACTTTTAGAGACCTCTTTAAGACAACAAACAAAACAAAATCTTTAGTTATCTCAATTTTAACAATTTTAAGTCGTTCAAAATAATTTATGCTTTTCTCCATATGCAAACTGTTAATTCAACAATAAAAACGTATTTTCTGTAATAATATACCTCTTGGAGATACATTATTTTGGAGAAATAAAATGTGTGATAGATGATTGGGCACAGTGGCTCATGCCTGTAATCCCAGTAATTTGGGAGACTGAGGCAGACAAATCACATGAGGTCAGGAGTTTGAGACTAGCCTGGCCAACATGGTGAGACCC
>NW_016107618.1:1468313-1542030 GCF_001604975.1 Cebus imitator
TCCCTAGAAGAGGCTGGATTTAAGGATGGATTTTAATGAAATGTTGCATTTGTATTGATCAAAAAGAAAGGAAAGAGTATTTGCATATCAGGTTCAGAAATACAAATCAGAAAATAAAAGGAAATAAAACACTCTAAGAGAATAACAAATGATGAAACATGCTCAAAGTGGAACAGATAATAAAATCAGAGATCATTTAATATTCACCCAGTAGTCAGTTTATGGGCATTTATTAAGTATAATGTATATGCCTAGCTCATTGCTAGCTTCAATGAGGAAATATAGGAAGAAGACATTTCTGCATTCTAGAGGCTCAGCTTCTTGTGCAAGAGATGAGAATGACACATGAAATTATCTGCCTTACAGTGTGAAATAAGCTTGTGTTAAATGTTTGTTTCCATGGTACAACCCTATGTTTAACAGAACTTAAAATGGAGAAAGGAACAGAATAAGAAGCCATTGGTTCAGGAGGAAAATGCAATGATAGAAGCTTTGAAAGATGACTAGAATTCAGATAGGTACCAAAGAGCAGGGAAGGCATTTTCTGAAATTAGCTGAATGTGATATTTTGCATCTACTCTTATGAGAAACTACGGATACAGGGAATCCTAATTTAATTCTGTTTGGATAGATGAATTCTTTTGATAAGCTTATGCCAAGTTCATATTTCCCATGTCAATTTTGTTTCTCTTTCATGTTCCTTTAGGTCATAGTAGATGATGCTAACTGCCTGTCTGACCTGTGAGAAAAGGGAATTCTGAAATCTAAGGCTTCCTTGTATTCTTCAATTCAGTGAGAAAGAAATCATTGATGATAGTAAGCATTCTGTCATTTTTCTTAGTGAAATATATTAAGTAATAAACTAGTTTATGACAGAAGTTGCTCTATTTTTATTATAATTATTATCATTATTACCTTAAAGGTGTGTTTTTGGTAAAATTTGGTTATAAAATGTAAATAATGTCAGTGAAATTGAGGATTATTTTGAACAGAATCTGAAATACAAATATAAACTCAGGTGTTCAATTTTAAAAGTATGGAACAACTGACTGTTCACAGCATGCTGAAAATACTTGGTAGAGAAAGTAAGATTGGGGTCACTGGGGGCATAGATGGTAAAAGTGTGGCTTTATCATGACTAAACAAACATTCCCTTCCTAAGAAAATCTCATATCCTGGTAAGCAGTTGGTCTTTTAGTAGAAGAAAATTAAAAATGATAATACAAATTCTACCAGACATACAAAGAGGAGCTGGTACCACTCCTTCTGAAACTATTCCAAATAATCCAAAAAGAGGGAATCCTTCCCAAATCATTTTATGAGACCAACATCATCCTGATACCAAAACCCGGCAGAGACTCAACAAGAAAAGAAAACTTCAGGCCAATATCCATGATGAACATAGATGCAAAAATCTTCAGTAAAATACTGGCAAACTGATTGCAACAGCACATCAAAAAGCTTATCCATCATGATCAAATAGACTTCATCCCGGGGATGCAAGGCTGGTTCAACATATGCAAGTCTATACACATAATTCACCACATAAACAGAACCAAAGACAAAAACTACATGATTATCTCAATTGATGCAGTAAAAGACTTTGACCAAATTCAACAGCCCTTTATGCTAAAACTCTCAATAAACTAGGTATTGACAGAACATATCTCAAAGTAATAAAAGCTATTTATGACAAACCAACAGCAAATATCATACTTAATGGGCAAAAACTGGAAGCATTCCCTTTGAAATCAGGCACAAGAGAAGGATGCCCTCTCTCACCACTCCTATTCAATATAGTACTGGAAGTTCTAGCCAGAGCAATCAGGTAAGAAAAAGAAATAAAGGGTATTCAATTATGAAAGGAGGAAGTCAAATTGTCTCTATTTGCAGTTGACATGATTGTATATCTAGAAGACCCCATCGTCTCAGCCCAAAGTCTCCTGAACCTGATAAGCAACTTCAGCAAAGTCTCAGGATACAAAATCAATGTGCAAAAATCACAAGCATTCCTATACACCAATAACAGACTTAAAGAGAGCCAAATCAAGAACAAACTTCCATTCACAATTGCTACAAAAAGAATAAAATACCCTAGGAATACAACTAACAAGGAACGTAAAGGACCTCTTCAAGGAGAACTACAAACCACTGCTCAACGAAATAAGAGAGGACACAAACAGGTGGAGAAACATTCCATGTTCATGGTTAGGAAGAATCAATATCGTGAAAATGGCCATACTGCCCAAAGTAATTTACAGATTCAATGCTCTCCCCATCAAGCTACCAATGACCTTCTTCATGGAACTGGAAAAAAACACCTTAAACTTTATATGGAACCAAAGAGAGCCCACATAGCCAAGTCAATTCTGAGCAAAAAAGAACAAAGTGGGAGGCATCACACTACCGGACTTCAAACTATGCTACAAGGCTACAATAATCGAAACAGCATGCTACTGGTACCAAAACAGAAAAATAGACCAATGGAAGAGAACAGAGGCCTCGGAGGCAACACAATTTATCTAAACCATCCGATCTTTGACAAACCTGACAAAAATAAGTAATGGGGAAAGGATTCCCTGTTTAATAAATGGTGTTGGGAAAGCTGGTTAGCCATGTGCAGAAAGCAGAAACTGGACCCCTTCCTGCCACCTTACACTAAAATTAACTCCAGATGGACTAAAGACTTAAACATAAGACCTAACACTGTAAAAACCCTAGAAGAAAATCTAGGCAAAACCATTCAGGACATAGGCGTAGGCAAGGACTTCATGACCAAAACACCAAAAGCATTGACAACAAAAGCCAAAATAGACAAATGGGACCTAATCAAACTCCACAGCTTCTGCATGGCAAAAGAAACAGTCATTAGAGTGAATAAGCAACTAACAGAATGGGAAAAAAGTTTTGCAGCCTACCCATCTGACAAAGGGCTGATATCCAGAATTTACAAAGAACTAAAACAGATTTACAAGAAAAAAACAAGCCCATTCAAAAGTAGGCAAAGGATATGAACAGACACTTTACAAAAGAAAACATACATGAGGCCAACAAACATATGAAAAAATGCTCATCATCACTGGTCATTAGAGAAATGCAAATCAAAACTACATTGAGATACAATCTCATGCCAGTTAGAATGGCGATCATTAAAAAATCTGGAGACAACAGATGCTGGAGAGGATGTGGAGAAATAGGAACACTTTTACACTGTTGGTGGGAGTGTAAATTAGCTCAACCATTGTGGAAGACAGTGTGACCATTCCTCAAGGACCTAGAAATAGAAATTCCATTTGACCCAGCAATCCCATTACTGGGTATATATCCAAAGGATTTTAAATCATTCTACTATAAGGACACATGCACACGAATGTTGATTGCAGCACAGTTTACAATAGCAAAGACCTGGAACCAACCCTAATGCCCATCGACGATAGACTGAACAGAGAAAATGTGGCACATATACACCATGGAATACTATGCAGCCATCAAAAACGATGAGTTCGTGTCCTTTGTAGGGACATGGATGAACCTGGAAACCATCATTCTTAGCAAACGGACACAGGAACAGAAAATCAAACACCGCATGTTCTCACTCATAGGTGGGTATTGAACAATGAGAACACATGGACACAGGGAGGGGAGCATCACACACTGGGGTCTGTTGGGGGGAAACGGGAGGGACGGTGAGGGGTGGGGAGTTGGGGAGAGATAGCATGGGGAGAAATGCCAGATATAGGTGATGGGGAGGAAGGCAGCAAATCACACTGCCATGTGTGTACCTATGCAACAATCTTGCATGTTCTTCACATGTACACCAAAACCTAAAATGCAATAAAAAAAATCATAATAATAAATAAAGAGACATATTGCAGTTGGGAACTCTAAATCATACCCTGAGTTACCTCTCTGGTTTTATTTAGCTTAAAGTGAACGTATTTCATGATGAAGGCTAGAATTGCTCATGCTAGGCTGAAAGTGATGGAAAGAAATTATAACTCTCTCCTTCAACCTCTCAGAAGAGCTGAGTGGTTGTTGCAGTGGGGAAGGCTGGTGATGTGGCCAAGTTCATAAGCTGATGACTGTGAAAGCCTGATTCTTTCATTTCATCACAGATTTGACTGGCCACTAATGCAGGGCAAGGCCTGATTTCCTTTCAAATCAGTGACTTCAGAAATGCTATTATCCCTTGGTTTCCCACCTGTTGACAAACTGCTAAATAATACGGGTGATTGAAGTGGTACATAAATAAACACAACATTGTTTGATGGGATCATTTGCAAAGCAATAAGATGACTTTCATATCCTATTTAAAGACATGTTTAGAAACATAATTGAAAAACTACAAACTTAAGGATCAGAAATGTCAGTAATGAAATTGTCAATCTACTACTTTTAATCTTGGGGAAAGTGGTTTAGCCTCTTAGCCTCAAATTTCTGGTCTATAAATTGAGGTTAATTTGCTTAATTATGTAGGCTTATTTAGATAATTACATGCGATAACCAATGAAAAATTCATCTATTTTGGTGAATGCTCAATAAATATGCATTCTCTTCCCTTACTTAACAAAATATAGGTTATCGAAAGTTGGAATTGTGAGTGGAAACTGGAAGTTACTGCCAAGAAATTCATTCTAAGAATCCCAGGTCATAAAAATGACAGAAGAAAAAGGCCATATTTCAGATACCTTTTCCACTTGTTTTTATTAATCACACACACACATCCAAACCCTTTCATATTTAATTGAAAGATGGAAGGTTGTAATTAAATGGGAGGAGTTGTACTTTTAGAATCAAGTATGGGTAAGGTTTGTAAAAGTGCAGATAGATAAGTGTTAAGAACCCTATTTTCTAAGTGGCTTCACTTCCTGAGCTTTGGGGAAATGGCTCTTTCATAATTTTAAACAGTTTGTGAATTCCCCTTCAAGTCAGGATCGTCAAGGGGAACTGAATATAACGTCTGTCTAATTCTTGGTATTTCATTTCTTTTTTGTTTGCAAGGTATTAATTATTAAATGCGATTCACATTGATAATTACACTGCATCTTATTTATTAATGACTTACTATTAAGCTTAAACTTAATATCTCCAGAGATTCTCAGGTCTCTACTTTTGCAGGTCATTGCTCTTTTTCTCTTTGCCAGACTAAGAGCTAAGAGGGTTTCAAGCTTTGGGGTTTAAGGTAGATGGGTCTTAATGGTGTGATTACCCACGACACAGTTCATTACCACTAATGGAGTTACCCATGCAACCAAAGGGAGAAAAGTGATCCTGCAAAATAGTGAACTAATAGGCAATAAATTATTACACCTGAGAAAGGCAATCATACGTAAGCACAGTAAATGGCCAGCGCCCAAAAGAAAGGTACATATTTTTATTTGGCCTGAAGAGTGTGTCTCTTTTTCAGAATGACAGACTTCATTTTGAAAACAAAAAGAAAAAAAAAATCCACTTATTCTTTTGATCTGTGTAGATATGGCAAGAGACACAAAATAATCAAAGCAAAAATTGAAATTACTCTTTATAATACTGCTTTGTATAGCCCATTTCCATGTTTGGGCTTCTTTCAAATTGAGAATTATATATGAATCTTTACATTCAAGATTTCAAAAACATAGATTGCAAATTTATATTATGAGGGGATAAAAGTTCACTGGCCTGTCCCACAAAGGGAAAAATATACTCTAACTAGCCAACATTCTTCATACTTTTCTGATATTTAATTGACAACAACAAAACCCCTTAAACCTGAGACCTGCAATGCGCATATGGCACTTTGGAGACCAGAGCCGTTGGTGCCTTGGTCTCCCCAGTCAGGAATCAATCCCTCAGATTACTCAATCACATTCCACTGAGAAGATAAGCTTTTCTTCCCTTGTACCCTATAGGCATCTCTGGCAATTATTTTCCTGTGGTTTACTGCTCCCATAGTTTGCCTATTTTGTAGACTACTCTCAATATCTCCAAAGTAACCCCTTCTGATTTTCACCTCAAGTAACAGAAATTCTTAATGATCCTTTTCTCATTCCCTGCTGTTCCATGTTAAGCTGAGATTCTGAAGCTCCTATCCATCCCTGAAATTAGAAAAATCAAAATCATTCATCCAAGAAATTATACTCTACAGTCTCTCTCTTATGCTTAACCAGTAAAGCCATCCTCACTCATCCAAGGTAAACCACTATCTTCCATGGTGGTTCCAGTTTGAATATCTTGGGGTCCATTTTGCATCATTTTTTTTTTTGTTAGGAGAGTAGTAAATGTGCTTGGTCAGAAATGGGAGTATGTCCTCCTTGCATTTTAGTTTAAGAAGCTGAGAGAGAGAGAGGAATGTGTGTGTGTATGGGGGGTAAGTATACATTTTTAGAAAGATTTTAATTTTAAAATAGTTTTAGATTCACAGAAAAGTTGTTAGATAGTACAGAGAGTTCCTCTCTATTCCTTTCCAAGTTTCTCCTATTGTTAATATTTTACGTTACTATGGTGCATTTGTTACAACTAATGTACATTATTATTAACTCAACTCCGTACTTGATTTAGATTTTCCTAGTTATTCCTCAGTGGAATTTTTCTGTTGAAGGATCCCATCCAGCATACCACATTACATTTAGCTGTCATAACTCCTTTGTTTCCCGTGTGACAGTTTTTCTGACTTTCCTTGTTTTTGATGACCTTGACAGCGTTGAATACTGGACAGGTATTTTGTACACTGTCCTTCGATTTGGATTTAGCTGAAGCTTTTTGCATAATTAGACTAGGGTTATGTGTTCTGAGGAGGAAGATCACAAAGGTGCGGTGCCAATCTCATCGCACCATGTCAGGTGCACACGTTATGGGCATGACATCACTAATAATGTTGATCTTGATCACCTGGCTGAGTTAGTGTTGCCAGGTTTCTCCACTGTAAAGTTCCTCTTCCTCCTCTCTTCACTTTCCATGCTTTACTCCTTAGAAGCAAATAAATAAGCCAGTACACTTAGTCTACAATCAATGAATAAGAGTTAAGTTTCAAATCCTTAAGAGGGAATATTTGCATAGATCATTCAGAATTTTTCTATAAAGGATATTTGTCACTTCTCCCCCCATTTGTTTATTTATTCAATTACTTGCGTCAGGATTATTATCTGCTTTATTCACTGCTAAGTTCCTAAGCAATGCCTGCATGTAATGGTCTCTCAATTAATAAACCTTAAATGAATTAATTTAACAACAAGGTCAGAAGAAACCCAAATGCTCTCTGATAACTTCAATATTAATTCAACACAAAAATTCAAGTAGCTTTGTTTATTATTTCTTAATCTATAAAAATAGGAAAGTAATATCTACTTTGTAGAATTGTTTTGGGACAGTGGCCAATACAAGCACAGCTCCTGCAACATAGAGAATGCTCCAGTAATAATGATTATTCTTATCTCTTAGAGATGCTTCTTATCCAATTCAGAAATTCAAGTCTGTGAGAACAAAAATTCTCAGTGATCACTGTGGGCTACTATGTAATTGAGGCGATCTGCCTTTAAACTACGGGATCTCAAACTATAAATTGGTGTATAAATTTCACCTGTGAAATAATTTTTTTGCTAATGTAAAAAAATTTTATATTTATAACATTTCATTGATTTACTTATTTTCTTTCTCCATTTTTGTAAAGTTTTGGTCATGGAGCTTTTTGTTTTCCTATAGTTTGCACTATAGGGTGAATAAAATTGTAAATGGCTTTCTTTTGGTAATATAACAGCCTTTTTTTCTTTATATAGAATGATACAATTATATAGATTCAGTGACAGGATTGTGTAGAAATCGTGTTTACTGTGTTTAAACACAAGAATTTTTTTGGCACTAATTCTGGTTGTGGTTGTGATTTTGCCATTAAGTAATGCTGAAGCTATCAGAGAACATTCGAGTTCCTTCTGACCCCATTAAAATTCATTAATTGAGCTATCACTACATGTGGGCATCACTTTAGGTGCTCAAGGTTTAGTGGCAAATAAAACAGTTAATACTCCTGCTTTAATGACAATGATATTTTAAAAAAACATATATATACATATATGTCTGTATGTGTGTGTGTATATATATACATATATATGTCTGTATGTATAAATATATATGTCTGTAAGTATAAAAATATATATATGTATATATATGTCCGTATGTATAAAATTTTCAGAGTATACGTGTGTATGCGTATATATGTTGGTAGTAAATGCTTTGGAGAAATGATAAGAGAGATGAAATGTAGATGGAGGAAGCAAGTGTAATTTGCTCTTCCACACTGGAAGGACTCACTGACAGTGTGATTCTTAAGAAAAGGCCTAGAGGAAGTGAAGGAATGAACCATCCTGAGAGAAGAGCATTCCAGACAGAGAAAATAGCAAATGCAAGTGCCCTGAGGTAGGGGAATAATCCAAGTATTTAAGGAACAGCAAAGAAATGAATATATGTTAGAGAAGACTTACAGATATGGATATTTAGTATTCATAACCAAACTAAAATTGAGTTAAATTAAATATGTTCATTGTTTAAAAGTAATTCATAGTTAAAAGGAAAACTGAAATAGAGATATATTATCCACAGTTACTTTTATCTTCAGTACCAACATTTATTTTTATAAATATACCTCTTTCTTAACAAAATAAATGTATTGAAGTATATTTGAGTTTCTGGTGAGCAGGCATTCTCATTGCTTTTGCTTAGCAAAAAGTTTTGCTTAAAGTTGCTACTAATATTTGATTCAAGAGTCTTAAGCTTTATAAAGGCTTTTCCCGCCTATAGAACATACATTAAGTGTATATTACATTTATGTTACATTGTTGGCTATAGTCTTCTTCTCCTGATACAGTGCACAGATTGACTTGCCATACCAGATTGATAAGATCAAGTTAATTATTATTATGAGAAACGATTGCATAAATTATGTTCCCAAGATATGTATTCTTTAATATTTATAAAAATTACAAAAGTAAACTGTGATATTCATGACCTATTTATTTCTATATTTGACTCAGTTCAATGCTTTAAAACATTTCTGTTTAAAAAAATCTTTATAATTTTATCTCAAAACATCTACGTATAAAAAGTATAAGAAGCTTAAACATTTTGTCCTTTATCCTCAATTCAGTGTTCACAAGAGGCCTGTGTTTTCATTGCAGCAGGCAGTTAGATTTCAACAGTGAGGCAATATTGTTTTGTACTTGTGGTATTTGTAGGAAGACATCTTCAGATGGATTATGCCTGCTGGGAGCTCAGCTGTCTTCCCTGTAAATTTCAGACACCCCAAGGGGTAACTGCTTTGTGGATGATAATCACTGTATTTGGATTGGAACAATGTAGTCTTCTTTAGTGCCTGCATGCACACCCATGTGTGTGTGCGTGTGTGTGTGTGTGTGTGTGTGTGTGTGTGTGTGTAATTTAATTCTAAATTTGGGTCAATGGTTGGTTTGGGGAAAGAACACTCTATGTGTCCCTGGAAATACTGAAAAGCAAATATTTTCAAATGACATTGGGTTGATTGGTCTAGGTTAAAATTAGGTCAATTTATTTTTTAATCCAAAACGTTACTTTAAAGATAATTAATACTTTCCTATTAATAGAGTTACTTGTGTTTTTTTAGATCATTTCTAAAAATAAAGACATAAGTTTATGAATTTTGAAAAAAAGAAAGAGTTGCCTCAAAGTAAATGTTTTTCAATAAAATAGTTATTTTTATATCTTTTGAAAATGTAGACATTCTACTGTAATATATTTTTGTATGTGCTGGGTAAATAAATGGGCCCTCAGGGGGAGCAAGAGGTCCTGATTTGTTTGGTGCACACTCCCGCTATGGCCAATTACAAATGACCAACAATGTAACACCTGGCTTGCATAATTGCTGACCATTTATTAATCAGCTCTAGTGAGTCCACAAGAGCAGGCTCTCACAACTCTAGAAAGTACTTATCCTCTTTCTCTGGGAAAATGGGAATATGGGGCCTACTTTTGCAACTTTTAGAACTGTCTGAATTATCTTCTTTAAACTTACTACTTTTCTGATCTTAGACAGTTTTCATTAATCTAGCAAGGACAGGGCAATATCCTTTTGACTGTAAGGGAACTGCAAAAAGTAATGGAACAGCTGTGACCTTCAGATTGTCTAATAACTTGCTAAATTAATGGCACCTGGTATAAGTGCACAGTAGACATAATCCCGATCTCACTCCTTCCCCAACTTCTTTTCTTGACGTCCACAGGACTTCCTTTCTTTGTAGAGCTAGGCTTACAGCATAAACTAAAATATAGGGGCATAAATGGAATATGTTCTCAATTTTAATATGTCATCAGTTGCAAAATATACCTTCGACTTAATAGTAGTTTTCATGGAAAGGAAACTACAGGACACTTAGCAGTTATAAAATACATTCTTTTTCCAGAACCAGAAGAGTGTGTGTGTGTGTGTGTGTGTGTAAATTAAGAGTGTACAACTTATAATATGGAAACAAGGTGATGATATATGAATAATTTGGAAAGTCTTGGGGGTGGTGTGAGCACACCTATCGTAGGATTGTGCTTTTTCAATGAGAGAAGCGGGAGGGATAGATTTTTCTCCCTCCTGATAGCTTCAAAACATCAGCACCCTTATGTCACAACATTTGTAGGGAGCAAGTGCACTCCAGATTTCTCTGGTACCTCCAATAAGGAGCTTTGCAGTAATTTTTATGTCCTCTTAAGTGTCTCTGAAAGTGTACTGTTACCAATCAACAAGAAAAAAATAACTCTGTTAAAGAGTGGACAAGGTATATGAACAGACACTTCTCAAAAGAAGGCATATAGGTTGCCAGCAGGCATGAAAAACTGCTCGATATCACTAATCATCATGGAAATGCAAGTCAAAACCACAGTGAAATGCCATTTCACACCAGTCAGGATGGCTATTACTAAAACGTCAAAAAATAACAGATGTTGGCAACAATGAGGAGAAAAGGGAATCCTTATACTACACTGTTGGTGGGAATGTAAAATAGTTTAAATCCTTTGGAAAAGAGTTCAGTGATTTCTCAAAGAACTAAAACAGAACCACCATTTGACCCAGCAATCCTACTGCTGGGCATCTACTAAAGGGAAAAAAAAAAAAAAAAATTATATACATATATATATATATATTATAAAATATTATATATATTATATGTAATCTATATATAATCTATATAGATTATATATATATTATATAGATTTTATATATTATATATTTAATATATAATATATATATAATATATAATATATATAATCTATTATATATTATATAATCTATATATAATATAGATTATATAGATTATATATATTGTATATTATAATATATATAATATATGTAGATTATATATATCAAATATATATATAATCAAAAGACACTTACACTCATATGTTTATCACAGCACTATTCGCAATAGCAAAGTTATGGAGTCAACCTAAGCAACTGTCAATGGTGGACTGGATAAAGAATGTGGCACATATACACCACAGAGTACCTAAAAAAGAATGAAATCATGGCCTTTGCAGCAACATGGGTGGCGCTGGAGGCCATTATTCTAAGTGAAATAACTCAGAAAATCAAATGCCACATGTTCTCACTTATAAGTGGGAGCTCAACAATGGGTACACGTGGTCATAAAGATGAAAATAATAGTCAATGGGAACTCCAAAGGGGGAAGAAATTGAAAGAGGGGGATGATGGTTAAAAACCTCTCTATTGGATACTAAGATCACTATCTGGGTGATGGGTTCACTGGAAGCCCCGAACCCTACCCATGTAACAAATCTGCACATGTACCCCTGAATCTATAATACAATTTTAAAAACGTATTGTTACACTCTCAGTTTGAACTGCTTAATACATCTGATACATGAAATTAGAAGGACAGTACTGAAACCAACATCATTATTTCATCACATGACAGTGTGACGGAAATTGACGTTATGATTTTTAAGGTAAAACAGCAAATAAAAGATTTACACTGAAAGAAGTCTTTATTTCCTTTTCTCTTTTGTAATTGATTTTTTGTGTGGCATTTCTTAAATTCCACAATTTCTTACTTTTAAAAAGTGTCTATCTCTATCTTTACCTGTCTCTTTATATATCTACCTATTATTCAACTATTCTCTATCTCTCATCTATGAATCTATGTGTTTTCTATATCTGTTTAGCTATATGTCCATCCATCTATCTGTCATGGTATTCAAAGTAAGTGCAAGAACACGACTATAGATTGGAAATCTGAAGCATGAAAATAGTATTTTCTATCACATGTACTTTCGGTATCACCTTGGCCATTGATAACATAATAAAAACGTGTTTATTCAGTACTCTTTTTTCCTTTTCTTTTTTCTCTGTGTCTTTTTCCTAGAAAAGAGCCTTATTTTTAGGTCTTCTACTTGCTGAGCAGAATGAGGAGTGCATTTGGCATATATAATACTGGTATTATAATTCATTGAAAGCCAAACAAAGTGAGAATTAGGTTGCACTAAAATATTTTTATTGACAAATTTCTAATTTATGAAGGCAAGAGAGTGATTATGCATGGTGAACCCATTATTAATTAATTCAGTAAGCATACCAGACCTCAAGCGAAGAAAACCAATAGGAATGGGAAATTTCCTCTAGAATTTTAATGAGTTGTGGGAAATATAATAAAAGTATAGATTTTAGTCTTTCAGCCAGACCAAGGATATCAGAATGCCATGAGATCGAACATGAGCATATGCTTTTAGTAAATCTAAAAAGTCTGTTTTTAGTGATTTTTTATTATATTGCTATGTTTAGAAATTTCTGGCCCATATTGTGTGTGATCCACAGAATAAATCAAATTTACATTAGGGACACCTATTTTTTCTTTACCTAACAGGTTAATATATTCTCCTTCTTAAAAACATTTGTTTTCCCAGGTTGAGGTTTTGCTAACTTTTCTCTAACTTTTCCTCTCCAACATTCACACTTCCCACACTTCTCCAGTCCTAACTCTAGAGACACTAGTTTAATTGGGGGCACCCAACTAGACAAAAGTAGTTTATTTAGCTCTTGGTCAATTCTATATTTGTTCTTGCGGGTGAAGCTAAGATCATCTCTTCTTTCTGATTTTCAAATTCTTTTCCTGCTTAATTTAATGAACCCCTACTCTATAATGCACTAAGATTGGTATAAGAAGAATATGAAGATAAATAAGATATGTACTTGCATCCCACTGAAGGAGGTTGATGTGATATAAATAAATATAACATAAAGCAGAAATCAGGTTTATAACAATAAGCTGAAAGTTTTCAAGTCTACAAATCTTCTTTTATGTCCAATAAAATAACTCAAGGCTCTATTGCACACATCCTGAGGAGTCCAGTGCCATTTCTGGTGTTTATGATGATTCCTACCTGGTGGTGCTTACCATCCCCTAGCAAGTGCATTTTTCACTCCAGACTCAGTTCTGGATCACTTATCACCACTCCTGCCTGTCTCTTTCTGGTTCTCAGGGCTTTATCCCAAGTATGGGCATGTCTCCATTTCCAAAAGAAGCATAGGTATGAGTCAATTGTGTTGGGTAGCAGGCGTTAGAGACAATGAAGATTCATTATAGTATAGACACTAACTACGCTTGGGTCTCAAGTTACTTTGAAATTCCTCACTTAGATCAGACTGCATATGGCAATTACTCACTCATGATGCGTTTCTTTGGTCCCAGACTCCCAAAATACTGCTAGAATCCATCCTGTCACTGACCAAATTCCACCTCCATCTCCATTTTCCAAATTTTAGAAATAACTTCCCAAGACACCAGGTAGAATCAAAAGTTAAATATACTTATGCAGAATAAATTTGCTGCTTTCAATTTCAACCTTGTTTTTCCACAGCATCCTGGGAGCAATTCTGGGTACAAGCAATAGGCTCTGATAAATATTTTTACAAACCAAACAACATTTTCTCAGTATCCATTGTAACAGTAGCCATTTTTATTTCTTTGTCCATTTCATTATAGAGACATAAACTAATTGTTCTAGGAATATGTACTTTTTATAATGAGTCATATAACATGTAACAAATTAGTGGGGGGTAGGGAGTGGGAGAGAGACATGCTTTTGGCAGTCAAGGACCATTTTTCTTTACTATATTCCTAAGTACTAATATAGTTGCCAATACAAAATTGTCATTTATTATCTTATGGAATGAATAGATAATTGAATATTAAAAATATGTGTCTGGCTATTTTAGCCATGGTAAATAATGCCAAATCATTTGAGAAGTCTAGGCAACATGGAACACCTGTGTGGGCTGAGAGAAGATATGTGGTGGGGTGTGGTTGTCACTTAAACAAGCAATTGATTTTTCACATAATTAGTTATTTAATTGGCCATTCGTATAATGTTAATGCATTTGAATTTGTAATTAATCTCTATTTTATTTACAGCATTTTATATCTATTGTCCAAGTCTAATGTATGTGGCCTTGACTTTTTAAGTGGATTTACCACAAAGCACATGTACACACACATACACACACACACACACACACACACTCTCTCACAGAAAGGACTGGGGAAATTAGATAAGTAAAGTTAGACACATTGGCTTTTCAGATTGTGACTGAATTGCAGATGATGGGCTCAGGTTGCTCCCAGATACGATGTGTTCTTCCAGGCCCTTGGTCCCTCACTCATCCAAGAATGGGGGAGAGGACCCAGCCAGGCATGGTGAATTCATGTGAGTAAATATTGGACCCCAAAGGGTTTTGTAGAAGGTGATTTATTTAGGAAGAGAGAGAGAGAGAGAGCTCTCATGCTGTCATGAGAGGCGATCCAGAGATGGAGTCTGCACAGGTGAGAGAGAAGAGGACTTTTAACCTGGGAGTTATTCCCGCTTTATTTAAGTTTTTTGTCCTATGAAAGGAGTTCCTTTAAATTTCTGCTGGACTGATTGACCTTCGATTTCTGTGCCATCTGTCTTCCCGTGCATGGGAAAGTTAACCAAAGACCTCTAAGCTCCCAGATGGAGACGTGAAAGAAGACAGGTTGGTCATGTCACCAGGAAGTTCTTGCCTTTGAAACCACGCCCCTTGTGGACCCAGGAAGAGAAGTTAATTACATTCCCTCAAAAAGACATTTTTTAGTGATCAGATAGACCTAATTTACAGAATTTTATTTAAAAACATACAATATTTAAATTTTGAATTTTCTTTTCCAGATCAAATGTTGCCAAACTTTTTCTGTAGGGGGCCAGATAGTACATATCACAGCCTTCACAGATCACTCTCTGTCCCAACTGCTCAGTATACAAATTTGTGGATATCGTTGTGTTCCAAAAAGCTTTATTCACAAAAATAGTTAATGGGATAAATTTGCTCCATTGGCCACGATTTGCCAACCTCTAGACCTCTTAATGTGATTTAATCTCTCAACAAATCATGGGGGCTCTTGTTTGAACTTTGTCTTTCTCCATGAACTAGTTCTTTCTGTTCTTTTCTGTACTTATATATGGACTTTCAATCTTAAAATTAGTTTTGTGGTTAAGGAAATGCTATTCTAATGTAAGTATCATCTTGTATACCTTCTTTCCTCTGTGCTCTTTCTCTTCTTCCACCACCTGTTATTCCCTAATTGTTTCAGGTGTCATTTTCCCAGAATCCTCTCAAATCAGCAACCCTGGTTTTATATGTCTCTAATACCTAGCACAATGAAAGTTCTTTTTAATGCTTATCTAAGCAGATCATGTTAGAACAAATCTGGGAAATGTAGAAAAGTAGCAGAAAATATTCAAGATTGATAAATATATTTCAAATATTTCCTAGGTGCTGGGCTATGAAGGAACAAAAAAATTGTACCCAATCCCATTATCAATATATTAGCACTTATTTTTTCAATGTACAAGTTTACTCTTGTTGGGTTTTTGTTTTTGTTTTTTAGATAGAGTCTTGCTCTGTCGCCAGGCTGGAAGGCAGTGGTGCGATCTCAGCTCACTGAAACCTCCGCCTCCTGGATTCAAGTGATTCTGCTCTTTCAGCCTTCCAAGTAGCTGGGACTACAGGCTCATGCCACCATGCTCAGCTAAATTTTTTTTTTTTTTTTTTGAGACAGAGTTTCACTCTTGTTACCCAGGCTGGAGTGTAATGGCACGAACTCGGCTCACCGCAACCTCCGCCTCCTGGGTTCAAGCAGTTCTCCAGCCTCAGCCTCCAGAGTAGCTGGGACTACAGGCACGTGCCACCATGCCCGGCTAATTTTTGTATTTTTAGTAGAGACAGGGTTTTACCATGTTGACCAGGATGGTCTCAATCTCTTGACCTCGTGATCCACCTGCCTTGGCCTCTCAAAACTCTGGAATTATAGGGGTGAGCCACCATGCCCGGCCTAAATTTTTTTTTTTAAATTGTACTTTAAGGTCTGGGGTACACGTGCAGAACATGCAGGTTTGTTACATAGGTATACACATGCCGTGGTGGTTTGCTGCATCCATCACCTTGTCATCTACATTAGGTATTTCTCCTATTGCTATCTCTCCCCAATCCCCCCTACACCCTGCTATTCCTCCCCTAGCCCCTCACCCCCTGACAGGTCCAGGTGTGTGATGTTCCCCTCCCTGTGCCCAAATGTTCTCATTGTTCAACTCCCACTTATGAGTGAGAACATGCAGTGTTTGGTTTTCTGTTCTTGTGTTAGTTTGCTGAGAATGATGGTGTCCAGCTTCATCCATGTCCCTGCAAAGGACATGATCTCATCCTTTTTATGGCTGCATAGTACTCCATGGTGTAAATGTGCCACACTTTCTTTATCCAGTCTATCATTGATGGGCATCTGGGCTGGTTCCAAGTCTTTGCTATTGTGAATAGTGCCATAATAAACATACGTGTACATGTGTCCTTATGAGAGAACAATTTATAATTCTTTGGGTATATACCCAGTAATGGGATTGCTGGGTCAAATGGTATTTCTAGTTCTAGATCCTTGAGGAATCACCACACTATCTTCCACAATGGTTGAACTAATTTACACTCCCACTAATAGTGTAAAATTGTTCCTATTTCTCCACATCCTCTACACCATCTGTTGTCTAGTGACTTTTTAATGATCGCCATTCTAACTGGAGTGAGATGGTATCTCAATGTGGTCATTTCTCTAATGGCCAGTGATGATGAGCTTTTTTTCATATATTTTTTGGCTGCATAAATGTCTCCTTTTGAGAAGTGTCTGTTCATATCCTTCACCTACTTTTTGATAAGGTTGTTTGTTTTTTTCCTGTAAATTTATTTAAGTTCTTTATAGATTCTGGATATTACGCTTTGTCAGATGGGTGGACTGCAAAAATGTCCTCCCATTCTGTAGGTTGCCTGTTACTCTGATGATAGTTTCTTTTGCTGTGCAGAAGCTCTTTAGGTTAATTAGATCCCATTTGTCTGTTTTGGCTTTTGTTACCATTGCTTTATTTTTTTTGTATTTTTAATAGAGACAGGTTTCACCATGTTGGCCTACCTGGTCTTGACTCTTGACCTCGTGATCTGCTCACCTTGGCCTTCCAAAGTGCTGGGATTACAGGTGTGAGCCACTGCATCTGGCCTGTACAGGTTTTAAAAAGTAAAAGTGACCACACTTTTAAAAAGTAAAAAGACCACAAATGATCATTTTTTCTTACCTTTTCAATTCTTTTGTATAAAGAAAGCATCATCGCTAGTATTTCATACTTTTTATAAACATGCTTTTAATGACTATTACACTGTAGATGTGTTATACTTACTATTTAATTATTAACACTATCATTATTGTGACAACAAACAACTATTTGTGTAAAGTTAAAAAATTATTTGAACTTATTTAGGATAAATCTGGATATAAAATTACTGAGTCATAATGGCATAAATGGTTTCAAGGCAAGTGAAACATCTTGCCAAATTGATGTCACAAAAGATTTACCTAATTCATGTTTCTTCAAGGAGTACATACAATCAGAGATGTGCTGGAGTTTACTTAGGTTGGCTCAGGAAAGCCTATCATAAGCATGACTTCACAATTTAGTGTTTGGTGACATGTATTTGGTAGCCTGCAATCAGCCATGGTGAGAGTATTTACACAACAGAAATCAGCAAATGCTACAAACAAGTAGTGTTGTTTTACTTCCCTCCAGAGAGCAAGTCCTTGAGCATTCATCAGCATAGCTCTGCAGCATAGCTTTTTATCATACCATTGGACAACATAATTAAAATTTTTTTTTGCCAATTAAAAAAATAATATATTTAAACATATTTTTCATTTGGTTGATTGCAGTTATTTTTTTTAATTTTTTATTATTAACCAACTGCCTTATTTTTACTTATTTATTTATTTGAGGCAGAGTTTTGCTCTGTTGCCCAGGCTGGAGTGCAGTGGCACAAACAGAACTCATTGCTATCTATCTTCTGGGCTCAAGGGATCTTCCCTCCTCAGCCTTCTAAGTAGCTAGGACTACAGGTATATACCACTACACCTAGATAAGTTTTTAAAAATTGTTTTGTAGAGACGAGGTCTCCCTTTGTTGCTCAGGTTGGTCTTGAACTCCTGGGCTAAGGCATCTTCCCGCCTTGGCCTTCCAAAGTGCTGGAATTAGAAACATGAGCCTTTAAATAAAAATTTATTTATTTTTAGCATTTATTTTTAAATAGGCTCTATGTGTTTGTCACTGTTTAAAAATAAATGCTAAAAACAAATTAATAAACAAAAAAGGAAGTCTTTGTGTTTTATGAATAAGTGTCCTCTTATCGCTACTGTCCTCTTAAATCTTTACTATAGTTATTTCTATAAATTTATAATCTACTCTACCAAACGTCTATAACTGTACACATTAGAAGGATTCAAGCATACACATTCCTCCGTAATGCCTAGCATCATGCTAAATATATAACAAGTAATCAATAAATACTTTAAAATTAGGTGATAATATATATTAAATCTTGGCTTAGTCTTGCTCTCGCTTGCATTAATATTTCTCTTATTATGATAGGTTTTTAAGAAAATAGGAGCTGAACATCAAATAAGTACATTTTGCTTCACAGTTTAATAGTCTGAAAAATTTGATTCTTTTCACAGATGCAGGTAGAATATTAATTTTATGAGAAATTATTTCTTAAAGGATGAAGCATTTCACAAAGTATATTTTATCAATGACTATGGGTGTGTAGGAAAGTTTTTGATATTTGATTTATTAAAATCTGGTGACATTTATTCATCTAAGAGTAAAATAAGGATATACCTGAAGCAAACAGAGCACCAGTAATTTTTAAAATCAAGACAAAATGTACAGTAAATGCAATCAGGTATATGCATGTTATAAACAGGATTGGCACAGAGCTGATGAAGAAAAAAATGTGGCTTCAGAAGAAATTAGCCAAAAGACGGATTATTGGACATGTGTAGAATGAAAATTTCCAGTCTCACTTGACAATGGTGCTTTTAGGCTCAATGTACTCTTTTAGTATCATGCAGCCAAAGCCTCACTTGGAGCTTTAACCAGGGATTGTAAGCAGATGAACAGGTTAAATTACAGTCTACCTAGACCTGCGGGATAGATCAAATGTTCGATCCACATACTTGGAAATTGGTCTTAGGAAAAGATGTCCTTATGTGAGTTCAACTTCAGGTGGAAAACCAGGACACCAATACTTGAAAGTAAAATAGCAGAGATCTGTGGATGTTGGGACAACTACAGATGGAGGAGGTGAGGATGAAAAGGTTTAGGGCAGAATTAAGCCACTGAGCTCTCAATGGAATATCTAAAAGGGAATTTTTTTAAGGTCTACGAGCACCTCCTAAGGTGTCATAACCATCACTCAGCAGTAGTAACTCAATATGCCTTTTCTAGATTATGCCTTGACTAAGGAAATTTTCCCTTGTGTTACTACTCTCATGAATTCTGATGACATTTCACTCTAAACTCATGATTACTCAGTCATGTTTTCCTCTCTGGTCCCTACTTCTACAGACAGACTCCTTACTCATATCTTGAAGTCCCTTTCCTCTGCTACTCCATATCGTGGTCTCTTTTCTGTTTAGTCAATACCCACATGTACCCAACACTACAGACAGATCCTCCTTTTCAATTCCACTTTAGTTTTTATATTTTCTTAAAATATAAAGTAGTTTTTCATAAAAACTACATAATGTTTAACCTGTCTGGTAACAGCCTATGCCTGAACATAGTAAAGATTTGTTTCTGTGCATGTCCCAATAGTCTTATCTATTGCCATTCTACATCTCTTGAATCTTCATTTTAAGTGAAAGCACAACCAGCAGATATTGCCTCAACCTTGGTCTTATTTTTTTAGTTAGGTGTAATGAGATTACAAGGCAAGGGGCTTAATTATAGAATAAAGAAAAAAGAAAAGGAAAAAAATTTGTGACTGGGAAAAATGAGATAGAAATAAGGTTTGTGGGATCTGATAGACCCACTTATACTCAATTGGCACTATCTTTTAATTACTTCCCAATAATCTCAGCAAAACAGATTGGGTTCCCTAAACCATGGGCCTATGTTGTGGAAATATTCTTTTAAGAAATGCTGCTATAACTTCAGGCAATTATATATTGTTTATGAGGGAGAAATTTCGAGTTGTATATATAGCATGGTGATTGATTGTATGTAGTATGTGCATGCTATCAGATGGATTTACTATTATTTTAGCACATTCAATTTAAACAAGTTAAGCAAATATTTTTTTCCTTTTGCTGAATATAATAGTAACAAAGGCTCCATGAAGGAATATGTCCAGCAGTGTATGTTATTTTTGGCATAATATGTTGCTTTCTTCTGTATACTATGCTCTATGTAGTTGGGATTAGTGTCAACTAATACAACGAAAACAAAACAAAACAACAGTAGCCTAAACAATATGGATATTTAAATAACTCTCATGATCGTATTCTAGAGATATTTGTTCCAGGGCTTGTATAGTGGCTTCATGATATCATCAGGGGCTTGGGCTTCTATTTTGGGTTCCACAAACTTAGCAGGTGGTTTCTGAGATGCTACAGCTCCAGCCATTATGCCCACATTCCAGGATAAGAAGAAAAGGTAGCAAAGGAGGACAGAAACTGTTGGTTCATTTCCTTCCTCATTTTGAAGGAGCTCATTGACAAAATGGGTGTGTTAATATGACCATACTAAGCTCCAAGGGAGGAAAGGAAATATAGTTCTTTTAGTGGGTGGCAAGTGCCCAGTTCTGATAAATGAGGAATTGGAGTTCTGATAATGAGGAATAGGGAGAGAATGGATTTTGAGATGTAAATAAAAATCTTGTTGTAGGCCTTCCTTAAATCACCGTTTTCATTTTATATGTCACAAGTGGGAAGCTAGTGTTACGGTACATTGTTATAATTCAATTTTAGAGGCATTCCCATGTTGTGTAAGGACCTGGGGATTTAAATAAGATATTGCTCCTATGTATGGAGTGCTTATATGTACTAGAAAAATAAAGAGATACACAATTTTGGGATGATGTGATAAACCCATTGACAGAGGTTCAACTGGCTGTCTAAGCGCTTGCTCATTAATTGATTCACTTGTGTAAAAAAGCTTACAGTGATGTACATTTGAATTTTGTTTTCTTGCAAGCTACCCTTCTTTAAAAGAATAAAACTACATAAAAGTTACATTTTTGGTGTATTTATCCATCATTATTTTAAAACAGGTATTTTCAAATTGCCAAAACAAATATGATAATTTAGTTATCAAGCATGAAAAAGAAATTTAAAAAGCCACTATTATTCTGTGCAACCAATCACAAGTAAATTTGATTTTTCAAAAATAATTTGGTAAATGCATAATCAGAGAAATGGTACAGAGAACAGAAAAGGTCCCTCTAATTCTCCCAGTAAAATGTGTAGACAAACAATAGCACATGGATAAACTCTTGTTTAAACAAAGGATAGAAGTCTTATTATTGTGGGTAGTATCCTACCTATGAATGATTTATAAAGTGGAATTTGTTTGTTTCTTCAAATTCTTTTGAGGATCGATTTGCTTCTAAATTTAATTTTATAAGAATGTAATTTTATACAGAGATGTATAGATTAATTCTTATAACGTTCTCTTGGCATTTTCAAGGTTCATTTATTATTGAGGATCATAGGTATTGTTTTTCATACCCTTGATTGAAGACATACCTTTTCAGACCTCTCTCAGCAAGTGTCAGAGTAATTCATGTCTTAGATAATCAACAGTTATTTACAGTTTCAATTATAAATGATTAAGTGTCCTGTTCCCAAGAGTTTGTTAAACAGTGAAATAACCCCTTCATTTTAGCATTCACACCCAATAATGTGAAGATAATATTATGCAATTACTTATATTTGGCATGCTGATGTTTTCTTGGGCAAAATATAGTTTCAACTCTTTGTGACTACACATACTTTCTTCAAGCCTTGTTAAAATATGATTTAAGGTCACAGATATCATCACAAAGATTATTATACAACACTGATACTATGTCAAGCAAGCAATCAGGATTCGACTTATCAGAGAGTTTAACATGAACAACTCTTGTTACTTACTTATATCCAAACTGGAGTAAATATTGTGACTAGAAGTTTTTTCCTGCATGTGTTACCATTTAAAAGAGAGTCATGATTCCAAAAAGTGAAGACATTCACAGTGTAGCTTGTGTTATTCAAATATTCTGTCTATTTTGGAAATCAGAAAAAATGGAAAGTAGAAGAAAAATTGTATATACACCACGATAGTTTCTTTTTTCTAAAGTAAGGTGTTTTAGACTATTTTATAAAATAATCAAAGTACTAAATTATGGAAATTATAAAAAGAATAGAAAATTGGAAAAATTCATAGTCTTATTAATAATTAAATATTTATTTTATTTTATTTTTTGAGATGGAGTTTCACTCTTGTTGCCCAGGCTGGAGTGCAATGGTACGATCTTGGTTCACTGCAACCTCCACTTCCCAGGTTCAAGAGATTCTCCTGCCTCAGCCTCCCAAGTAGCTGGGATTACAGGCATGCGACACCACACCTGGCTAATTTTATATTTTTAGTGGAGATGGAGTTCACCATGTTGGCCAGGCTAGTTTTGAACTCCTGATCTCAGGTGATCCACATGCCTTGGCCTCCCAAAGTGCTGGGATTACAGACATTAGCTGCCATGCCTGGTCAATAATTATTTAAAATATGAATCTTAAAATGTAATTCTTGATTTAAGAATAAAATTTCTTTTTGTTTCTTGAATTAATAATTTTTCTGCCACTAACACATTATAATGATTATTTTCCTTTTTTAAAGAAACTTTTATGTAAAAAAAAATATAGACTAAAGTAAACAAAAAATATGTGAATTATTATGAAGTAAATATGCCTGGGTATCTGCACTGAGGTCAAGAAATAGAACCTTATCAACACTCAGAAGACAGCCTCATGAGTCATCAAATCAGTATTCTCTCCCTTTGTCCAAGAGATAACCAGAGTTCTGACTTCTCAGATTGTAATATAATTTTGTCTATGTTTAAATTGTATGTTAACATAATCCTATAGTACTCTTTGTGACTGGATTCCTTGCCTCAATATTACCTGTAGATTAACCCATGTTGTTCTGATGTACGCAGAGGCCATTCATTTTCACTGTTTTATAGTAACCCAATGTATTACTAAAACAATCAGTGAAAATTCTAGGCCATTTTCTTTTCAAGTATTACTTCTGCCCTATGATCTCTCTTTTCTCCAATTGTACATATAGTAGACCTTTTTACTTCTTTACTATATCCTGTATGTTTTCTATACTCTTTTCTAGATGTTCTATTCATTTGTCCCTTCATGCTTTAGGTTGCTTATTTTCTTTTCTTTTATCTTCTAGTTTACTAATTCTTTCTTTAGTCATGTCTAATTTGCTGTTGCAAATCTATCCATTAAGTTTTCTTTTTTGACTAGTGTACCTTTTAGAGTTCCTAAATTTTTTTTGTAGTGTTTAGTTTTCTGACAAAATTCTTAATCCTATCTTTTATTTTTTTTTGAGCTTAGACAGCATATTTCTTTTGAATTTTTTTTCTTACATGGATTCTCTCAGAATCTGTTTCTACTATTTATCACTTATTTTGTATTTGATCAATTTAGCGTATCACTTTATGTATTTATTTATAATTGAGTGTTGTATATTAGCTATTAAGATTAGTAGAAATAGTTTGAGGCTTAAGGTACACAGATTGATGAGTAAATAAATAAATGTATGTGTAATGTTGTTTACCTGCACACAAATGATTAATACACAGATAAAATACTAGTTTAGGAGCCAAGTAAATCAGCAGGCAATAATAATATCAGCAGCTTAACATGTGAAAAACTCAGGTTAGTGTAAAATTGTATTATATTCGATATAGAAGAAAAGTCTTACAAGTAAACCATAAATATGTGAGAGTACATAGAAAATGATATGTGAATCAGCATTGTATTCTATGACAAAACTTTCAAACAAACTAAAACGTTTATTAAGTGAGAAATGTTAAAGAAATTATAATATAGTTACTACCCAATATAAAGAATATCATGCAGCTGGTAATCATATTGATATGCACAAGACATTAGTTACAGGAAAATAAAAACAAGACAAATACAAATTTGTATAGCCAAAAAAAAAAATACCCACACTTTTGTGAAAACAAAAACACATTCTAATTCTCAGAAATTTATTTTTTTTTTCTGTTTGTATTAATAGAGGAAAAAGTGAAGAAGAACATGTACCAAGCTATAAGTATTAGGTATCTTAAAGGGGAGAAAGGAAGGCTAGGATAAGATTGGTTATTTTTTTCTTTACCATACTTATGTCATTCTATGTTAAAATAAGCATGTATTGCTTTTGTAATTTGAAAGAAAGTTCTAATAAAGCATAGCAAAAATAAACACAACAAATAGGACAGCAAAATTTCCTATTATTTAAAGATTTTGTAATGGTAGTTTTCTCTTATAAGGGTAAAATTATTCAAATTGTCAGCCATATTTGTTCAATAATTATGGTTGAACTATTATGTAATATAATTCAAATTATTTTTCTTAAAAACAAGCACTTATATTTTTATCATGTCAAAAATAATTATTTTATTTCTGTCTTTTGAAGGCTTGCAAATATATCAGACTAATCTTAATTGTGTTCCTTAGAATCATGAGTAAAAACATCATTTTATTAACCTTTCCATGAAAATTTATTAGAATCCTCTCAAATGACTCCATCTGATTTGATTGTACAACTTTTATTTATAATGTACCACTCTTTTATGTTTAAAAAGAAAATGTTAGTCTCCAATCTTTCACTGTAAGTACTATGAGAACAGTTGGGCAGAGAGAACCCAAGAAGTATTGAGTGAATAATTAGAATACTTAACTAAAATGGCACAGATCAGTTTTCTTCTTAAATGTATAATACCCAAATAGAGGCATAAAAGAAATAATTGTTCCAAAGAATAGAGGATGTGGTAAGGGTAAAACAACATTAAACAAGTTGCATGTTCTATGGATACAGTATCACTTCTTTTATACTGTTTTAGAAACTGAATTTGTTGATTTACTTTTGGAATGTGTGGCACGAAATTTCTGAGAAGTTAATTCCCAAATTCAATTATTTTTCTCAATTCCAATTTATTTAATATTGTTTGCAAAGTTGAATACTTTTATATTCCCATGTCTGGTGTGTTAGTTATCTATGGCTTCTGTAACAAATTCTCACACTTGGTAACTTAACATAATTTGATCATTTTACAGTTCTAGAGGTCAGAAGTCCAAAACAGTCCCTCTGGGATAAAGTCAAGGTGTTGGCAGGGCTATATTCTTTTCTGGAGACTCTAGGAGATAATGCGTTTTCTTTCCTTTTCCAGATTCTAAAGGCTGCCCATATTCCTTGGCTCTTGGCTTCCTTCCAGCTTCAAATCCAGCAATGGCCATTCAAGTCCATTTCACAATGTATCATTCTGACACTGAGTTTTGCCTTCATTTTCCACGTTTAAGGACCCTTGTGGTTAATTGGGCCTATCTAGGCAATCCAGGAACATCTCCATATTTTAAAATCAGCTAATTATCTATCTGATTGGCAACCTTAATTCCATCTGTACATCTGATTGCCTTATACCAAGTAATCTAACATATTCACAGGTTCTTAGGATTAGGCTGCCGAATCTGTTAGGGATCATTACTCTGTCTACCACATCGTTTTGTTGCATAAGAATGAAATAAATTAGGAAGAATCAAAGATAATCTTTTAAGAAAAATCAGTCTCTCAATCATCATGTTATATATTATTGTTTTTAATTTCACCTTCAAGGAGGAAAAATGTGGAGGTCTACTTTGAGATACAGGATTTTTAAAAATTTTCTTTGAAATTTGGATATCCAAAAATTCACATAGTCCCAAATTCTGGAATTTTTCATTTTACTAATTATTCCTGGATTACTGCACCTTTTAAAATAATTTATATTATAAAAATAGATCAATTTCTTTTACTGTTTATGCTTTAAAAGTAGATATGTTTGTCATTTAAATAAAAGAGTGATTTAATTTGAAATTAATATATACTTTTGCTGAAGTACATTTTGGTGACAGAAAAAATTGTTACAGACTCATGTCTCTGAGACCAGAGTATTGCTTATCTTCTCATCTAATCACTGGTTACTTTTGCAGCAAGATTATTGAGTTAGCTAAGGCATGGCTCCTTAGGCAAAAATACAAGCATGATTTAGAGGTCAACACTTCTAAAAATGACTGTGTACTCTCAAAGAAGGAAATGTCAAGTCCCCCAAATTTCTGTCTTGCAAGAAATAAATTGATAAAAATCTTCATTCCCTTCTACTTATTTAATTTAATAATGAAAATATTGTGCTTGGATACCATTTATACTCTCCAGAGTTCCTAGCAAACTTGTTTATGCTAACTTTGGGGACAAAGAAAGAACAAAGGGAATTGTCCACTAAACTAGTAGATCCTGAATGCGTTATTGCTATTCTTAAATTAATGTGTCTTGTTTTCACTTTCGTAATTTGCAAAAGAGAGAAAGTCATGACATTTGCCTCAAGCTATTTTCTAGCTCCAAGCTTTTAAAATTTAAAAATCTGTTTTTTTGAAGGCCAAATTCTACTTAGTATCAAGAAATTGACAATTATGGTCACAGTAATCTAGATAATTCTTCTCATTATTGACTATATCATATTTAATAATTATCAATGAGAATAACCACGATTTTCTTGAAAATGAGTTTTTATGAGCTATTCTTTGCTAAGTAAGAAAATTGGAAGTACACGAGATATTACTTAACACCTGTCTTGAGGGATGATCTTCTTGCAATTTCATGAAAAGCAACAAGCTTTTGCACTGGAGCTTTTCAAACATGGGGTCATGGATCAGGAATCTCTGCTCCTTCAGTTTTCTTGGCACATCAGGAGAAGTGTACCTCTCTTACCATGTGTTACTTCCTGGGCCTTTGGACCACAGAGCTCCATATCCACTGACATACTTGTTGTTTTCTCCCAAGATTTCAAATGCTACTCTTTCCGTAGGTCTTAGAAATTCATTTTGCTTTCTTTCCTCTATAAAATTGCCACGACTCACTGTGTACCTAGAGGATCCTTCCTTCACAAATCTGTCTAATAAGTGGAATGCAATCATTCCTCATAGTAATCATTACTTATTCACTCATTTATTTTCTTGTTCAACTTACAACCTACTTCTTTACATTCTTTTGAGTAACTTGCTCTCTCACTATGCTCTAGTTCAACAGACTTCTGTTCAGTACCTCAGACATACCAAGATCTTTTTCACCTAGAAATGATGGCATGCACTGTCCCATCAGTCTGGACTGCTCTTCTCTTCTGCATTCTGCTGTTCAAGGCTGGCTCCTTCTCATCTTAAATGCTGCATTCTCAGTGAGGACTTCTCTAAGCATCCTAAGCAGACCAGTTTATCTCTTTGCCTGACCCAAGTTAGGCTTTCTGTATCATTTTTAACTTTCTGGTAGAACCCTCTCAGTTCATGGGCAGAAGACCTACCAAGTTGGTATAGAATACTTAAGCACTCATTCAAGGACACAGGGTCCATCTGCCTGATTTAATCCCAAGCCTCTGAAGTCATCACATGAACAATGTTCCAGGAAGTCATTGTCTGTTCCCTTAAAGCCCTGGCAGGGATCTTCATGATTGTTCATAGTTTGGTCTTTTCTCCCTTTCTCTCTTCAGTGACTTTGACCTCTCTATCCTTTTCCAAAATTAACTTCATTAGCTTTAGAAAAATGGTAGATGTCTTAGTCAGCTTGTGTTTCCATAACAACGTACCATAGACTGGGTGGCTTAAACAACAGACATTTATTTCTCGCCATTCTGTAGGCTAGAAAGTCCAAGATACAGGTGTTGGCAGATTTGGTTCTTGGTCAGGGCCCTCTTCCTGGCTTGCAGGTGGCTGCCTTCTGACTATGTCCTCATGCAATAAAAACAGGAAATTGGCTGTCTCTTTCTCTTCTTATGAGGATACTAATATCACAGGGCTTCATCCTCATGACCTCATCTAATCCTGGTAACCTCTCAAAAGCCTCAATTTCTAATACCATTACATTGGGCATTAAGACTTCAGCATATGAAGTTTGGGGAGACACAAACAATATTAGTCCATTTTGTGCTGCTATAACAGAATCACACAGACTGGGTAATTTATAATGAACAGAAAAGCATTGGCTCACAGTTCCAAGGCAGAAAAGGCCTTCTTGCTGCATCATCCCACAGAGGATGGTGAGAAGGTAAGAAAGGATGAGAGAGAACAAGAGAGAGAGAGAAGGAGAGGGAGAGAAGACTGAACTCCCATCTTTATAACAAATCCACTCTTGCAATAACAATATTAATTCATTCATGAAGACACAGCCCTCATGGCCTAATTACCTCTCAGTAGGCCTCACCTCACTGTTGCATTGGGGATTAAGTTTCCAACACATTTTTGAAAGATGTGTTCAAACCATAGTACATTTAGTGTGTAACAGTAGGCTTCCTTTGTTATTCTAGCAGCTTGTGCCTGCCTTCCAAGATGTTAACTGTGGCCACAACAATGACTTTTGTCAATTGAACCTGGTTACCAATTCTGCTGTCTTTAATCACTTTTGACATCCTTTTGGAGAAAAGTTTATAACCATGACATATACATGGAGAATTTATTTTCCTTTCCTTCTGATGTATCTTTAAATATTTTATTCCTACAGCTCTCTCATGATATTTCTTATATCTTTTCATGTAGAGGCATTTTTGGCACATGACAGTCCCTAGGACGTAGAGGAAAAGATACTTTCTTTTTCATATATATCATCTGTCTGTCTTCTAAGCGTCTCAGTGACCTATTCTAATCAAGGCTGAAAAGTGTCTCCCTGGGACAGGTCCAGAATTCATTGTATTTTTATGCCTTCTGAGTTTCCCCAAGTAGCTGGATAGCATACATACATTGTTCTGCCCATTCTGTTAGGTGAGTCTGCTTCTTTTATGTCATCCCCAAACACTTTAAGGAAGGAATGTCGGAATGTAAGAGTTTGGCCACTCTTCTATAGTTTTTTTTTATTTTATTTCTATAGGAAGAGGCTCAAATTTTAAAGAAAAATCAGTGTCTGACTTTGTATTTAAATGTCACTTTCTAGACTTCCCTCTTTCACAAGAGCTCCCTGGAAACTGCAGAGGAATCACCGTCTTCAGCAAGCTTTATCAAATATGCATTTATGAGATCCCCACTTTAAACATCCAGCTAAGCACTTTTATGTCTGCACAGGGGCTTTAAAGAAGAGGCTGGAAAGTTCTCACTTTCAGCACCATCTCAGCTGTCTCCATTTCACAAACCTGCACTAATGTCTGATAATCCACATCAAAACTTTTGCATTTGTCCTCAAAGAATGTCACCACTATTATTCTAAAATGCTCTTTGCGTCTATTTCTAGGAATGGTAATGATGACTCTGCATGGACATAGATAGGATTAATAACAATGCAGAGTTGAATTCAATTATTAAGCTCTGGATATTTAATTGTCTTATTGAGAAAATCTGAAATTAGAGGGGCATAAAAACATGAAATTGTTTTACTTTTTTTCTCCTTGTCAACGTTTAATGAGATTTATGGGAAACTTAAAACTTTCCTGTCACTTTTGTATTAAAAAAAAGTCCAGTCTGGCCTACGTTAGTTTAGAATTTCATTTTCTTTCTTTCTTTCTTTCTTTCTTTCTTTTTTTTTTAATCTAAAACTCTTTTTAGTTTCATTTTTTTAGAGGGGGTCTTGCTCTGTCATCCAGGCTGCAGTGCAGTGGTGCAGTCATGGTTCACTGTAGCCTCAACCTCCTGGGCTCAAGAAATCTTTCTGCTTCAGCCTCCCAAGTAGCTGGAACTACAGGCATATGCCACCATAACCAGCTAATTTGTTTCTTTGTAGAGATGGGGTCTTGCTGTATTCTCCATGCTGGTCTCAAACTCCTGGTCTTAAGCAATTTTCCTGCCTCAGCCTCCCAAAGGGCTGGGACTAGGCATAAGTGACCACGCCTGGCCTCTTGTCTAAAGCTCTTATCCTCCCCTCACTGATGAGCCTTGAATTGTTTGTGGAGGTAGAGATGCTCTTTGATTTATCAAAATAACAACAACAAAAAATAAATAAATAAATAAATAAAAATAAAAATTTCCCAGTTAAGTTTGAATTTCAGATAAACAGCACTTTTTTAGTATAAATATATTCCAAGTAGTGCCCGTAACATACTTAAAATTTTTTTGTTTGTGTATCTGAAATTCAAATTTAATGGGCCATCTCGTATTTCCTTTGGTAACCAATTCTATTTCTATAGACTCTGGATCCTCCAGGGTCTTTGGTGGGTGGTGGTAGAAAGACATGAGTACCTTTTGTGTAACTGAGCACATGATTATAAGCGATTCCTTCTTGATTGTTTCTCAGGGTTTTGCTGTGTTTACCTTAGTCAGCGATTTACTACGAATATTTCAGTCCCAGGCTTCTGTTGGTGGGGAAACTTAAATACTTGATGAATCAGAGTAAACTTCAGGATAACTGGGACCAGGATTTCTGGGGCAGTCTCTTTTTCTTATGTGAAAACCTTCAGAGATGTCCTTTAAAATAATATTGGCCGATATTGTTAAGAAAGCTATACATTCACACGTTAATATGAATTTCATTTTAAATGAAGCCAATAATCTGAAGTCCTCAGATAAAAATCTGTATCTCTTCACTCTGTCAAATGATGGGTAGAATACCAAAGTCACAAAGACAATTTTCTGAGTCCAGGAATAAAATATTCTTCATCACATTGATTTCTGCTGCTGCTTATTTTGCACTTCGGAAATTATAATTTAAATAGTTATCACATGTACAGATATATACAGATGTGTGCTATATATATAAAATGCATATAAAATATCTCTATTTTTTGAGGCAGTTTAACAAATACAAACAAAGACAAAGACAATATCATGTCTCTACCAACAGTGAATGGCCTTTCCCTATAACTGGATATGCTGGTGTTCAGATATTTAAAATAGGCATTAATGTCAGATTGTTACTACTTCGGCTGGGATTTGAAATACAGATGCATATGAGATGGATTCTTTATGACCTACTGATTGGGTTAAGCTCAGATGGTTTTTTTGGTATTGTTGTTGTTGCCATGGGAAGGGTACAAAAGACAATGGTAAGATGAAATCAGATAGATAAATTGATATGCAGATGATGCTCAGGCCTTGTAATAATAACTAAGTACCTACGATGTAGAGTTGTTTCAACTAAATAAGGTTGACTATATTAAAACACTTTGGAGAATGTAAACTACTATAGCCAAACATAATTATTTCATGTTTTACAATTCTGTTTCTCTCTATTTAAATATAAATATTGACCTAATAATCTGTGCATGGCAGGAATTCTTATTTTAAAAATTTGCAAAGATTTAAGGGGACTTTTTTAAAAAGCTCTTGGAAGTCTTATGGTTCTAATTATACCCATTGGACAGAATACAGTTTTCTAAAAATAATTTTCTTTGGAGCAATGCAGATTTTAGTGAATAATATGTTTAAAGACTTTTTATTGAGAAAAAGTATCACAAAGGTAAATAGAGACATATTCTTTGGCAGCCTTATATAAATATAGGGGAATAAAGTGCAAGATAAAAATCTACTTAAACACAGAATTAGCTTGGCTTTTATCTTTCTTTTCCCTATTCTTTCCTTCCTAATTGTTATAATATTGACAATGTTATTTTTCCATAAATTTATATTAAAACTTTTTTCCCCATGTAATAGAGAAAATGGTTACAGATGTTTGTAGTTTCCTATTACTTATCTCTCCAAACCTTACCTTGATATTGTGAATAAATTTCACATAATTAATTTCAGAATAAAATGGAAAAAAACATAATTTCTGGTCATATTTATGCCTGTTTGTGGTTTGTAACCCCATACGTTGTCAAACTTTGTGTTCAGTTTACAGATTTTGAACCAAAATAAAAAATTACACATAATGTATGATTTTTAGTTGTGTGACTTATAATTTATATACATTAAAGTGTTGGTGAATATGTATATAAATATATAATAATTAAATATATATGTGTGTGTATATGTACATTTTAAAAACATAGAACCATAAAAGACTACATTTCTGTTTTACTATTTCACTATGTGATATCTCAGTGGTAACAGTAAGATGTAGTTTATAGACAAGGTATTTTATATATAAGATTATTTGAATTGTGAAGAAATAATCCCTTTGTTGAAAAAAATTGAGGTCTCACACCTGTGAATACTTTGTAAACCATAAAAAAACAAAACATCCAAAATTGATCTGACAGTTGAAGATCAAGTATACATATCAAACTAAAAAACAGACACAGCATCTGATTTTTCATTTTGGCAAGACATCGCTCATATTTCAGTTTATGTCTCTTCTAATTGATTCAGCAGGCCTGACATTGAACTGCACATAATAGAACCAGTTTGATGAGGTGCAACCTATTCTAAGGTTACCAGGTAACTTAAAAAAAAATTACACATATGTTTCTAAGTCTAGGGCTTCAAAATTGGACACAGTTACTTGCAAATATATTTGAAAATAATATTTTTAATTAAATAAGTTTAATTGCTGTGCACTTTTAAGAGTTATTCTGCTGAAAAGGGTGTCCTTTGGAATAAATAGCATACTAGAGAGAATCAAAGTATTTTCATATTAGAAAATATTGTATTATCATAGTGCAGCAGATTTTTGCATTTCATTAATGAAACAAAAGTTTGTTTACTTTAAAATAGAGAGATAAGCTAGATAATTGTGTAATTTCCTTACTAGCTTTAAAAGTCTGTAAGTAAATAATAAAGGTCTCTATCATTAAAAAATAAAACAGTAAAGCCAAATGGAGATTTTCCTCTTACACTCTGCTACTTGGATCTTTGCACTGCCTTTTCCTTTCAGATGATGTTTTCCTTAATATATTCTAACAGGAATAATCAAGCTTTTGTGAAGCAAAGAACTGAGTGATGAGATAAATAAGGACAAATCCAGAAAGGTAGCCAATGTATTTTTAGTCATACCATTTTTGTTCATTTTACTTTGAAAATGGATTTATTTGTATGTTGCTAGCAAATTCCTAAGCAAGACAACCTCTGAATCTATTTCAAAGTTGTTGGAAGGGAGGAGCAAAGAATAATCTGATTTCCATTCTCTCTGATATTTTCCCTTCCATTATAAAAAGCCACTTGAAAAAAAAAATGTTTAAAAGCTCTGATTTTTGACAGCCACTGCAGAAAGTAGCTACCATTTCTGCACCTCACATAGCTGTCAGACGTGAGAACTCAGGAGCATCTACTTGAAGAAATCTCTGGTGTTATCTAAAATGAATTATTTCTAATAAGTCATTATTTGCCTCTGGCATCCTGGTCTTCAGTGTTGAATGTCTCTCCTGTCTGAATATGTTTTCTACAACTATTGATAATCAGAGCTGATGTGGACAGA
Source organism: Cebus imitator (assembly GCF_001604975.1). Classification (NCBI taxonomy): domain Eukaryota; kingdom Metazoa; phylum Chordata; class Mammalia; order Primates; family Cebidae; genus Cebus; species Cebus imitator. Next base: position 1,502,271 of record NW_016107618.1, read on the forward strand.
GATCACTATGAAGAAATATAGTCTTTATAAAAACCGTGCCAATGTTTATGCTTGGAAAATGGGTGTGATTTACTAAGGTGATATGTTTGTATTTGCTTTTTGATACAGCTCCTTGTTCATGTAGCATTTGTAAGTTGAGAGTAGAAAGAGGTTTGGAAGCAAAGAAGAGAGGGAGAAATTGGCAAGAATATTTGCATCCTAATAATGGAACAAACTATCCTAAAATACCACCATCCTTACCTCTCCCTTTCTGAAAACATATTTAATTTTTATAATTACTTTAATAAACTAGTTTTTCTTTGTTTGTTTGTTTGTTTGTTTTTTAAGACAGAATCTCACTCTGTCACCAGGCTGGAGTGCAGTGGTGCAATCTTGGCTCACTGCAACCTCTGCCTCCTGGATTCAAGTGATTCCCCTGCCTCAGCCTCCCAAGTAGCTGAGACTACAGGCACACACCGCTGTGCCCAGCTAATTTTTTTGTATTTTAGTAGAGACGGAGTATCACCATGTTGGCCAGGATGGTCTCGATCTCCTGACCTCTGGATCCGCCTGCCTTGGCCTCCCAAAAGTGCTGGGATTACAGGTGTGAGCCACCGTGCCCTGAACTAGTTAATTTTTTAAAAGGACCCAATTGAAAATGTATGTGAAATATTTGTATTTTATCAGCTTTTCTCTGAAAGCTTTCTTAATAGAGAAATTATTTTCTTATAATGACCAAGGCAATATTTATTATACAAACATTCTAAGTAGAATAAATTATAAAACTGCTCAGATTAGCACAGCTTATAATTTTATAACTCCATCAGCAGTGTAGCACCATAGTATGGATTTTCAATAGTGAAGTATGAATGCCATAGATATTTAATATAGAATATAATAACTAAATAAAATTATTTTTATGAATAATAATTTCTAATCATTAAAAAATTGTTTGGAATATTTAGACATTTTTGGTAGAATTTAGAAACAAGTCAGAATTGTGTCAGTCCATCTATTTTGCAGATGAGAAAATTGAGACAGATAAGATAAATCATTTGTTTATTGTCCCATTAATACCTGGTACAGAATAAACATGGAGGACCATCCTTAATTTATCAGACACACTCCCAAGTGTAAGAATGCTTTTAGAATACAGGACTGTCATATGAATAGGTACACATGTAAATCTCATATCAGAAAAATTTTACTTAGCTTCATACTGAAAAAACTGTGTAATATTTCGTAGTTACTCTGATGTAACATAAATAAAATATCTTGTGATTCTAATAAAGGTTTTGATTCATGGCACAATACTTTCTAAATACCAAGGTGATTTATTGTTTGAACACTGTGGGTTCTTCGTGTAATTGTATACTCTACTTCAGTTCTTAGACATACGGCATATGCTTTATCAATGAAAAGAAGCTATGTTTTGCTTTTGAACTTCAGGCCTGTTAAATGGAGGAAAAGAAGTAGTTTGAATATTTGGAATATACATCACAATAGTGCAATATTTTGTATATTAAAAAATCTGAATTTCATAATCAAGTTTTTCTTATAGTTTTGTTTGATCATTGATGATGTATTATCATTCTTTGGGACATGCTGACAAAGGTGCAGTCTTCTTGATGTAAACATCCTTAGAAGTTTACAATTTATAATACATTGGGACTTTGTAGGGAACAATAACAGAGACTTCAGATAAAGTTGCTACTTCCTAAGAATCCAAAAGAGAGAATAACAGATGCATTCCTAAGCATACTTCTCTATACAAAGAAAAGAAATGAAGAATATTAAGAGGTCAGGTTGTATAAAGATAAGTTAGAAGTTGAAAAGAGATGAAGTCAATCTGAAAAAGCTTCAGAATAGGTAGACCTGAAACAAACATTTAGACATAAGATATAATATGCTTTCCTGGAAACTGTTCCAGAAGTAGCACTGGGATTTAAAGGTCACTTTGAAGCAAGGAAAGCATATTTCTAGAGAGGGTATAAAGCAGAGGTTAGTGAGAAATGAGATTGAGGGAATAGAACTGTATAGGAAGGGAATTAGACATTAAAGAGATATGTATGCACATGACTTCTAATTGCATACTATTCATGCTGTATGAAACACAGAATTGCAGAAAAGAGCATGACCCTTGAAGCTTAGCTCAATAATTTTAAAGTTCTCTCTAATTTTAAAACATGGGAAATAATTCTACTTGCCAAATGTTTAGCACTTATTAAATCCATATTTTGTGCCAGGAACCAAGCACTTTACATATATAAATTCATTAGACATCAGGATAACCTATTGGAGTAAGTTTTAACGCTTTTGTTTTGAGGATTAAATGGACAAATAAATGCCAAGAGCTTAAGTGAACTCCAAAAGTTAGTAATTAGGAAGATCGTAATGAAATGCTCTTCAAATGAAAATAAACTAAGTTTAATCAAGATCTAGTTATACCATTGTTGGTAGTGATATCACCAATGTCAAGAGAGTAAATGAACAGCTGAAGCTGTTTGTTAATTCAAGCTTTATTTTAGTGTCTGGAGATCAGAATAAATCATTTTGTAAATGTTCTGATGCTTCACATTTGTAGGTCAACTATGTTTATTTGTTCATTGTCTTTCAGGAGGTACCTGTTTTCACTGCGCATAGATATGCCTTGAGAATGAGTTTTTAATGAACACATTTTTGGTTTTGGCTGCCCGTTTCTGTTTAAAATAAATGCAGTATGACAACATCCACTGAGTGTAGCAAAACTTCAGATTCCGGCTGAACTTAGTTAAATTTCTACCCCTTGTCTCCAGCAGTTTTGAATGTCTTTCTCACATGCCAAGGGTTACCAAAAATTTCAGCCTTCTTAACAGAGCTTTGTAGAAATAGTTGGGCCCCAAGTTTCTTCAACATGTTGGAGCAGGCACTTCTTCCGAGAGACTAGAAGTTAATGACTTTAGCTAAAGTTCAAACTTGCCTTCAGGTCTCCCTCCCTGATCTGTGACGTAGAGCAATTAGAGTTAAATCAGATTGGTATATTGATGGCTATAACATGCAAAACTGGTGCCTGTAACAATTGCAACTAAAGAAAAGAGCAAAAGACACCTCCTGATTATTCACCCTAGGTAATGATGAAACAGAACTGTATTTCTTATTAGATTTTGTGAGTTTTGATTTAAATATAACGTAACCTTAAAAGTTTTAGCTTCTCCTAGTTTTCAAGTATTTTATTTGTATATTTTAATTGTCATTAAAAATAATTTTTCGGTGGCTCAAGCCTGTAATCCCAGCACTTTGGGAGGCCGAGGCGAGTGGATCACGAGGTCAAGAGATCGAGACCATCCTGGTCAACATGGTGAAACCCCGTCTCTACTAAAACTACAAAAAATTAGCTGGGCATGGTGGCACGTGCCTGTAATCCCAGCTACTCAGGAGGCTGAGGCAGGAGAATTGCCTGAACCCAGGAGGCGGAGGTTGCGGTGAGCCGAGATCGCGCCATTGCACTCCAGCCTGGGTAACAAGAGCGAAACTCCGTCTCAAAAAATAAATAAATAAATAAATAATAATAATAATAATAATTTTTAATCACCAAAGCAATATGAAGTATACGATGAAGTCATATGTCAAGCAGGCATGTGATCACTATTCTCAAGAACCTATGACTGGGTAAACATTAAAGATATATTTTCAATACATATATTTTTTAGAAAGAATAAAATAACACAAGTCCTCAACTACAAAATACTCTTGAATATCATTGGGAATTATTTTGGCAATACATTCACCTCAACCTGGTGGTATTTTTTCTGTTATGATTAGATTGCAATTTTTAGACCTAATTATTAAAGATAATAAGGTAAACTGAAGAGCACATTGTAAAAGTGAGGAGCTGAGGTCTGATGCTTTTCAGATAGGCAAAAAATAAAAAGATGAGAATAAAATTTGAAAAATATTTGTGAGACTAAAATAATGATTGCAATAAAAATGCAGGAATGAAATATAGACCGTGTTCCTGTAAACTGGTAAACCTCCTTGGCTAAGCTCCAGGTAATGTCCTTTCTGTGTGAACATTTGTTGTTTAGGAAGATGCAATATGCACATTGAGATGTCAGAAAAATGAGCCCCTCTAGAATCTGTTGACAGCAATTCAACCTAACTCTGAGAGCACATATGCGATCTGATATTACTCATCTGGAAGACTTCTTTTTTTCATACTCAGGATGTTTTCTCCATTTTAATTTTTAATTTATTTCTTACTACAGAGAATTTGTATTGACTAGTTTTTTTCCTCCCTTCTCCTTTTGTTTTTAATGTTTATTTCTTTTGAGCATGGCTCTCTGCTCTATTACTTAGTCAACTTTATAAATCAGATTCTTCTCTGATCTGACTTAAATCTCATATGAATATCCTGATAATTCTTATGCCATCCTTTATCGGCAGATGTGATGACTGCCTTCTACAACAACACAGGGGATGTTTTGTTGCAAAGTTACACTTAGAATTCACACACAGTATAAGAAACATACAAAGAAAGGATTTATCTTTATTGGAATTTGTACAGAGTAGAAATACATTTATATATATTTCAACTACTAATTTTTCTCTGGGATCCCAGAAAGTAATGCAGTTTTAGGTTTCAAGACTTTAAAAATGGTGTCAGATTTTCCACAGTTGAAGAGGTAATATAACGAAATGCTGAGAACATAGACGTTGGAGAGAGACATCTTTAAGTCCAAGTCACTTCTCATGGGACTTCCTAGCCATCTTCAGATTTCCCTAAACTCGTTGAGACTCTGTTCCCTCATCAGTAAAATAGGGATTGTAGTGTATACATCCCAGGATGACCATGAACATTAAATGGAATCATGTGTGATTAGAAGAGGAAAACATCAACAGTGGAAGATGACTATTATAGAGAGGGGGAAATTTTATCAAATGACAATAAGGAGTTTGGAGCGCTTAGGTTATATCGTATATTCCAGTCATACATTTATGTAAAGTAAGTGAGCCAGGGATTTGGGAAAATTATTAGAAAGGAAGCCCCATCAATGACCTGGTCCTGACAATGGAGAACAGTAGAGGGGGGCATGCTGTTCAAAGGATGGGAGAAGAGGTTTACAGTGAATGAGGGACCCTGGTCTGGCTCTCCTTCATTTGAAAGAAAACGAAAGCATCAGTTTAAACAAAGGCACCAGAATTTCTTATATCTGCGTGGCAGCATTCTAGGCAAAGGTGATACAGTAGGTACAAAAGAGACAAAATTTCCTGATTTCTTAGAGTTTATAAATGGGTGGGAAAAACAGGCAATAGATTAAAAAAAAATCCCAGTTAATAGATTTTTAAAAGCAGGTAATTTATAACATATGATAGAAAGGGAATAAGTGTTCTAGAGAAAAATCATCCAGAAAGTAATTGAGAATGTCGTGAGGAGCAAAGGGCTGTTTTATCCCGGATGAGCAGGCTTCATTGTTCATGATTTCAAAGAGGTAGGGAGCCAGTCGATATCTGGGACTAGAATGTTCCAAACAGAGGGAAGAGCAAGGGTAAATGCATTTAGGCAGGAAGAAAAATGATATTCCCCCAAGAACAGCACAAAAGATACTATGGGGAGTGGACTGAGGAGTGGGGAAGAACAGCGCTCTCAAAGAACTGGGGGACCTCACAGGCCATTGCAAGGCCTTCTGCTTTCACTTAGCTTGAGTGAGCCTTAGGTAGCTTGGTAAGCCAGAGGAGGGACCTAGGAAGACTTGCTTTAGAGCAACATTCACTCTGGCTTCTATGTTGCAAGTTCTCAGTGATCTGTAAAGGAGATTAGGAAGATAGTTTGTTTAACATCTTAACATGTGAAATGGTAGAATAAATGGTAAGAATAGTAACATGTATTTATTCAAAGTTTTACTATATACCAAGTATAAATCTATCTTGTATGGATTTAACATTATATAATCTCATTTAATTCCTCCAATAATATGAGATATAGTACATATATTGTCCCTGTCTTATAGGTAGGAAAAAGAATTTACGGAGTTAAAGAACTTTTCTAAGATCACAGAGCTAGTGAGTCACATTGAGAAGATCTGATTCTAGAGTTCAGATTGTAATATGTCTTCCCCCATAGGACATTCGATGAGAGCTAAATATTTTATACCCATATGTGTATATGGATTTTTAAAAATTCAGTTGTTTCCACTGTGCAGCTTAATTATTAGTGTTTAATAAAATTCATTGCCTTTTGTATTAATGATTACAAGTGAATGAAAATATCTTCACAGATCCACATACTGTATTTTGTAGCAGGGACTAAAGATCAACAAACAGTTTTCTATAAATCATATCAAATATTACTTAAATTAGCAAATGGATTATCAGCTATGGGAGAGTATTTAAAACATGATTCATAAATATATGCTCTGTATATTTTTACAGTGTTTAGTTGGTACAATGAATGGTAAATATGATTTTTTAATGTGCACTGTATCCCTTTTTTCATTTTGATTCATGGTTTGGAATCCTGATTAAGTCTCTTCAGGAAAACAGCAGATTTTAGCATAGATTAGCGCGAATAGATATTTGCTTTAAATCTAAACTCTCTTTGAAATGTCTTCTGCTTGTGTTCCACTGACATATTTAAAGTTCAAAGTGCAGTGATTGTTTTCAAAACTAAACATTCTTCAAGAGCCCTAAAAGACTAGTTTAAATTTTTAGTGGAGATATGCACATAATAACAAATCACTTTAAATAAGTAGAAGACACATCTCACTTCACATTTCATGTAGAGAGGCTCATCTTAGCTTATTAAAGACCCAATAACGTCATCCTAAAGAGATCCATATCCTAATCCCTGAAACCTGTGAGCATGTTACCTGATATTGGAAAAACAACTTTGCAGATGTGGTCAAATTAAAAGTATTGAGATGGAGAGATTATCCTGGATTATCTGGGTGGGCTCAGTGTAATCACAAGGGTCCTTGGAAGAGAGAGGCAGAAGATCAGAGAGGGAGAGAAATAGGAGATCCACGCTTCTGTTGTCTCTTCTTGCAAAAATAGTCAAAGCTATTTTACTCAGCTTTTCCAGTTAGGCACTGGACTGAGTAATTTATGTTCTTTATGTTATGTATTTCTCAGAGCCTTATGAGATGTGTTAGCTCCACATTATAGATAAGAAGACCTGGGCTAGGTGAGTGTGTGTGTTTATGAGACCCTGGCTCCTGAGGGTGATGAAGGGTCCAGGTCTCACAAGAGAGATGCAGTCATGATAGGGCTCTAGTCCCAGGAGAAAAGAATGTATGGAGAAACTGAGGCAGAAATTATTAACATGGACTAGGGTAGCATGTGGTGGGCTTGGAACAGCAGTAACAGGCTAGGTATGTGGGTGAGCACGAGTATCTCAGGCCCTGACCATTGGGGGAATGGTGACAAGGCTTTCTAATCATAGCTCCTCATTGAATGAGGCTATTTACTACCTTCTCTCATCATCACCCTGGTTTAAGGCTTGAGAGAAATAAACCCTCTGATGATAGTGAATCAAGAAATAGGGGGAGGAGTCAAGAAGATGCCACAAGGCTACAAACAAAAGGATAAGTTGTCAGTTTTCAGCAAAGGTCCCCAACTTATTAGAAAGTATACTGAATAGTTTTGTAATTATTCTTAAAACACATGAAATAAAAGGCTACTCTATCAGAGTAAGCTAGGTATATTTTGAAGGCTTCCATTCCAACACAATTAACAAACCAAAACAAACAAAAAACCTTCCTACATGTATCTCCAATTGATTTTAATTAGAAAATACCTCTTGAGGTTAAGGCTTATAGCAATCCTTCACACTTTGCATTCAAGCAAAATTTGCTTGAAAAATTTGTTGAAAATATTAAACAAAATTTGCTATTTCTTTATTGTTATAAGTAAAGAAAAATAAGTTTTCAGGAAGAAGGAATTATTTTGTGTCATGGGACCCTTTAGTGAAAATTGTTACAATTGGGGAAGTGGAATAGAGCAAGATATAATAAAAATATTCAGCTAAAAAGGGAGGGGGGAAGGATGATCAGAGGATACTAACAACAAATTTTTCCTAATTTTCCATTTTAAGTGTGCCACTGAAAATTTTCTCTTTGGAAGACTTTGCATGACACAGATTGCTTGTACATTATCTTTTAAAACAGCAAAAATGTTTTGGTTCTGTCAAATCCATAAAATGGTTGACTCCAATTTCTTTCTCATATTTAAAAACGTGTCATAGAAACATGAGTTATTGTAATTGGATGTTTTTCTTATGGTGCTCTATCTTAGTCCATTTGGGCTGCTATAACAAAATATCATAGACTGAATAGCTTATAAACAGCAGAAATTTATTTTTCACAGCTGTGGAGGCTGAGAAGTCCAAGATCAAGGCGCAGGCATTTTTGGTGTCTGGTGAGAGCACATTTCTTCCTTTATATATGGCACCCTCTTGCTGTGTCCTCATGTGATGGAAAGGGCAAGGCAGCTCTCTGGGGCCTCTTTTATAAGAACAGGAATCCCATTCACGAGGGCTCTGCCCTTGTGATTTATTTATCTCTGTAAGGACCACCTCTTAATACCATCATATAGGGATTAGTCTTTCAACATATGAATTTTAAGAGGACATATACTTCAGACCATAGCATACTCTCAGTTAAAATGACTATAAAACACTTAGCTATGCACATCTATTTTTTTAATGGCTCCTTTTTGTTGCACCCTCCTTGCCTATATATCTTATTTTCTCCCTTCTTTCCTTCTCTCTCTCCCTACCTTCTGATCTAGTTAGGTTTTATGTCCCCGCCCAAATCTCATTTTGAATCGTAATCCCCAGGTTTTGAGGGGGAGTCCTCAGGGGGGAGATCAGATCATAGGGTGTTTCCCCCATGCTGTTTTATGAGTGTTTGGCAGGTCCTCTCTTCTCTGCTTCTTCTCTCTCCTGCCACCCTGTGAAGAGGTGCTTTCTGCTGTTAGTGTAAGTTTCCTGAGGCCTCCCCAGTCATGTGGAACTGTGAGTCAGTTAAATCTCTTTTCATTAAAAATTACCCCATCTCTGGCAGTTCTTTATAGCAGAGTGGGAACAGGCTAACACATCTTCCTTCTTTCCTTTTCTTAACTGGAGGCCATTATCTTAAGTGAAACAACTCAGAAACAGAAAGTCAAATACTGCATGTTTTTATATATAAGTGGGGGCTAAATAATGTGTACACATGGACATAGAGTATAGAGTAATAGACACTGGAGACTTGGAAGGGTGGGGAAGGGAGAGGGGGTGAGATAAGAAATTACTCTATGGGTACAATGTACACTGTTCACATGATAGTTACGCTAAAAGCCCAGACTTAACCACTGTATAATATATTCATGTAACAAAACTGTACTTGTACCCCTTAAATTTATACCAGTTTAAAAAAATGCAAACCAGTGTTGTCTCAGTTTGCTAGGAAAAGGTATGTGATATTAATAGGTACAAGATGAAACTTATTTCATTGGCATGTTGAATATGAAGACTTCAAAGCAAAAACTGGTCCAATTTACTACTATTCTTATCAAGAAAAGTAAGTCACAAATACGTGGTTAAGTAACTAGCTATGACAAATGCACTGAATGTTGCAGCTGGGCAGTCAACTGAAGTGGCTGCACTCCAACTTGACACCAGTGGAAGTTAAAGTCCTTATTGCCAAATTCGAGACTCACTTTTAACATAGAGGTTTCAAAATGAAGTTATTGTCCGTCATGCTGTATTTAAGTATGTAATCACCAAGCATAGCATAACTACCTGCTGTACTTCAAAACTGTACCCATGTGCTTTCTGAGTCAGCTTTACTTAGCATTTTCCCCCTCCTTCTCAGCCTTCTCATGAACAACTGTCAAGTCTCTTTTCTTTTCACTTATTTAAAAAAAAAAGTGTTAGTTCCGTATTCATTGACACTTTCCCTCCACATGATACACGTTGTTGGCTAGCTCCAGTCTGGCTTTCCTTTTTGGTTCTTTCACAAGCTGTTGTGCGTTTAATCATTGTAGGGCTGGATAGGACAGACTGCTAAGTTTCAGTTTGTTCATTTATTTGGCAGAATGATCAGTTCAAAGTTTTAGTAAAAGGCAGAACAAATGTACATATTGATGTATTTTGTCATTTGAGTGTCTGCTTTAGAGGTTTTCATCTTCACCAATCATATGCATCTTCCCCATTTTTTCAGCTCAGCCCCACTCGTCCTCACCCTGACTTCCCACACAGATGTGCACAATTGATTTGACTTTCAGGGGTCATAATCATGCCTGCATTTTTGGTTTCTGCTAATGAATTTTGCCAGTTAGCCAAAGTCTTATTGTTCTTTTTTCTTCGTCCTCACATTGCATTACACTGTATATTTAGATTTTTACTGCAATTCTGGAAACGGAAGGATACACACACATATATGTACATACAAACCGAATAAAAGTTGTGCTATTTGCTGGAGAGAATTCCATTATGATGGTTTCAGGAAAGCAGTGTTATTGGAAGGCACCAGTCAGGACTTTTAAAGCATTTATTCTAGTATATTTTACCTTTCAATATTATTCCTTGTAAACTTTGTTCTGTTTGCTTGTGCATTATTTTTTAATGTTTACTTTTCTTTTGCAACTCTGCTTTCAAATTGTAAGAAAGAAGAAAAAATAACCTGTTAATTTAAGAACTAAAAAATAATTCCTCTTAGGTGAAATGAATGTGTTTCTCAAGGCCAGCACCAGGGTAGACCATCCAGTTGGTTGAACAATGTCTGTCTCTCAGCATAGGAATAGACTGGGTGAGAAGTGAGGCAAAGGGAACAGATGTCTATGAATGGTCATGTGAGAAGCATTTTGAGCTTCTCTAGGCAGCCTGAGAACAAGAAAGAAGATGAAAGTAGATGGGAAAGACAGACATCCAGAAGCTTAGGCAATGGTTGACATTCTATATTAAAGAAGGATGAAGTCTCCAATGTCAGAAATGGCTAAGACATTTGAAAATCAGATATAACAAATTTTTAATTCCAAGTTGTTCCCTATGTTAGTATAATATGGAAACACCCGTTTTCCAATTCCCTTTGCACCAGAACTTCACACTAGTCTGCTAGTCATAGATAAATATACAACTCTGAGTGGTTGCTATTTGGGGGTGTGAAATGATTGGAGGTGGTGTACAGTGGGTGAAGAGGTGAGGAAAATCAAAAGCATAGGCGAGAAGCAAAGGCAGGGTGGTGATATAAACTTCAGCAAAAGTAACATCTCAGTGCCAACGGTGGCTGGCAGAAATTTAAGCGCCACCACTTCTCACTCTAAATCTGTAGCAAATATGAGAAGTGAGGTTTGTTAGCTTTATTTAAAATGACAGCATGGTACTGGTACCAAAACAGAGATGTAGACCAATGGAACAGAGCTGAGGCCTCAGAGGCAACGCTACACATCTACAACCATCTGATCTTTAACAAACCTCACAAAAACAAGCAATGGGGAAAGGATTCCCTGTTCAATAAATGGTGTTGGGAAAACTGGCTAGCCATGTGCAGAAAGCAGAAACTGGACCCTTCCTGACACCTTCACTAAAATTAACTCCAGATGGATTAAAGGCTTAAACATAAGACCTAACACCATAAAAACCCTAGAAGAAAACCTAGGCAAAACCATTGAGGACATAGGCATAGGCAAGGACCTCATGACTAAAACACCAAGAACATCGGCAACAAAAGCCAAAACAGACAAATGGGACCTAATTAAACTCCACAGCTTCTGCACAGCAAAAGAAACAATCATTAGAGTGAACCGGCAACTAACAAAATGGGAAAAAATTTTTGCAATCTACCCATCTGACAAAGGATTTATACCCAGAATCTACAAAGAACTAAAACAGATTTACAAGAAAAAAACAAACAAACCCATTCAAAAGTGGGCCAAGGATATCAACAGACACTTTACAAAAGAAGACATATATGAGGCCAACAAACATATGAAAAAATGCTCATCATCACTGGTCATCAGAGAAATGCAAATCAAAACTACATTGAGATACCATCTCACACCAGTTAGAATGGCGATCATTAAAAAATCTGGAGACAACAGATGCTGGAGAGGATGTGGAGAAATAGGAACACTTTTACACTGTTGGTGGGAGTGTAAATTAGTTCAACCATTGTGGAAGATAGTGTGGTGATTCTTCAAGGACCTAGAAATAGAAATTCCATTTGACCCAGCAATCCCATTACTGGGTATATACCCAAAGGATTATAAATTGTTCTACTATAAGGACACATGCACGCGAATATTCGTTGCAGCCCTGTTTACAATAGCAAAGACTTGGAACCAACACAAATGCCCATCAATGATAGACTGGACAGGGAAAATGTGGCACATATACACCATGGAATACTATGCAGCCATAAAAAACTATGAGTTTGTGTACTTTGTAGGGACATGGATGAACCTGGAAACCATCATTCTTAGCAAACGGACACAAGAACAGAAAATCAAACACCACATGTTCTTACTCATAGGCAGGTGTTGAACAATGAGAACACAGGGACACATGGAGGGGAGCATCACACACTGTCATCTGTTGGGGGGGGACTAGGGGAGGGACAGCAGGGGGTAGAGAGTTGGGGAGGTATAACATGGGGAGAAATGCCAGATATAGGTGATGGGGATGGAGGCAGCAAACCACATTGCTATGTATGTACCTATGCAACAATCCTGCATGTTCTTCACATGTGCCCCAGAACCTAAAATGCAATCATATGTGTGTGTATATATATATATATATATATACACACATAAAGTAAAAATAAAATAAATAAATAAATAAATAAAATGACTGCAATACTGTGGAATGCTTATTGCATCCAGGGGCTGATTTTTGCGTTATAAAATAAGCTGCATTTAGAAAAGAGCTCTGAGGATATCCCATGATATCAGTTTTAAATTGTATATTTATGTATATTGTTAACCAAAGGAGATAAGAAGAACCAGGAGGAGGGTGGTAAAGAAGAGAAGACGAAGAAGAAATAAGAGAGGAAAAAGATGTGCCAAAGTTCTCTTCATGTGGAGAGCATGAACTTTCTTCTACTGCCCCTCTCTCCTCCTCCCTTCCTTCTTATCCTCTCTTCTTTTCTTTTTCCCTTCTAATATGGTTTGGATTTGTGTCCCCACACAAATATCATGTTGAATTGGAGGAGGGGACTGGTTAGAGGTGATTGGATCATGGGGATGGATTTTCCCCATGCTGTTCTCACAATAGTGAGTGAGTTCTCATGAGACTTGATGGTCTGAAAGTGTGTGGCACATTCCTCCTTTGGTCTGTCTGTCTTCTGCCACCATGTGAAGAAGGTCCTTGCTTCCCCTTCACCTTCTGCCATGGTTATAAGTTTCCTGAGGTCTCCCAGTCATGCTTTCTGTTAGGACTGCAGAACTGTTAAGTCAATGAAGCCTCTTTTCTGCATCATTTATCCAGCCTCAGGTGGTTCTATATAGTAGTGTGAAAACAGACTAATATACCTTCTTTTATTTCTCCCTTCTCTTCTGCCCTCCTGGTCTCATTGTCTTCCTGGCAATGAAGAGAACAGACTGCAGTAGAAACGATGTATAACAATTTTGGAGAAAGGCAGCTTTTAATCAGCAACACCTGCATTCTCTTTGGTTTTACTAACATCATGCACGAAACTAATTGTGAATGAGTGCCCATACGACTCTGAATCTTCAGTGGGATGAAGTATATTTACTGAAATATGGAGGCCAAGCGTGGGTTTCTTAGTGAAGAGCTCATCAGACAAGGGAGAAAAGTGGGTAAGAATGAGGAAAGGGCTTAATAAAGTCTTTGGAAATACAGCATTGCTTTTCAGAAAAAAAGTAGTATGGGGCAACTGGGGCAAAGTAATAAGCAATTGGTGGAAACTGGTAGTGTTCTTGTCCTCTCTCAAGGACACCAACCCTGCCTTTCAGATTATTTCCTTGTTATTTAGACTCCTATAGGTTTCCTTGTTAGCTTTTATTACAATTGGAATCAATTTATTAGTTGCTTCTTCTCTATATATTGTAAATTTTATGATGGCAGGGACTATAAATTGCTTATACAGTTGTAGGCACTTACACATTCTTATTAGTATTATTATTAACCACTATGTATTCCCACCCAGTATCGTACCTGGAACATGGTAAATAGTCATTAAATGTTTGCCTAAAGAAGGAATAAATTGACAGATGCACAGGGGAGACACATAGACTGAAGAGGTCAAGGAACTGACCCAGCTTGTCCAAAGTGAACATTCTTACCTAAGGACTAATTGTCAATCAGGTACAGTATATATGATTGTCAAATAGATAAAATGTATGGATTATATATCGTTTATATGCCTCCTAAGGATGTTCAAGTATAAAGAGAATTTTCTTAGTAAAATTAATTCAAATATTTATTAACATAAATGAATTTTAAAAACAATCTAATTTTAACAAAATTATTTCACATACTTAAAACTTTAGAAGTTATTTAGAGTTACAATTCATGGTGAGTTAGTCATTTTTATAAACATTGTTTTAGTGAATTCTGGCCCTGAATTTAATGTTGAGATTTTCATATAACTGGTGATTGAATTTAACTTGATTTGAACTCATTGCTTATCACTTGTTTTAATAGATGAAATATATGGATTCGTTTATGAACTAAGATTCTTGTCCCCTCACCAACTTCAGTAATGTTTTTGTTTTATTTGTAACTATTTCCTCTGGCAAATTCCTTTAATAATTATTTTCCCCATTGCAAAGTGTAAAGTATAAGGCCTCTAAAAAATTATTCAAGTGAAAGTTGATGTAAATTACATTGTAGATAGGCTGTCATTAGTGATGAAGGGTGTGTCCTTTCAGAGATTATAATTTCCTGCTTCATAAAAGAACAAACAGTGGAAATCCAAGTTGGGACTTGCTTGCGGTTATATTCTGATGACTCATTATCATGATTGAAATCAAGGACCAAAATTTTTTGATAGTTTGAATTTTTGAAATGGAAGCAGCACCATAATTATGATATTTCAGATATTCATATGATCTACATTTATATGTGTATTTATAATTTTCTTATGTTGCTTCTATATATTTTCTTTGGCATTTACACATTTCTTTAAAAGAAACACTACAAAAAATTAAAGATTTTAACTAACTATATTTAAAGCGTCTCGAAATGGCTTATTTATGAATGCTTTTAGTTTGTCTAGGTTTAATATAACCTCAACAATTTATTACAAAAGAACACTTTCAGCATTCTCTGATAATTTATAAAAATGTGTATTACAGAAGGCTGAGTACTCTTCCCAAAATTTCTTTCCTCTTTCATGTTGGAATTTAGGCGTAGATGAGTGAAT
The DNA here is from genome assembly GCF_001604975.1 of Cebus imitator. NCBI lineage: Eukaryota > Metazoa > Chordata > Mammalia > Primates > Cebidae > Cebus > Cebus imitator. The sequence goes on from NW_016107618.1 coordinate 1,517,591, forward strand.
TAATTATAGGTGTTCTATGTTCTCACAAGTTAGTTTTCTTAGGTTAACTTTTAACAAAACCAAGTTCATTTTACCTAGGTTTTCAATCTAATTTGAACAAAGTTATTGATATTTACTTATCTTTATAATTTCAGTTGTATCGCTAGTACTGCCTACTTTGTGATTTGTAATATTATATTTGTATTTTCTGTCTCTTTTTATTCATCATTGTTACCAGAAGTTTGCTTTTATTCTTCTACTCTTAAAATAGCTAGAATTTGTTGAATTTTTCTATTTTATCTTCTTCTTTTTTATCTTAATTACCTCATTTTCTTAACTTTTCTTGGGCTTATTGCTTGCTTCTAATTTTTTATGTTGGACACTTACTCTTTAATTTTTAGTCTTCCTTCTTTTCCAAAGTGAACAGATAAGGCTGTAAATCCGCCTCTTGGTATGGCCTAAGATATTGCTCACACATTTAAATATACTATTATTATTGTTATTCACCTCTGAGAGTTGTAACATTTCTTACCATTTTTTTTTTTTGACCAATGAGTTTTAATGGGGATTTTAATTTTCCTGTTTCTAACTTCTAACTTAATTGGGTTGTGGTCAGAGAACATCTCTTATCTGAAATATGTTGAGATTTTTTTAAATGTCATAGTATGTAGTCAGCTGTGGTAACTCTTCCATATGTGTTTAAGAGGAATGTGTTTTTTCTACCACTGTTTTCTTTGATTCGAGTATATTAGCCTGGGAAAGTGGAAGAGAACAGATGAGGAACTATGTTAATATTTAGATATAATGCAGCATAACTTGTCATTGAATTGTGGATTGTACTTTTGAGATTGATGAAGTAAACCTGACTCAGATGAGATACTGACATATACCAGATTTGCTTACTACATGTAGATTGCTTTCAGATCTAGAAAGAGAATGTCATGGTAACAAAGTCTGGGCCATCTCACTCATCTTTCTTCTAGATTATGGTCTGCGAATGATGAAGTTGAAACACCACCTGTGCTGAAGAATGTAGCTGTAGCTGAGATCTCTGTGGTGTACCTTGACTGCATTTGCTTTCTTCTCTTTGTGCTTTAGGTAAGTAAACACTACTTGATTTTCATAAGCAATCCCAATCAATATTTATTATTGACAAATATCAACAAAGTGGTTGTGTACCTGACACGGGATTCTTTCATTGCTGCTTCACTAGCTGGAATTGTCCATGGCCAGTGGTGCCTCTGCCCAGACTTCACTGGGGCCTCTGGGAACTAGCATCTGGGCAAGAGGGAGGCAGTGCTCCTCAAAACTCAGAGCTGCTAGCAACGGTGGAATTCCCAAGGGGTGTAAGAGATTTTGCTCGGGGAGTCCCGAAGTCTGAGCCCCAAGGAAGTGTTGTACAGCTCTCTTTCATTCCTGCCGTCTGCAGCTAAGTGAATAGGGGTGTGTCAAATATCATTTGGTCCTACCGTCAAACGAGAATGGGGGTGTGTCATGCTCAGTGGTTTTTTCACTCTGTCACTTGACAAGCAGGAGTGTGTGTAACAGCTCTTTTTGCACTTGCTGTTCCATGGGTTCTGGGTTCTTGTCTCATGACCAAGAGGAATGAGTTACAGTGGACAGCAGAGGGAGAGCAAGGCAGTTAAGAATTTTATTGAGTGACAGAAAAGCTCTCAAAAAGAGGGGACCCAAAGTGGATAGCCCTCTGTGTGAGAGGGGGCCCAAAAATGGGTAGCCTTCTGTGAGCATGAGTCCAAGATTTTTATGGGCTCAGAATGGGGAAGTGCATGCTGATTGATCCATGGGCAGGTCTGGAAAAAGCAGCATTCACTTGGCTAAAAGTTGTGGGGGAAGTTTTCACTCCAGTTGTGGGATCTACCCAGAACTAGAAGCTCAGATTTTCAGGCTTCATGCTGTTCTTGGTTTGAAGATCAGATTTCACTGGGGAACCTTTTTGTCTGCCTAGGGATTTGTCTATCTCCTGTTGCTATCATACCTAAGGTAGCTTTTTCCTGTTTTCTGCCAATTAAGTTTTCTTTTCTTTGAATAATCTGATTAAATCCTTTGTCCTTTCTATCTTGACATGTTTGCTTGTCTTATACATTTACACACACACACACACACACACACACACACACACACACACACATTCTGGACTTTACAACTTTCTCTTATATGTAAAACAAATATGGTCTCTTGGATATGGACTGTTTCTATGTTTATAGTGGTTTTAATGTACAGAAAATTTTTAGTTTAATGTCATACACTTACAAATGCTTTCCTTCATAGTTTCACTTTCTTTTTCCATTTTCGCAATTCTTTAAATATTCTATTCAGAGAATACTATGTGCCAGGTACTAGATCTGGGGACACAGCAGCAAACACAATAGACAAAGTGCCTATTCCCTTCTCAGCACTGATAATAACTGATATAAAGGAAAGTAAAACAGGGTAATGATACAGTGAATGGCAAGCATTAAGTGTGGAGGCTTATAATTTATATCTGATGGCCTAAAGCAAGACTTTTTGATTAGAGCAGAGAACTTGATAGGCGAGGGAGGGAGGAACCCATATAGATATTTGTCTTGTTTAAAAATTTTTCACTGTTCTGATAACGTAAAATTTACTCCTATACATTCTTGTAAAATAGTTTAAAAATTAGCTTTCCATATTCAGGTTTAATCTGTTTAAAATATTTTTGTGTATACTATGAGGTAAGAATCTAATCTGAACTTTTTCTATGCGGAAAAGCAACTATTTTAATACCATGGATTAAATAGGCCACTCTGTCTCCACTGTTTTATAATGCTGCCTGTTGTACACCTTTGGCTTTATATGTAATTGAACCTTTTAAAGTAAGCTTTCTATTCTGTTCTATTGGTCTACTGATTTGTTTCTGTACCAGTATCACTTGTTTAATTACTGTGTTTTTTGCAATATGTCTTGATTTCCAGTTTACTCTTCCTCTTCTTATTAGTTTTTATTTTCTATTTTGTGCTGGTTATTCTTGGATCTTTATCTTAAAATATATATTTGAGTATGAACTTACCTAGTTTTATAAAAAAAATTTATAATATTTTTATTTTCATGTGTCAATTCATTTAATGAGGATTGCCGTCTTCAAGCTATTGAGTTTTGTCATCCAGGAAAGGGCATATATCTCTATGAATTTAAGTCTACTTATAAATCCTTCAGTGAAGATTGTAATATTTTCTGAAGTTTTCATTTATTTCTAGGTAATCTACATTTTTCAACTTTTAATACTTTTTAAAAAATATTTTATACCTTTTTGGTTTTGGAAATATAAGTTTTTTTTGATATAATGATCTGAAATTCAGCAACCTTTTAGGGCATACTCATTATTTTAAATATATTCGTTGGTAGATTCTCTTCAACTTCCTAGTTAGACATCTATCCGTGAATGACAAAAATTATTTATATACTTTTTTTTTTACAATTATTGGCCATTTTATTTATTTTCTTTCTTGTCTTTTTTTGTGGGTTAAAATTTTATTTTTGTTGTTGTTGTTGTTTTTTGAGACAGAGTCTTGCTCTATCACCCAGGCTGGAGTGCAGTGGTGAGATCAAGGCTCACTGCAACCTCTGCCTCCTGGGTTCAAGCAATTTTCCTGCCTCAGCCTCCTGAGTAGCTGGGATTACAGGTGGCTGCCACCATGCCCGGCTCCTTTTTGCATTTTTAGTAGAGACAGGGTTTTGTCATGTTGGCCCAGCTGGTCTCGAACTCCTGACCTAAGGTGGTTTGCCCACCTCAGCCTCCCAAAGTGGCAAGATTATAGGCATGAGCCACCATGCCTGGCCAATTTCTAATAAATTCTTAATAAAATGTTTAGTAGCATATATATATATATATATATACACATCATATTATATACGCATATATAAAAATAATAGACTGTATTAAAATATATTAATTTATCATTTTAGCATCTTTTAGTCATAAAATTACACAAAGGATTCTAAAAAATTCCATAAATTATGTACATTCCAGTATACAAATTGTAAATTATATATATATATGTGTGTGTATATATATATATACACACACATACATATATATACACACAAGCAAATTGAGTATAAATAATACATTGTTAAAGGACTGTGCTTATTTTCTATTGCTCAATTATCTTTCTATTCTCAAATATCAGATTAGATTATTGTGATTGTTAAATACATTATTAAATATGATTTGCCAATATTTTAATTATTTTTGTTAATACTTTAGCATGCATTTATCTATATTTTAAGTAAGGCTGGATTTTCCATGTTTTTACTGTGTTTTTCTATTATTTGATATCAAAATTATAATAGCTTAATAAAAAAGAGTTTTTCTACTTTTACTACTTTGGCAATAGTTTGCAAAAGTTAGAAATTATGTGTCCTTTAAATGTTTGCGGATGCCTCCTGTAAAATACCTGTCAACATTTTGTTGGTTATTTGTTAAATGTAGTGTTTAACTGTTGATTAATTTCTAACTATTTAAAAATTTATTCCAATTTGCTATTTAGTTATGAACCATTTTGGTAGTATTGGTTTTTCTAGAAAATTGTCCATTTAATCTGACTTTTAAAATAAATTGTCCTGAATTTGGGCCTTTTATTGTGGTTTTTAAACCTGTATTTTGTTACTAATTATTGCCTATATTTTTCTCTTAAGATTTACTTATGCCTGTCTCTCTTTATCTTGAGCCATCTTGCCAAAAGCATACTTAAATTTATTAGCTTTTTAGAAAAATAGTTGTGCTTTTGTTGTTTCTCATCATTATGTTTAAATCTATTTCTGTTATCACATTATCTACCTTTTCTCTACATTTTTTGTACTTGACTCGTTGTTTATTAAATTTTTGTGGTTGTTATTAAATCAGTATTCATTCACAATGGTTAAATAGCATTATAAAGAAGTATGAACTATATAGATCTCTCCTACTTTTATCCCCACCTGCTCAATTTCTATGCAGAGATTTTACGCAGTTATCTTTATGTACACACACAATTATTACCCTTCTTTTGTTACTTAATATCAGCTATGTCATATTTTAGAAATTTACCTATAGCACTACATTAAGAGATTTAAATTTTTTTTTAAGCTGGTTAGTATTTCATTGTATATTTGGATAATTATTAACTATTCCCTTTTGATGGATATTGATATTTTTTCCAAGCTTTCTTTATAGTAAACTCTGATGCAAGGGTAACAGTTTACTGCATCTGACTTCTCTTTATGCTTATTTTTGCTGAATCATTTGGCAACAAATTACATACGACACCTCACCCGTATACATTTCACATGCATCTCTGAAAGATGATATGCTGTGCAATCACAATTTATTTTCACATCTAAGAAAATTAACAATAATTCCATATATAATTTAAAACCCAATTCTCATTCATATTTTTTCAATTTTCCCAAATATATCATATATATGTAGAAATTTGAAGTTCAATCAAGTTTGACAAACTGCATTAGGTTGTGTCCCTTTAGTTTTTTTAAATCTAGAACACTCTCTCCCTCCCTTTTTATTTTTTATTACACTGAGTTCTTGAAAATTCCAGGCCAGGCTGGGCACAGTGGCTCATGCCTGTAATCCCCGCACTTTGGGAGGCCAAGGCGGGCAGATCACCTGAGGTCAGGAGTTTGAGGCCAGCCTGACCAACATGGCAAAACTCCATCTCTACTAAAAAATACAAAAATTAGCCGGCCATGGTGGCTGGCTCCTGTGATCCCAGCTACTCAGGAGGTGGAGTTTGCAGTGAGCTGAGATCATGCCACTGCACTCCAGCCTGGACAACAGAATGCTACTCTGTCTCAAAAAAATAAAGAAAGAAAGAAAGAAAGAAAGGAAAGAAAGAAAGAAAGAAAGAAGGAAAATTCCAGGCCAATTGTTGCATAGATTTGATCATATTCTAGAATTTTTCTGATTGTTTTGTTTTCTTATCACTGGATTCAGGGTAAGCATTAAGCATTTTTGGCAAGAATTTTACATAAGGTATATTGCGTTATCAATATTGGTTATGTTAACTGGTATTGCTGCTGCTGTTTGCTTTGGTAATTTAATTAAGGCAGTGACAACCAGATCTCCTTTTTATAAAGGTACATTTTCCTCTGAAGTTTATAAGTGATCTTTGTATGAACAATTCAAAAGTATATGAACATTTTATATTTCAATAAGATTTCACTCAGTGGTTTCCACACTCATTATGATCCTTGTCTGAATCAATTATTGCACAGAATGGCAAAATCATTGATTTTCTAATTCTTTCATTCCTTTTACATTCATTAGCTGTGATTCCTTAAAGAATATCCCTTTTCTTCTTTTCTTTCTCTCTTCTCTCTCCTAATAAAACTACACTAATCATTTTTTAAATAATGTATTATAATTCATTGCAATCATTATCTTTCTTGGAGCTCAGATTATTCTAAGTTTGGTCACTATATGCTGCTTAATGAAGGCTTCTCCTTTTGACCAACCCATTTATTATTAAGAATATTCTTGATTTTTGAAATTGCATTTCTCTCAATATGATTAAGATTGAGCATCTTTACAAATGTATAAAAGCTATTTATATTTCTTTTACTATGAATAATTTATTAATAGTCCTTGCTCATTTTTCAGTTAGGTTGCTCGTCTTTTTGTTATTGATTTATATGAACTCTGTTTAAGACTAGGGCTTTGGCTATGGTATTAAATATATCACATTTTTGTGACATTGTGACTTCATGTTTTGACTTTATGATTTTTTTTTTGCCACAAAGATTTCAAAAATTTATCTTTTGAAAGTGATCCTTTTTTCCATGGCTTCTAGAGTTTGTGTCAATTAGATAAACCTTTTGCACTCTAGATTCTAAAGGAATTCTACCATGTTTTATTATAGCACCTTCTACCATGTTTTATTATGTACTTTTGTGACTTTATTTTTACATTTATGCCTTTAATCTGTTATGATTTTATTTCTGTTGTATGGTATGAACAATTAATTCAACTTTATGTTTTTCTAACAGTTTAACCAGGTTTCCCCACTTCATTTATTAAAAAATAATTTTAGCTTTTATTTTAGATTCAGGGGGTACATGTGCAGGTTTGTTACATGGGTAAATTATAGGTATATTGTGATGCTGGAGTTTGGGGAATTAATTATCTTGTCACCCAGGTAGTAAATGTCACCCATAGTATCCAATAGGCAGTTTTCGGTCCCCACTTCCTCCATTCCTCTCTGCTAAAGGAGTCCCTAGTATCTGTTGTTCCTATCTTTATGTCTGTGTGTACTCAGTGGTTGGTTTCCACCTATAAATGAGAACATGTGGTATTTGCTTTTCTGTTCCTGCATTAATTCACTTAGGATAATGGCCTCTAGCTGCATCCATGCTTCCGCAAAGGACATGATTTTGTTCTTTCTTATATAGCTGCATAGTAGTCCATGGTGATAACCAACCCTCTCATCATTTTTAAGTAGTTCATATTTTTCTCTCTGGCTTGAGATGATACTTTCAGCATTTGATAAAATTCTGAATTTATTTAGTCAAATTTCTGGGCTTTAGATTATGTTTTTAATGTACCTACACAACAAGATTTTAATTATTTAAGAATCATAGTATATTTTGATGACCTTGTATTTTCTCAACATTTGTTTTTTAGTCATAAAAATTTAATATTTTCATGTAACTATAGAATTACTTTTCCTAATTAAAAATGTTCTTGGCATTTTTATTTGTATTATCTTCCATTAACTTAAAAATTTTACAACTTATAAGTATTTCTATCTAAAAGCATGACATATCTTTCTATCTGGTCAAGCTGTTTTTAAAAAATATACAATTTACAAATGTCTTGTTAATTTTATTCTTAGCTTTTAAATTCTTTGTTGCTATTGTAAATGGTATGATGTCTCTCATTATTTCATGTAACTTGTTTGTATATGTAAAGTTTACTGATTTGGAAATTTATTTATTTGTAACCATTACCTTAAAATAGTTTAATTCATTGTGGGGAAATTTTTGTTGTTGTCATTGAATGTTTTATATTTTCCAGGTAATTAATCATAAAATAATGAGTTTTTGTGTTCCCCTTTTCATTTTTCATGCTTTTTCTTGTCTAATTTTAGCAGCTAGTTAGTGCATAATGTTAAATGATAGGGGCAACAATATATTTCTTTGTCTTATTTCTAATATTAAGAAGAACTAATACTGTGATCTTCCCAAACACTAGAGGTTGCACAAAGCAGCTCATCCCTATTCAACTGTATGCTATCCCAGTTCATCCCAGGTGGAAGTCTTAGTAACCACAATACAGCAGCCTGACAAGAGCTGTCCTATACTCTGCTCCTCACTAGAGCTGGGCTTATTACTGCCATTGGGCAGGTGAATGAGTAAACTACAGATTTTTTTGAGTCTGCCCTCTAGACTACTTTCAATTTCAACTTTCTTAATTCAGGTTCCCTAGAAAAAGACCATGAAATAAGGAAATGCTTCTATGAATACTGTTGAGGGAGGGCAGGAAGCAGAACACAGAGGGGAAAGACAAAGGTAAAATTTCAGGTAAACTCCTAGCCTGATCCTGAAGATTGGAAAAACAACTCTGGGGGGCAAAATATACTTCAGAGTTTGTCTCACTCAAGGCAAGAATGTTGTACTGTCATATTCTCAAATCAAGGAGTGATTGGTTAACATCCCTTAACATTCCACAAGGGATGTAAACTCCCGGGCATTCCTACTCTTCTGCCCCATGGGAAAACTAACTCCGTTAATCTAAGTGCAGCCCTCTGAGGAGAGTCGAGGTATGCCTTTCTTCCTTCCTTTCTTTCTTTTTTCTTTTCTTTCTTTCTTTTTTTTTTTTTGAGATGGAGTCTTGCCCTGTTGCCAGGTTGGAGTGCAGTGGCGGGATCTCGGCTCACTGCAACTTCCGCCTTATGGGTTCAAGCGATTCTCCTGCCTCAAGTAGCTGGGATTACACGCATACGCCACCACACCCAGCTAATTTTTGTATTTCTAGTAGAGACAGGATTTCACCATGTTGGTCAAGCTGGTCTCGATTTCCTGGCCTCGTGATCCACCCACCCTGGCATCCCAAAGTGCTGGGAAAACAGGCGTGAGCCATCGGCTTAGCCAGGTACGGTTTTTTAAGCAAAAACATAAGCTAAGGAACAAATAGCCAGAAATAAGAAAAGTTATATGAGAAAATCTCTATATTATATCAACTATCGCCTACAGTTGATAATGTTTTTTCTTATTGACTTAATATTGAGAAAAGTGTGCTGAATTTCCAACAATTGCTTATCAAACTGTCCTTGTCATTTTAGTGTAGTTGCTTCGTGTATTTCGTGCTGTGTTCCTAGATGCATGATGCTTTATCTGCACAATGACTCTCTTCATACATAATAGTTTTTGCCTTAAAATATTTTTGTTTTAACTCCATGTACTTTTTGTAAATAGAACGTGAATGCCTTTAGGTTTTTAAAATAAATAATCGAAATCTAAGCCTTTTAACCGTTTTTAATCCATTTAAATTTATTAATAGTATTGATATATATGTATAGATATGGTTTATTTTACTTTATGTATTTTTATTTTACTTGCCTTTACTTTGTCCGTTTTCTCTTTTCTTGATTACAATTTGGAATGATTGAAGTTTTCATTTTCTTTTTTTCTGACTTGTTTCTTTTCTTTTCATTCTTTCCTTTTTTCCTCCCTATACTTTATCTCTCCATTTCTTTTTCTCCCTCTTCTGCCCTGCGTCTCTCCCCTCCTTCCATTTTTATGATGACTCTTAAGTAACTAACATGAATAAATAGCTTTACATAGTCTAAATGAATTATTACCTCTACCCTGCTCTCTCCAAATGCAAGCACCTTTAAAGTCTTAGTTTAATTACTTTTTAATTTTTATTACTGTATCTAAAATTTAGCTATACTTTCTTTCATTTTAATCTTTAGTTTTATTTTTATTAAAGAACAAAAACATATAGTTTGAAAATTCAAGTTATCCTACAAAGCTTGTAACAAGTGTCCTTATTTTTTAATATTACTCTCTACGCCTTCAGGATCCCTTTTTTAACTCCCAGAAGAAAACTCTCTCTCTTAACATCATTCTACTGTGTTTTGGCTTTATAGCTTTAAATACTATGCCTATATTGTTATTTTAGTGTTCTGTTTTTGTAAGTTATGTATCAACTTTCTACTATGAAAGATGATTACTTAGTTCTCTTACTACTCCTCCCTGCCCCCAATGTACTTCTTTCACCTTTGCAATAGAGTTATATAATAATGTTTATTATTGAGTCCGATTGGCAGACTTGATTGAGCGATTTATGAAAAACATACATTGACATAGGTTTGTCAGTTAGCGTGGCCAGGGGACCTCTGCGGTAGTCAGCAGCCCCCATAAGCTGTCGATGTTCACATTTATTTAGTACTCATTAAATGATAAAGGTCCCAAGTAAACACCATTAGAGGGTAGTTAACATTGATAACCCTAGGGTAGAGAGCAGTCATGTGCCCACGGATGATCAAGGTCGGTCTTAGGACTGCATGAGTAAACAATTATTTAGATAAACTCATCTACATTCCTTTGTATCTACTCCTAGCTATTAGCTCAAGGTAAGAGGATTAGCCCACCTTCAGTCAAAACCTCTTTCCCAAGGTTTTCACAAAATCTTCCAGCCTACCAAGAAGGTTTGCATTTTCTATGATTTCTCCCACCATTCTGACAGATCTCCTACAGTTTATATTTGGGGAGGGGAGGTTATTGATTATAACATGTAATCAATACTTACTATTTTTTACCAGATAATGGGCTAGGCATTTTGAGATGTAAAAATAAAAATGCCAGCTGGGCGCGGTGGCTCACACCTGTAATCCCAGCACGTTGGGAGGCCAAGGCGGGAGGATCACAAGGTCAGGAGATTGAGACCATCCTGGCCAACACGGTGAAACACCGTCTCTACTAAAAATACAAAAATTAGCTGGGTGTGGTGGCGCATGCCTGTAATCCCAGCTACTCAGGTGGCTGAGGCAGGAGAATTGCTTGAACCCAGGAGGTGGAGGTTGCAGTGAGCTGAGATTGTGCCACTGCACTCCAGTCTGGTGCCTGGCAGCGGAGCGAGACTCTGTCTCAAAATAAAATAAAATAAAATAAAATAAAATAAAATAAAATAAAAATAAAAATTAAAACACCATCCAAAATCACGGCGCTCACACTCTAATGATGGACAGAGAAAATTAACAGAAACTAAATCTGCAATGTAATTCATATTGTAATAGAAGTTAGTATAGTAGGTAAGAGAATGTCACATGTAGATGTTAGGGGAGTACAATTTCAGGCAGTAGGAACAGCAATTTCAAGTGCCTAAAGATTGGAGCATGACTATCTTGTAGGAATAGCAAGCACTGAATATGCAAGGAGAGTTGCTAGTAAGAGAGAACATCAAAGTGGAAATAAATGGTTAATTCTTGTATGTTCTCTTAAGCCAAAGTCAGCAAACTTTTTCTGTAAGGAGGCAAATTGTAAACATGTTTTATTTGGCAGGCCATTCAGCCTCTTATGCAGTTACTCAACTCTGCTGTTGTAGTAGGAAAGCAGCCATAGACAATATATAAGTGAGTGGGTATGGCTATGTTCTAGTAAAACTTTATTTATAAATCTTCCTTTCATTAGCACATTGCACTGACCTCATAATGCCTTATCATATTTGCGGTTAAGATATTGCTAAGCTAAGAGTTGGCAAACCACACAGAAGCTAAGAAAAATTTTTATATTTTTAAGAGGCTATAACATACACGCGTGCGCGCACGCGCACACACACACACACACACACACACACACACACACACACAGAGAACATGGACAGAGACAATGTGTATCCTTAAAGCCTGAAATTTTTACTACTTTGCCTTTTACAAGAAGTTTGCCAATATCTGCACTAAACTCACAAAAATGAGTCCCTCAGTTTTTCCTCTTTTTTTCACTTTCTGAAATAATTTCTCTAAGGAGGAAATTATTTATTTCATAAAAATTTGATAGGTCTTACCTGTAAAACAAATAAAATCTAGTTTTTTGTTGTGTTTTTTGAGCCAAGGATATCCTGATTAGCCCCATGACCAGTTGTCCTTCCATTCAGTTTTTCTGTTTTTTTCTAGTGACATAATAGAATCTATTCATTTTCCAGAAATGTATCCATTTTGTTCTGTTTTCATATTATTTTCAGTAGAGTAGATCACTGTGCTTCATTATTATTTAAAAATTCTCTCTAGCTCTCTAAAATATTTTCTTTTTTAACCTCACATTTAATATATTTCCTAATTTTTTATTGCTCACATTTGCCAGACCTTTACCTAAATTATTAATCTTTCTAATTAGTTAGATTTTGCAATTGGGGATGTTTTCTATTCTCTTTTTGTTCTTGATTTTTTGATTTCTGGAATTATATTTTTTTCTTCTTTGACTATACTGTTTTTACTTAAATTTTTCTGTTGGATATTGAGTTTATTTCCTCTTAATTTTCTAATAAATATATCTTGAAGCTTTAAGGTTTTCCTTTAAGTTTTCTTTAATCTAGTTCAACAGATTTGAACATATGGTTTTCATTGTAATTCAGTTTTAAGTATTTTGAGAATTTTTTCTCAGGGCCTGTTTTCTAATTTAAAGATAAATTCGTAGTATGATTTTTTGTTCTTTTTAAGACAGAGTCTTCCAGTGTCACCCAGCTTGGAGTGCAGTGGCACTATCTCAGCTCACTACAACATCTGCCTCCCAGCCTCAAGCGATTCTCCTGCCTCTCAGCCTTATCTGGGATTACAGGCATGAGCCATCACACCCAGCTGGTAATATGATTTTTAATTTCCAGACATACAAGATTTATTTTATTAGTTTTATAACTATTAACTTCTAATTTTTAGCATGTTTATAGTAAGAGAGTGTGGTTTACATAATGTTAACTCTTTGGAACTTATTTTGTCTTTAACATGGATAGTTTTGTTAATGTTTCATATGTGCTTGAAAATAATCTTTATTTTGTATTTGGTGGATGGGAAATTCTCTATAAGTAATGGTCTTGAGCTTATTAATTATGCTCTCCAAATTTTCTACAGTTTTGCTTATTGGTCTGCTTGAGCAATCTGTTTTTGAAAGAATATCACAAATATTCAACTGTTATGCTTATTTTTTCATCAAGTTATAACACAAATACATAAAGATATAACAATATAAATGGAGGCTGGGTGCAGTGGCTCATGCCTTTAATTCCAGCGCATTGGGAGGTCATGGTAAGTGGATCACTTGATGTCAAGAGTTCAAGACCATCCTGGCCAACATGACAAAACCTCATTTCTACTAAAAATACAAAAATTAGCTGGGCATGGTGGCACACTCCTTTAATCCCAGCTACTCGGGAGCCTGCAGCAGGAGAATCGCTTGAACCCAGGAGGCAGTGAGCCGAGATTGCACCACTGCACTCCATCCTGGGCAACAGGGTGAGTAAGAATCTGTTTCAAAAAATAAAATAAAATAAATAAGAGAAATGTAAAGCTCAGTGAATTGTCAGAAAGTTAAAACATTCAGGTCATTACTACCCAGGTTATAAAATAGCACCGTACCAGGTCTCTAGAATTGTTTTTTCCCCCCTCAATCACTAGAAACCTTTATCTCCAAAGACAACCAGAAGAGTTCTCAGACTATAGAATCATTTCACTTGTTTTTAAACTTTATGTAAATTGAACCATGCAGTATATGCTTTTTGCTTCTATCATCTAACATTATATGAGTCACCCATATTGTTTTTTGCATCACTATTGTTCATCCTATTTTTTATTGCATTGCAGTATTTCACTGAATAAATGCAATGATACATATATCCATTGTACTGTTTATGGACATTCGGGTTATTTTCAAATGAATAAAAGTACTAGGAATGTTCTCATCTATGCTTTTTGGCATATAGGTGCCCTGCATTTTTATTGGGCATATTCCCAGGAATAGGGTTTTTTGGTCAAAGGGTATGTGTCTGACTTTAAAATATAGCACACAACAGCTTTCCATAATGGATGCACCAATTCGTGCCCCACCACCAGCAGTGTAAGAGTTCTGGTTGCTGCATGCTGTCAGTACTCCTGGTACTGTGAGTCTTTCTCAAGCGAGCCGCTCTCAGTCAGAATTGATGTCTTGCTGTGGCTTCGGTTTTAATTGCCCCAATAACTAATACTGTTGAGAGATTTTTCACAAATGAATTGGCCATTTTATTGAGCACCTGTTCAAATTTCTTAGCCATTTTCTATTGGGTTTTCTATCGTGTTCCTATTGATTTATATAAATTTATTATTTATTCTGGATATGAGATCTCAGCAAATTGCAAATATTTTTTCCCATTTTAAGATTCACTTTTATAATCAAATAATACATTTCAATAGACTAAAATTCTTAATTTTAATATATTATACTGTATTTTTCTCTTTTTTTAAATTAGGGCTTTGTGTGTCCCTTTTAAGAAATCCCTGCTTACACAAAGTTTAGAAATCAGCACTATCCATTAGCATTATAATGTATGTGACAACTTTGAACCACAGATATGATCTTAATTTTTGGTAGCCATAATAAAAAATAAACTAGGTAAAACTAATATGAATAATAAAAATGATTAGTAACTTTTTTGTTCTTTTTCTTTAAGACTTCAAGTTTTAGTCAGATTTCAAGAGCTGATAACCACATGTGACTAATTACTATCATATTGGGTGACCCATTTCTAGAAGGGTGCATGATGCGCCATTCACATTTAGCTCTGCCATCCATGTGCAATTGATTTTTGTATGTGTTATTAGGTAGCATACCTAGCAAGGAAACTAGGTAGCTCCAAGAAGCAAAGGAAGATCTTCAGGATCCCAAGCCAATCTGGGTCCCTTAGGAACTAAGATAGGGCTTGATAGTACTAGGACTTTATGAATATCTCTTATTTCTGCATATTCTTTCTTATTCCATGGGGATATTTGCAACACGGCAAGGAACATGGCCACCTGTTTTTCTCAGGTCACATCTTTACAATCTCCAACAACAGAAGAGAAAAGCTAATTCTAATTCTGTTTAGAAATATCCCATCTCAGGTAATATTCCAATACTCCGCAGCCAGAGTGATATATTATTTTTGCCTGGGCCTAGATTATATGCCTATGTTTATAACTGTGGTGCAGAAATTGTTACCAGAAATATGTTAGCTACCATTATACATTATGTCTATTTCTACTATGAGATGCTGTGAGGAAGCTAGGACTGTTTCTCATGCACAGTAAGCAGTAAATAAGTATTTGTGAATAGCACAAGGATAGTCCCATAATTTGACAGCTATGCTTAAAGTAAGGCCTAGCACAGGACAAAGAATATGTAGTCACTTTCTTTGAACACAGTTTTATGATACACAAGTATTTGAAGACCGTACAAACTCTTAGTTTACAAGTTTAGAACTGGTGATTTTAGAGTTCATTAATATTAGAGGCAATTCAACATTTGCTTTATAAACTGCATTTTCTAAAGATTTTGGTGTGCTTAGAAGAGGTACACTGGTGTCCTTAGTAGCAATATGCAGCTTTGCAAAAAAAGTAGCCTCTATCTTTCATGAAGGTACAATCCTTTTGGCTTTTAGTCTAACATCAGCCATTTTTCTTGGCAATTAAAAAAAAAATACTGTGAGGAGGAGAATGTTATTTAATATTGAAAGATTAATCCTCCTTTAGAATTCATTCAGCTTCCTATGTGAGTGGGGTCTTTGGCTCAACTTATTAGTTCAGTTATTTATAAGAAAATTTAAAATTAAAGTGTGACACTGTGTTAATTAGAGAGAGAATGTTGCTGTTCCCTGAGATTCCAAGTGTCCTACTTTTACCTCACATTTCTTCAGAGTTAATATGTTTCCCTTATTGGGAACAAAAGCCTCTCCCCCTTAGGTACATTAATCAGGAGAATTGTGTGAGTGAAAGGAGATGGAGGAGGAGGAAGAGAATTGGAAAGAAAAGAATATCTCTTTAGCTTCCTTCTTTAGGAGTTTTAGCAAGATTGCATCAGGAAAATGACCCATTTTTGTTTTCTAAAAGACATAACAGCTGAGAAAAAACATTTGTTTTGGCTTTATAAAAACTTTAACTTGGTATAGCTGAAGCCAATTATATAGAATTTAGATAGACGATTGAAAAAGGAATAAAATGTAGCCTCAATTATTTGGCCAGAAACACATTGAGGTGGTGTAATTTTCTCAGGTGCCAACATAACAGAAAATGGTTCTGACCTTTTCCATGCTACTTTCCTAATGGCTATTTCTTATTTCTCTCTTTGATCATCCTGACCGTACTTGACTCCCTTCTTCCCTTCAGACCCGTCTCCACGCCAGCCTCTCACACACAGGCTTTTTGTTTGTTTTTGTTCAAAGGTTCAGAAGCATATTTAATGGTCTGTATAGGTAGCTGCAGGGTAATGATAACATTCAATGCTTCTCTCTGCATACAAAACCACATATAACTATAGCCAAAAATGATATCCAAGATTTCTGTTCTCTTAGTATTTGTTTTTTCTTGGAACTTGGTTGAGAAAGTTAGAAGGGTTTAAAAATGTTTTGTCTTTTTGACTATTGCAAAGTAAATATCTTAATCTTAGCTTACATTTTTAATGCATTTTAAATATATCATCATAATATAACAATAGTTTATATTATGTAGAAAACAGTCATACATAATATCATTACTTTCTATAACTACTATTCTGTGTTTTCCTTTACAGGCTTTTGCTATGTGCATATTTTTATGTAGTTGTCATTGTGTAATTTTGAACTTAGAATTTTTGTTGGTAATTCAAAGGAACAACATGACAGCGAAGAATATGTATCTTTCACTTAGTTCAAAAAATCACCTAGTGCTGATAAGAATCAGAAAATGACGATTTTCCTGAGTCATGGTGAATTTTATATTTGTCACACTCAGACGGTGATTTTAAATGCTGTTTTATTATGAGTTGTAAGAAGTAATTTTATCTTTTAATGTTGAGAAAGGCTTACAGTTGTATGTATGTAACTGCAGTTATAAAGTGTAGAATCTTTTTAGTTTTGCAAATATTAGATTTGACTGTATTGCCTTATAAGAAACTCGAAATAAGCATTACACAAATTATGAAATTCAAACTGTGTTGTTATAAACAGTGCAGCTTTAGGATACATTCTACTCACAAAAATGCATGTGTAAATGTTTTTATACATGCATTAAAAAAAAGAAACTCCTTAAAATGAAGTAACTATTTCCTGTTTCAGTTTTCATTTTCTTTTCGTTTGAAGAGCTTTTGTTGCTCACTAGGAGTTGCTTTAAATCTCTGGGGAGATCTGTTCCGAATTTACTACTTCTGGATTGCCTAAAATCTCTTTAAAGTGTGTGCTTTGTTCTCTAAAAAGCTTAGGTCAGTTGAGCAACAAGCTACTCCTGTTTTTTTTTTTAAAAAAAAAGGCTGAGTAATGCTGGAGCATTACTCGTGTGGCTGATGCAAACCTGGAGAATTTGCATCATCATTTAGCTGTAGTAAGTTGGTGTGACAGGCAGGCACTTAAATACAAGCCCATGAGGAAGCTGAGCTGGTTTGTAATGATAGGGCGGCAGCAGCAGCAGCAGCAGCAGCAGCAGCAGCAGCAGCAGCAGCAGAGTGATAGAACGAGGAGGTGGAGAACTGAGAGCACGATGCATACACAGGTGTTTCTGAGTAGTAATTAGATCGCTGTGAAGGACAAAGCACACCTTTGAGTTTTTAACCTGTGAACGAAGTAGCTCTGAGAGAGACACTCTGAAAGCAAAGAGGAAGACATCAATCAGTAACACCAAGAGACACCAAAGTTGAAAGTTTTGTTTTTTTTCCCTCTGGTTTATTTCAACCCTGTGTGCCCCTACTATGGTCAGAAAGCCTGTTGTGTCCACCATCTCCAGAGGAGGTTACCTGCAGGGAAATGTTAACGGGAGGCTGCCTTCCCTGGGCAACAAGGAGCCACCTGGGAAGGAGAAAGTGCAGCTGAAGAGGAAAGTCACTTTACTGAGGGGAATCTCCATTATCATTGGCACCATCATTGGAGCAGGAATCTTCATCTCTCCTAAGGGCGTGCTTGAGAACACAGGCAGCGTGGGCACGTCTCTGATCATCTGGATGGTGTGTGGGGCCCTGTCACTGTTTGGTGAGTGCGACTTTTTCTCTGGGAGGGGCGTGGCTGTGAGATTGGGAAGCTTGTTTCCTGGGAAAGCAAATGATCATTTTGGAGGAGTGAATGGATGGCAAAGGCCACACCACATTTTTAAAATTTTTGTTCAGGTACATGAACTACCCTGACGCAACATCCACTGTTGGTGTGATCTGGAACTCCCTCAAATTGCTTCCTACAGGCTGTACTTTCTTTTCCTAAGACAGGCTATTTTCTGACTTTTCCCCATGGTGATGCGAGCAAAGGCTAACTTTTATGACCCAGTAAAAAACACGCACAGTTTCTGTGCAGGGCAGTTGTGCTTAGTTTGGGGCATTCTGGCAGCTGGCATGCTGAGTGAGATACCTGTGGAGTGGAACCTGGCGTGGGCTATTTAGACATAGAACAGAGTGTTCAGCAGAAGTTTTACTGACTTTTTAATAGCAAAACAAATGGGTAACAGTCTTTCTAAGAATATTTTGTAAGTTCACGTGCTTGTCAGCTCTTAATATTCTTTCAAAAGTCCTTGACATGGAGAGATTATCATGGCGCATGACTCAATGCCTATCATAAAGGGGTATATTGCAATGGCCTGAGCATATTTCAAATTATTTTTCAACCTTTCGTCACTCCTCACCACCCATATACTTTTGCAATACAAGTTTTAAAACTTCAGCTGGGTGTTAGTTTTCTGTGCTTGCCCACATCTGGTTTTTTTAATCTATATTTCACTTGCTTTCCAGAGACACAGATAATTTGTCCACCTGTTCAATGAATTAATCTGAAGGGAACTGGTAGAAGTATAATTACTAATTTTTCTTCAAAATTATGTCTTGTCTATTGATTTGAGAATTAACAGTAAAGAGGTAAATAAATGGCCCTTATGAGGTAGACAAATTTAACTAGAGAGCTACCTGAGTTTGTTGTAAAGATGATAAAAACTGGCGAATTGTCAAAAAATATTAAATTTGATTTATGCCATAAGGATGTATTTACTCTTCTTGGGAAAGATTCTACACTTATAAGTTGCTTTTTGTTTTAACTCTGGGACTAAGTCTAACTAACAAGTACTAACTCTAACTAGGACTAACATGTACTAACTCTTGATCCCATGTGTACCAATCCATTTATTCTTTCTACTCAGGCCCTGTGATGTTTTAAATCATTGGTTTGACACTCATCTAGAGAACTCAAATTCCATTTTTTTTTCTGAGATGGAGTCTCACTCTGTCGCCCAGGCTGGAATGCAGTGGCGCAGTCTCAGCTCACTGCAACCTCTGCCTTCTGGGCTCAAGCGATTCTCCTGCCTCAGCCTCCTGAGTAGCTGGGACTACAGGCACACACCACCACACCGGGCTAACTTTTTGAATTTTGGAAGAGACAGGATTTCACTATGTTGGCCAGGACAGTCTCGATCGCCTGACCTCGTGATCCACCTGCCTTTGCCTCCCAAAGTGCTGGGATTACAGGCATGAGCCATTGTGCCTGGCCCTCAAATTCCATTTTTAGGAAGAAGTTATTTTAAATAAAACTTGTTAAAACAAGGTCATAGTATAGAAAGATTTATAGGGGAATTGTTTGGGGTTTTTAAGAAAGTTTGTTAGTCATATTTATATGACTAACTTGTGTTTCATTAAATATTAAGTAACAATTATGTGTCTTTATTTCTCAGTATTACTTCCCACTCTTATAAAATAATTTGGAGTAATATGGTTATGAAAAACTCTAATAGTACCCTTAGCCACTATTAATATTCAAATAGCTCTGGTGTATGCATTTATAGATAAGAAGAAACCTAATTGTTGATCATCTTAAATGACTTTGTGCACCCTTAGCCTTTAAATCTTCCTAGAGCACTTTTTATATTCAGAATAAATCAACATCTAATCAGAAGAACCACAACCAGTTTACTGGACTTTGCATATTTATGTACATTCAGCTTCTACTATGTGATTCAGTTTTTGCACATAATAAAGAATTACTCAGATGTCATAAAACAGATTACTATGAGTATTGAACTAAAATGATGGTGACTTGCGCTATGAAAATATGCGTATGCATATTATATATCATCTTAAAAAGCTCAAAAGAACATAAAAAAGAGGAAACAGCCAAGGGAACTAGCTAAGATTACACCTCAGTTGGTATTTTTTGATTAGTAATTGCAGGGAGTGTGCTATTAATCTACTTATCTATATTTATACTGCATTTGTCACTTAAGTTACCAGAAGCTTTTGGACAGGAGTGCCTCCATAATGGCAAGCAAAGCAAAATGTAAAGAAAATATAATCTTTCTTTTTGAAAAGACTCTAGAACTCTGGGAACAAGTGTAAAGAATCTGTATATTCGGTTATATATATATATATATATATATATATATATACACACATATATATGTATTTTTAAGTGAAGGGTCAATACATGGATTTTTACATCTTGTATTGAACTTTTTTCATCTGGGCAAAATGGTTATGAAGCTTGAGACCTTTAAATGAAAATCCTTCCCCCAGAACTCAGTTTAAACCTAGGGCAACCATCCTGGAGTTTCAGCAAAGCATACAGAGGTCTAGGTATTGATTCTCTGATAATAAATTCTGAGGTACTTAAGACTCCTTCCAATAACATTTTATATTGGATCCTTTTCTGGACAGCCTACCAACATGGTGAATGTTTCCCCATGGAGAGTGAGTTGCAACTAATTACAAGTAGTTATAGATAGAGGAAATATATCAGCACTCCCCAAATATCGGTCTGCAGACTAGTTACTTTAGAATTAATTTGTGCAAATTTTAAAGTGATAGAGATTCTTGAATTTTTCTTGTAGAAAATCTATACTCTCTTGATTACAGTCTGTTTTTCATTTGAGTGTTTTTGAATTAAAAATTATTCCCAGACCAGGCCCGGTGGCTCATACCTATTATCTCAGCATTTTGGGAGGCTAAGGCAGACAGAACCCTTGAGCCCCGGAGTTCCAGACCAGCCTGGGCAACATGGTAAAACCCTGTCTCTACAAAAAAATACAGAAAAATTTAGCTGAGCATATGCCTGTGCCCCCAGCTACTTGGGAGGCTGAGGTGGAAGGATTGCTTGAGTTCCGGAGGTGGAGGTTGCAGTGAGGCAAGATTGCACCACTGCACTCCAGCCTAGGTGCCAGAACGATACCCTATCTCAAAAAGTAAAAAAAAAAATTATTCCTAGGTGACTTAGATGTCACGAGAAGTTTAGAAATCAGATATAAAATAGGTGACACTAAGATTTCACTGAATATCCAAATTATATTTATATGGACTGTTCTGTCTTAGTATTACTAATCAGTAATACTTTTCTACACTTCTATTTTCAGAAGTAGTTGGGCAAAAATTGTGTTCTTACATTTGAGCACTTGACAGTACGGATAGAGCTTTTCACATAATGACAAGATATACTTTTTGTTTTCTTGTTAATTACTCAAATCAATAAAGCATAGCTATATTTCATGTGGTGCTTCCCATGTGTCAGCCCATGTACTGTGCTTGGTACCCACATTTATAAATGCAACTCCCTTACGAGGTAGAAATTGAGATCTCTATTTTACAGAGAGTGAAACTGAGGTTTTGGGGGGCTGCATATTTGTCTAATTTTGTGAGTTGTATTGTTATATGTTAAAAATTTAGCTTATAGTTAATTTGATCTAATGTACACAAATATACATTATAGCACCTCATTTTAAAAAGTATATTCTGGCGGGGAGCAGTGGCTTATGCCTGTAATCCCAGCATTTTGGGAGTCCAAGGTGGGCAGATCATCTGAGGTCAGAAGTTCGAGACCAGCCTAGCCAACATGGTGAAACCCCATCTTTACTAAAAATATAAAAATTACCCAGGTGTGGTGGCAGGCATCTGTAATCCCAGCTACTCGGGAGGCCGAGGCAGGAGAATCGCTTGAACCTAGGAGGCAGAGATTTCAGTGAGACGAGATTGCCACTGCACTCCAGCCTGGGTGGTGAGAAACTCTGTCTCAGAAAAAAAAAAAAAAAGTATATTGTTCCAACCATTTAGAATGTACACTTCAAAAAAATCCAAGATAGCCTTTTATAGAAACAGACTAAGTCAGAATTCATTATGTTGACAAAATATATCCCACAAATTAAATGAAATCTTTCAAGACATAGAGTCCATAGTTTTCTAAAGAGTAGATACAGTGGGAGGCTGAGGAGGATGAATCATGAGGTCAAGAGATCGAGACCATCCTAGCCAACATGGTGAAACTCTATCTCTACTAAAAATACAAAAATGAGCTGGGCTTGGTGGTGCGCCCCTGTAATCCCAGCTACTTGGAAGGCTGAGGCAGGAAAATAGCTTGAACCCATGAGGCGGAGGCTGCAGTTAGCCGAGATTGCGCCACTGCATTCCAGCCTGGTGACAAAGATTCCGTCACACACAAAAAAGAGTGAATACAGCTTGTTTATTTTTATTTGTTACAGAACATGTTTATTAAAAGGGTTCTCAAAAAAAAAAACCTTAAGAAAATGAAAAACTAACTCAAACATTTGGTCTAATGCCTTGTCTTGGTGTGAGATATGCTCTTCTAAAAATAGGTCAATAGTATTGGCATTTCTCTTCTCTTTTTGCCCTGTTTCTAGGTTTTCAGCTCAAAATTCTGGAACACATGATATTGTAGACATGTGCCTTTATCATTTCAAGTAAAATTACAGTGTTCAAATAGAATAAACTCGGTGGGTCTCAGCAATTAGATGACTGTTGTTTGTCTTGAATAAGGATGCCATTCAAAACAAAGCGGGCAGTTCCATCTCAGGCAACATAAACATTATTGTATAGGTGCCTTGAAAATGTATTAAATTGGTACCATTTTGTGACAAATATTTCACAGGAGCCTTGTCTTATGCTGAATTGGGAACAAGTATAAAGAAATCCGGAGGTCATTACACATATATTTTGGAAGTCTTTGGTCCATTACCAGCTTTTGTACGAGTCTGGGTGGAACTGCTCGTAATACGGTAAGAGCATAGTAGAAATAATTAAGAAAAAATAAACCAATTCATTCTTATGAATCGCCTTGATTATTTTTAACTGGTTAGAAATACGCATGTTGTGTGACTGTGTGATAAGCACATTTACCTCAGGCTATAAAGCCTGTGATAAAATACCTTTTTGGATTAAGATATTTGTAATGCAATTTTGTCACTGGCAAGCAAGCAGTTTGCCAGCAATGCCAAACTTCTAAAAGTATCTACCTTTCTTTAACCCTCAGCTATTCTCTTTGACATTTCTAGGAGAAAGATGGTTACTTGAAAGGATATGAACATGAAAATTCACCTGGATACCTTTTGACTGACTAGACAAAATTAAATATTATACTAGGAATTAGAGTTTTTTCTTATTGTAAATTACACCATTATGTCATTTGACTTTAGTCATTGTGATGAAGACACTTCTGTGCTTAACAACTAAGTAAGTCTTATTCTTCATAAAAACAGAGTTTGCATGACAGAGTCAAGTGACTCATTTCCTCACATTAAACAAATCAGGAACTATAGTGGCAAAGGTCTTTTTTGATTTTGTTGTTGTAAGAATGTGTTCACATTCCTGATTGTCTTGGTTTAAAATCAAGCTGAATAGTGCTAAGTCACTCTGAATAGCAAGTTTCCTTCAACTTTGTGGGAAGCTTATGATGTCATATGAGCATTTCAGAGTATCACAGTTCCTTAAGGGTAACTACTTGGGTAAATGTGACATGCACATTCTGATTACAGAATTTAATGGCTATTACTGGGGAAATCTGTTCTTATTAAACATATATGATTGAGAGCTCCTGTGAACTTTTATGGCTAAGTGGCAAATACATTGCTAATAAGAATTGACTTAACACTAATTATGAGTTTTAAGATGTTAGAAGCCTTTTTTTTTTTTTACATAAAAAAGACCTTCAAAGTAGTGTCATGTATCATATCAATATACTTCATGAAGTCTGTTTTCATTTTAAACAATTCTGCATTATTTAAAATTGTTATATTCAAATAATAATAAAGAAGTATTTTTTTTTCCTTCCCTAAAATCCCTGTATGGGGAATGTACTTTCTGCTCCTTTTTGATTATCTCAGTTTTACCTGCTCTTCAAAGGTCATCTTAAATCCTACCTTTCCCTCAATTAATTTCCTGTTTATTCTAATTTATGTTATTTCTTTCATCTTTGAATTCTTCTGGAAAATGCAGTCCCTGCTTCTCATTTGACATTGAACATGATATTTTGTATCCTTTTTTTTTTTTTT
>NW_016107618.1:1542295-1643628 GCF_001604975.1 Cebus imitator
CCGCGCCCGGCCTTTTCTATCCTTTCTTAATATTTTAGGTGTCTACATCTTGTTTCCCTGTTAAAACTGCCAACATTTCAAGCACATATAGATAAGATCTTTTTGTAACCCTTATACTACTTAACTCAGTGCTCAGTTTTTGTTAGGTATTAAATTATTTTTGAAGAGTAATTGGAAGTTTTGCATTAGCATATATTGAGTATGACATACGCAACATTCAAATGCATGTAGTACTTATTTAGACTGCTGGCCTGTCAGGCTGGTGGGCTTTGGAGCTTGATGTAGTTGGAGTTGACTCCATCTTCAGCCATGTACTAGTGGTGTTAACTTTGGCTCATTGCTTGGTATTATAATGAGCATGATCAATCCATGTAAATATAGCTTATATCTTGCAGTAGCAAGGACAAAATATTCATATATTTATTTATTTATTCCGCAAACTGCTACAGAATGGTAAATGGCAAGAAAAAGAGATCTAAAGTGAAATCAGCCATGATTTCTGCTCCCAGGTAGCTGATAATCAAATGTTAAAACTACTTCTGTGTGTGTGTGTGTGTGTGTGTGTGTGTGTGTGTGTGTATTGAAAGAGGAAAGTACCTATGTATTCTAGAAGCTTTTAAAATATGTTCATATATCTTTTTGTCATAACATACTCATATTGCTGAGTTGGCCTTTTAAATAGGCAGAATAACCAATGACACGAAGAGGGATGAGATAGCTAAGTATTTAAACACCTCTTCTTTTACTGATACCCATAGTTCCTAAGTTCTTCCCATTAAGATTATACTTGTAGATTAAGCCAGTATTTCCAGAAATTATTAGTAAAACACAGATTGCAAGGAGAGAAATGTCACCTCTCAGTACATAGCAGGGGTCATTAAACCAAATTTGTGTATTCACTGTGTATTCAATATATATTGGGTTTCTGCCACCTGATAGACACTGGAGAAAAAATTGTGATTAAGATACATACAATTTTGTACCCCTAGAGCTCAGAGTCAAGTGGGAGGAAATCATTATCAATCGACAAATCACATAGGTAAATATAAAATTGCTACTGTGATAAGCACTGTGAAAGACAGGCCAAGGGCTTCGGTAAGAATATGGTCCAAGAGATCTGGCCCAGTCAGAGGTTGGAGAGGCTTCCCCTGGCAAAGAAAATTGAATTAAGATCTGAAGTATAAAACATGGTCAATCAGTTGCAGAGGTTGAAGGCAGAGAAGATTCATATCATTCTAGTGGCAGGAAACTAACTGAAGAGGTACAGAGGGAGAGCTTAGACCAGATGGAGCCTTGAATGCAATGGGAAGGATTTTTCCATATCCTGACCATGTTTTGAAAGTACTAAAATGGCATAATCAGATTTTAAATTATACATCAAAAATTGTGTAAATAATGGAGAATAACATTTTGTTTGGGGGAAGATGGGAGGGTGTCTGGGAAAAGAAGATAACCTTATGCTGCTCTCCAGTATCAGCTGGCCAAAGTTGGGAACATGTATTGGTGGTTGGTTTTCTGATAATCTATGGATCAGGCATGAGTGTTGGGTAACCACAAGAAGAAAGAGAAGCTAAAAAGGGAGTTTGGCATAAGAAATTAGATAATTGCACAGACTTGCATGTGTATAGAAAAACATTCATATGTACTTACATCTAAAATGAAAAGGTTTGTTCAATTTTCTCATAAAAATATTTGAAGAACTGAAATAGAATGATTTATTACCTATATTTATATATACCTGAATTTATTTCATATTTTTGTCTCATTTATATTTTCTTAATTGCATAAGATTATAATAAATCTATTATTTTAAAATTTGTACTTTGCATCTGAATGTTACTGTAGGTTTAAGAATAATCACTTGGCTTTGAGATTTTGTACAGAAAAAAATAAGAATAAAACAATGTCAAGTATTTAGGCATGTATTTGCAGGGAACACTTAATTTTTCAGGTTGAGTTTTGTGTTCATTCTCTCGACTATGCCCTGACACATTAGATCTGTGTGGCATTAACAAATTCATAATATGGCTGAAGTTTACTTGCTGACATTTTGAGAAAGAAGACTGCTTCTTGTAAGGCCTATCTCTGTCTAGATCTCATGTAATAAACCAGATTTTTAAGGAAAAGTCAAATACGGGAGAGCAGGGGAAAAGTTGAGAGTACTTACCCTTCTTCCCAAGAATATGTGAAGTTTAAAAACGAGCCACCAAAGTTATAGGAAACATTTCATTTGGAAGGTCTGTGGCAACCTAATCAAGTACAGGTTCTGAAAATTACAGACTTTCATATTTAACCATGTTCATATGCTAAATACACTCAAGGTAGAAAAAAATTAATGAAAATGCTATTTCTTCCCCTGTGGTTAACCTAAATATATACATTGTTTTTAGCCCTGCAGCTACTGCTGTGATATCCCTGGCATTTGGACGCTACATTCTGGAACCATTTTTTATTCAATGTGAAATCCCTGCACTTGCAATCAAGCTCATTACAGCTGTGGGCATAAGTGAGTATTATGGCTATAAATGTAAAAAAGGAAAGAACAACACAAAAATGATTGAAGACAAAGTTTCTCTAGATGTTTTGCATTATGGGATTGCTTCTCACATCATGTTCTTTTTGCTTATAGTTCCAAATCTGTGCTGGAAAGTAAAGAATCTGGGTTTGGAGTGGCGTCCAATATTGTATTCCATGCTAGTTTTGTATTTGGTCAATAGATATGATGGCTAATCTTTTTAAATAGTGAAAATTACCTTATTAGTAAAATATTAAGTTGATTATATGTGAATAAGACTTTTAAAGATGAACCCCAATTATTTTATAGATTATTTGAATTGGAAATTAGCTATATATTGAATTATATCTCACGTGTAATAATGGAGTTACATTTATGTGCTGGGTGTGTAAGTTGTGTTCATAAATTTTATAGTGTTAGCAGCTGTAACTCCCAGTGTTTTAATGTTAGCTGCCTGTTGTTGCTCACGAAAAGAGTTTTCTTTCAAGACTGATTCTTAGTAGCATTTCTCAACTGGATTTCCTTATGGTCTCCGAATTGAGAAGGTGTTCATCTTTTATCAATGAGCACAAATGTTTTTTGATTTATAAAGGAAACAAAAAGAAGAAAATGTACAAAATTACTTGAGTGATATGAAGCCATATATGATTTTAACTCCCCAAAAGATGCCAGGCACCAAATCCTTAAATATGGGAAAGGATAACTTAATTCTTGGTGCTATTTGAATCACTGTCTTAAGAATCAATAAGATCACATTTAACCAAGTTTTAACTACTCATACATAGAAAGCTACACAGAAATAACTGAATTGCATAATCAGAGAAGAATTTTTGGTTTGTATGGCTGTGTTTCAACAGGATAATGCCTCGGATATTGCCTATTATTTACTTATTTATTTTTAATTAAAGTTAAAAAGTAGATTTAGGGGGCACAATGCAGTTGTGTTATATGAATATATTGTGTAGTGGTGAAGTCTGAGCTTCTAGTGTAAGCATCACTCAAATAGTGTACCTTGTAATCATTAGGTAATTCTCATCCCTCATCCTCCTCCTACCCTTTTGCCTTTCTGAGTCTCTGATGTCCATTGTTTCACACTCTGTCTATGTGTTTACATTATTTAACTTCCAGTTGTGAGAACATACAGTATTTGACTTTCTTTTTCTGTTATTCCACTTAAATAACGACTTCCAGTTCCGTCCATGTTGCATGCACCAAACACATGATTTTATTCAATTTATTGTGAGCACAATCAAAATGGTAGCTATTCATACTTTTGGAGAGACATCATTTGAAGTTCCATGAGACTAGAGACCTATTCATTGCTATATTTCCAGCTCCTCACACAGCTCCTAGCATATTGTTGGTGCTCAGTAGGCATTTGTTGACTGACTTTCTGAGAAGTCTAAGAACTTTTTCTCTAGCAGAAAAGTTTATAGCCTGTTTACTTGTTAACTTGGAGGATTAGATATCTTCAGTACTTTCAGGTAGTAGGAAAATGATAAAAAACAAAATAGAGTTTGCTTCATATGATGTTCAGGTCTAGCAGCCTAACGTTTTGTGAGATGAACCATTTTAGCATAGTGGCTACAGCTTAGGCTTTGGAGGCAAACAACCTGAAACTGAAACTTGTTGTTACAATTCTTACTATGTGATCTTGTGCTAGTTTTTAAATGTATTTAAGTCTCAGTTTTATTTATTGGGAAAATGGCTATGAGAAGATAGTCTATTAATATCTTGAATGGCTAAAGGAAGATTAAATTAAGTCAGTTTTTTGTTACGGTCATATTCTTTTACATTTTTTCTTTTCTCAGCTTTTATTTTGAGTTCAGGAGTTTACGCATTTGTTACATAGGTAAACTCGTGTCATGGAGGTTTGGTGTACAGATTGTCTCGTCACCCATGTACTAAGCCTAGTACCCAAGTTATTTTTTTCTGATTCTCTCCTTCTTTCTAAACTCCACCCTCAAGTAGCCCCCCGGGTCTCTTGCTCCTCTTTGTGTGCATGAGTTGCTATCATTTAGTTCCACTTATAAGTGAAAACATGCGGTATTTGGTTATCTGTTCCCGGTTTAGTTTGCTAAGGATAATGGCCTCTAGCTCCATCCATGTTCCCACAAAAGACATGATCAAAGTCAGATTTTTTAAGATCTTTATCAGAATGCCTTACCTATAGAAAGTTCTTGATAAGTCCACTGTTCCACTAAGGGATTGGACTATCAGCCATTGTTATATTCACCATTTTCTTGTCCCTTGAATGACTGAGGCAGAATCATATCACAATTATATTTAAAAAAGAGAAGAGCAGGGATGGCATTTTTGAGAGCTCTGTAAATTAACAATAATAGTTATTAATTAAAAACTATAATCAGAAGACTTTAAGTGGACTGTATGTAAACATTTATAAATCCACAAATTTTGGTCACTTTGGAGTTAAAATTACATGAATAATAATGCTATATTTATATTTTTGTAAGTCTATATAACTCTCTCCTTGTTTATCCCAATTCAATCAAACATCTTAAAGGAAAAATTTGTGTTTCAGGGAATTAAATGGAAACTGGTCAAGCTAAACTTTAAAACAGTTATAGAAAAGGATAACTATGTTGGGATTTATAAAATCTCTGTAGTAGACATTGGTGACGGAATAGTTACAAGAAGCCTGAGTAAATCTCAGACAAACCCAAACATTTCCTTCTATTGTTATCATGAGTTACACCGTTCATTTTTAAATTTTGATGTTCCTTCTGCAAGCTTGAAATTCTGAGAAAGAAAAGTGTTCCCATAATCAGCAACAGTTAAAAAGAAAACTGGATGTCCTTATTACTCAGTGGTAGGTAATGTAAATCAGTGCCCTAATTGGGAAAGTCAAACTGTCTTTAAGAAAAATTTAGCTTTAATGGCGCAACAGGGGGTGGAAATGGAAACAGAGAAGGAGAAATTTATCTAGGGGCAAATCTCTCACATCCTGCTTTCTTCGAAGTGAGTCTAGGTGATTTTCTAACTGTTAGGGGTGGAAGGTTACCAAGATGTAGAAAATAGAGTTTAATTGCATGAATTGCTTCCCTGTGATCCTTGGGGAAGAAAACAGTTTGTGGCCATTTGAAATCTCTAGTTAAGCGTAGAAACAGAGCAAACCTGAAGGGTCTTGCTACATCACAGAAAAAAAAGAATTTCAAATTTTGTGAAATGTTAGCCAACCATTTGAGAGATGAGGGTGGGGGTTAACTGAGTGCTAATTCTCTCCCATTTTTTAAAGTAACTCTATTTCATTTCTGTCAAATTTAATGAAGATGAAAAAGCTTTTGTTTATACAAATTTCATCCATTCCAGTAAACATGTCAGGTACATGGATGTTTAGATGAAAAATCTTATAGATTCACATTTGGCTGTTCTTTTATAGCCCAATATTGTAATTACTTTCTTCACCTTCTATAGAAGTTCATGAATTTTCACTGCTCTTATTGATTCAATAAGCATTAAAGTATGCTCAATATTTAAAACATTTATCTGTTGCTCTATTTTCCTGAAATTGAACCCAATATAATTATATACTTGAATGTCAGAATATAATTATTCTCTTAAGGAGAATATTTTTATTATATTCTGACATTCAAGTGTATAATTATATAGGGTTATATATTTTACATATACATGTTCACTTGAATAATTATTTTATTATGTTCTGACATTCAAGTGTATATATAGATATATATATTCAAGTATATATATAGAATATATAGATCTATATATTCAAGTATATCTATATACACACTTGAATGTCAGAACATAATAAAAACATTCTCTTTAAGATATGAGATCCAGTCCTAGATCCATCCCTAACACCATCAATTGTTGTATGTCAATTTCCTTGCTAATTTATTTTATATAGATGAGTTAAGAGCTCCATCCTACTTCTAAAACCTGTGAGAGTAATTGGGAGGAACAAGCAAAATAACATTTATGATTTCATTGTAAAAAAATAAATTAGCCAGTTCTACAAAGGTATCACTTTATATTCTGTTTGACATTTGTATTTTCCTGGCACCAGTAAATTACATAAAAGAAAATCTAGGACTATTTCTGTGTTAACATGTCAAATATAGCATAAGAAGTGGCTCTGTTTGAATCTTGTGACATCTAGCTATATCTACTTCTTTTCTACCATAGCTAAATTACCAACACAATCAATTCTAGGTAAATACGCATAGTATTAAAGTATACAAATACTGCGAGCAACTATCATATACTTTAGGAGGATGACAAGTAAAATGTGGAATCAAAGGTTCCTGAAATCCCAGCTAATAAATATGAACTTCTGGAGAGGGAAAGAGCCATTGCGAGTTTAAAAGAACTAGGTACACTATTATTTAAACATAATGGGATCATGTATGTCTTCTGAACTACTTCCTCATTGTTACCTGGGAACTAATGGTAAAAGTGTGGGCTCCAGAGTTGCATTACCTGGGCTCCAGCCTTCACACTTACTACCTGTGTAAACATAGGCAAGTTAAATAATATCTCGAGTCTCAGCTGCTCATCTGAAAAATAAGGCCAATAAAATAACTATGTCATAGAGATGTGAGGATTAAATAACATTATTCATGTAAAGTCTTTGTAAAATGTCTGCCAAAATAGTGTATATTTATGTATCGCTTAACATTTTTATTCCCAATAGTGAAATCCTAGATATAGACTGTCACCCTGCTTTTTAAAGTGTTTGTTGCTACATATCTTCTCTAAAATTAATGCATCCAGGAAACAAATGCTAATAAAAAGATAAAAGGAATTCAGGCAGCCATTACAAACAGCAGTGAAACAACCCACTTTATCTCAACATGAAACATATATACACTACATCCATATATTTTTATCAGTTTAGCACAAAGTACTCAGAATTCAGAAGCCAAGAAGAGCTTGAACCTGGGAGAAAACTCAATATATCTAGACTCTGTAATCTCATTCTTCAAAACCCAAAGACAGACTCGAATTACACAGAGTGCAGAAAGAAATACTTGCCAGTCCTTAAATCACAGCTTCGGTCTTTAACTTTACCTTAAACATCCTCTTCAAATATAGCTTCCTTCAAATATGTATTTCTTATCTCCAGGATTTATAGATATAGCTTCCATTGCTGCATTTCAGTTCTTATGAAACTGCATCATAAATAAGTAAATAAAAACTGTATGTCCCTGCATTTTTATTTTGGTAAAATTTAAGGCGAGCACACAAAAAAATGCCAAAATTGATATAATTATTTTCTCATGTGTGAAATTAGCAATTGTTATTCAAAGGAAGTAAAACTAGGACCAGAGAGCTGTCTTAGATTTCTTTGATTATTGCAATGTGGGTAGGTAGTATTTTTATAAGTATATATTATTTGTTTCAGAAACTCAGAAAGCTCTTGCATTTAGTGAATCCCAAATCCCTTTTCAATATTGTTGGATAAGCAACTACATAGACATAAATTTCACTGTAACGACACATGATGAAACAGCAGTTATAGCCACTGGAGAACCTTCACTGTGCCTCTCACTGGCTGCCTTGTTACTTGTTAAGCTATGCCTTCGGGGTAATACAGGTGCATCTCAGCTGGAATTTGGTGTACCAAATAATGAGTACAATGTCTGGATGCTCAGATAAAGCAGGGTTTTGAGAAACCTTTGAAACAAATTTCCTCTTTTTTCTTCTTTAAAAGTTTTGTTGAGGTGTAATTGTCATACAATAAATCATACAGCTTTAAATGTACAGTTTGATAAAGTGTGATGTATGAATTCACTTCTGAAACTATCACTGCAATGGGATTGCTGGATCATATGATAGATTTATTTTTAGTTTTTTGAGGCATTGCCATACTGTTTTCTATAGTGTCTATACTAATTTAGATTTCTACTAGCACTGTACTTGCATCTTAATGAGAATTTTTGTAAAGCTGAGAGGAAAGCAAGGTGAATTGATCAGTTCATAATATCTGTTTGATTTTGTCTTCCATTTGCCTAAGCAAACTTTACAAAGTATTTTTAAAAATCTCAAATACCCAGCTTTTTTTTTTTTTTTTTTTTCTATTTCAATAGGCATTAGGTACTTACATTCTTTATGGAAGTAACATAGTTGTTACAAAAATAAGAGTGCCTCTCTCTCTCTTTCCTTCCTCCTTGCCTGCCTCTTTTCCTTTTTATCTTTCTCCTTTCCTCTCTCTTTTTTTCTTTCTCTCTATATAACAATTCTTTTCAATTGTGGAAAGAACTTTCATAAATAGAGTGTGCTTTGGGTTTTGGGAGCCCTATTTAAAAGAAAACACTGCCCTTTTGTTGCTGGTGGCCACATGAGGCAATTTTTTTCACTTTTATGCCAATGTTGAACTTCCTTAATTAAAACAATAATTATCATGTAATGACGCATCACGAAGTCATTTACATAGAAAAGGAAAAGAACCACTGGATGATGGAGCAGGGAGCAGAGTTGCACTAACTTATATAAGTGCCTTCTACTGGGGAGAGAGAATTTTATTTCTGTGATTCCTCAGATAAAATAATGTACTTTGTCATTGACAACAGGCCTATTTATCTCTTCATGTTTTCAGCTTCCAACACAGATAAAATATCCCCTCTTAGGTACCCCTGTAGTTTATTCAGGGGTTTGGCCTTTTTGATCATTCTCATAATTACTCCTTTGAAATATTTCTTCATTAGTAACTCCCTATTTCACTTTGTATTAGATCTTCTGATCCCTTATTTTTCTCATCTTGGAATTTTTTCCAAAAACAAAATGTGTTTTATTGCTTCATTTACTTTTTAATTTTTTTACAGCTTTATTGATGTATATTTGACAAAATTGTAATTTTAAGGTGGACAATGTAATGATTTTATATCTATAGAGAAATGATTATCACAATCAAGTTAGTTAACACATCTACTACTTCATTTAGTTACCCCTCTTTTTTGTTTTGTTTTGTAGTGAGAACATTTAAGTATATTTCAAGGATACAATTGAGTATTTGAAAGTATAGTCACCAAAATGCTATATGTTCATTATAAAATTTATATAACTATTCCAAAAAATAAATTTAAAAAACTGATAATTATTCAGTATTCTATCACCTGTAAACACCTGCTGTTGATGTTTTGGTAAATACATTTCCAGATATTTTTATTTCTCCCCGTATCTATTCTGTATCTTCCCTCCCTCCTTCCCTCCCTCCCTCCCTCCCTCCCTTCCTTCCTTCCTTCTTTCCTCTTTTCCATCCATCCCTCTAACTTGCTATACTTGTCAGTAATATATCATTAATATCCTTTCTTGTAATAAATATTTAACTGCCTTATAATTTTAAGTGGCTGCGTGTAAACTATTAAAATGATATTAGTTAATTAGTCTCCCTTTAGGGGGTTTAAGCTGTTTCACTTTTTTTTTGCCCTTAAATATTACATGTTGACAACATTTGCATTGTTAAATTCTGAAGTGAGCTAGTAACTATCAGGCAATGAAAACTATGAGGCAGACTCATTACTATACATAAGGAAAACTTCCAATTGCAACTTGAATAATAAGAATTCTGTAGTTTTGTTTCATTCTTTGAGAAATATATGCATTTTTAATATTTGTTTAGGGAGAGTATATGTTTATAAAAATAAAGGTTACAGTTAATAATTGTAAATGTCAGGAATAAAGTAATGTTTTGGGTTTTTAACACTGAGCATAAGGTTGTGGAAAGAGCGTAAAGTTGAAATCCACTGTCTAGAATAATGTCCGTCATCCAACAGAGTAATGGAGAAAAGTCTTAGAACATCACCATTTTTCTTGTCCCTTAGATATTCTAACTGAGGACCCAGTTCATTCATTTATTCAACAAAAATATGTTAAGCTACCTAGGCCAGGCATGGAGCTGGACACTAGCAATACAGTGATGAATAACCCATTCTCTATCCTTGAGGTTTTCATGGTCCACAAGGTGTAGAAGGTGGATAGTTATTGCTGCTTGGGAAATTATTGACAGCATCAGAAAGAATGAGAAATGCTT
This sequence comes from Cebus imitator, assembly GCF_001604975.1. NCBI lineage: Eukaryota > Metazoa > Chordata > Mammalia > Primates > Cebidae > Cebus > Cebus imitator. The sequence goes on from NW_016107618.1 coordinate 1,552,825, forward strand.
TGAACCCAATGTGCATCCTAGCCAGGCTATTTTTTTGCATTCATCATTTAGAATGTTGTACTCAAACCCTAAAACATAACTTGAAAGACTATATTTGTACGGTAAGTTGAAAGTCATCCCTTGATATGCTAATTAGAAAGAAGAAAACCAAAAGAAAAGTGCTGCCAGACGCTAGTCCTGAGAGTGAGAAATAAAATCTTAGCCAACTTTAAACTTCTTGTCCCTTCCTGAGTGTGATCCACGTTGGCAGGCATACCATCATCGAGATAGAAAAGAGTTGCCACATCAGGCTGGAGTGTCAAATTCAGCCACCTGATTGGATGCTGTGATGGCGGCAGGGTTTGGTTAGAAGACATTTTTCTATGATTGTTAGAGTACTACAATATATGTCCACTCTTATATACAAAGAATTCTCATTGTCCAGAGGTTTTATCCGTGTTTCCCAAACTTTAATGTGCATAAAAATCAGCTGGAGAATCTGTCGATTTGTATTCATTAGGTCTGGGGCAGGGCCTGAGATTCTGCATTTCTAAAACACTTCCAGGTAACGTCAACACTGCAGCCTTGTAGATTGCCCTTTGAGCAACAAGGACCTAAAAGGTCTTTGTGCCAGTGAGGATTCACCTTTTGTAACTTCATCTATTTGTTTGCAGCTGTGGTGATGGTCCTAAATAGCATGAGTGTCAGCTGGAGTGCCCGGATCCAGATTGTCTTAACCTTTTGCAAGCTCATAGCAATTCTGATAATTATAGTCCCTGGAGTTATGCAGCTAATTAAAGGTATGGACTGAAAAGTAAATGCTTTTTAAAATACTTATCTGCTTTTGGTCTTTTTTAACACTAACTTTTGCTTGTACTAGCAGAATCCTTAATTAGTCTCTGCTTGTGGAACTTAAACTCTATATTGTCATCTAATTGATTTGAAAGGCTGCTACATTGTAAGTGAGTTGGTTTTTACAGTTGAATGGCAGTGAGAGGATTAAGACTGGGCCAAGCAGCAAAATAAGTTATCAGTGAATTTTCCAGGTATAATGGTTTGGAGTGAAAACTCGAAGTGGAAAAAAAAAAATCTGCCAGTTAGTTTTAATTACAGATAAATATTTTTTAACCTTAAAATTGTCCAATAATGGTAATAAAAATTACAGAGAAAAAGGCATCTGGAAAATAATGAAATTTGATCAATAATTCTTTTACTTTCTGATTATTATTCCTTTTAAATTGAGAGTGATATCCTCAAAAGAGGAGTCAGTATGGGAACAGCATTTCTAAACACCCAAATTATCACAATAAAGTAGTTGTAAAAACTTAATTTTTATTGTTACATTATTTTTCATGTAAAATTTGCATTTCTGCTGAAATGCAACATTTTCTGGGATTATTTGCTTTATAGAGTTTAACATTAAATATGGAAAAAGAAGTTGAGAGGTGATATCATTTAGAGTTTTAGTTGTTTTAGGAAAGAAGCCACATGCAGTTGCTTGGACTCGGTGGAAATTGTTGGAGGACAGAGATCCACATGAATTATGTAATCAGCAACAGGAATATAGCAGGAAATAAATAAGAAAGTGAGAAGAAATTGTAACGGAATGACATAACTTGGGCATGTTAAGTATTTAATGTTTACATTGATATTGTCTGTTCCAAGAAAGGGAATTTATAGAGAAATTTAATGACATTGTAGGGAAAGAATTACACAAGGGAAAAGGAAGTGCCAAAGTTTGGTAAAATCATCACTGTTGGTAGAAGCATTCAACAGTAACAAACACTGAAAGATCAGCTACTCTGTAGCTGGGAAGGGGAGCTGCCGTTGCCCATTTAATAAGCCTAGTGGGAGATTTTAGAGCCCTGCTGGCGGAAATGCTTTTATCAAATCCGGCAACTGCAGCCAATGCAGAATAAACACAGTGAAGATTTTGACCATTAGAGCTGGCACTGAAGAGAAGACAGGAGCTTGCTCTTCTAATATACCTTGGCCTCCACAGAGCTAGCCTGCTCATATTCTATCTTATTCATTAGGAATGTAGGCACAATAATCTGTTTTGTTAGTGCTTTGTTTTTCTGAGTTAACTCTTCAGTCTTCTGTAAAGAGCTTCTTCAGTACTTGAAAAGTGCAGAATCTCTGGGTTATTGACTGCTCTTTGACACCAGTTTAGATTCCAAAAGATTATATGCTATCCTTTGAAACTAAGATTAATTTCTTTTTTTGGTGTAATTTAAGACATTATAGGTAGCATTACAGACCGTGTTCAATTTTTACCACTTATTTATATATGTATATGAGGAAGGGTTTGGTTGCCCAAATGTCACTGTATTACAAATTCCTTGAGAGCAGAGGTCATGATATATCTTGAGATTTTTTTTGGTGGCTACAACATAGAGACACTTTAATTAATAATTATGATATCAATGCTACATGTGACAAGCTTCTTCAGAGATCTCACTCAGAGAAATTCCATGAGAATATTACCACATTTAATGTAAATTTTGACATTTTAGAGGTCATTGTTAGCAGGTATATTTGCCCTATTACTATAAAATTGTGATTTTCTTCAACTCTAACATGATCACACATTTTACACATTAATCTGAAACTCTAGTAAGAGACTTTGTTAATACAAATTGTGCTTTTATTTTTATTCTAATCAGATCTTCAAAGCAGTTGTATGTTATATATTCACTTGTGAGGATTTGTTGAACTTTCCTTTGAATATTATGATTTTAATCTTCCTGAGACCTCTGTTATATAGCCAAAATATTTCTGAAGTTTAGAAACAAAATTGCCTCTCTTTTGTAATATTCTCAAAATGGTACTTTTGAAGCTCTGTGCTTGTGACCCAGTCTTTAAAGGATTTGGTTTTTCTTATTGATTATTTGGTGCTGCACTCTTAGAAATATTGTGCCTTTATGCCAGAGACCACAGATCATGATAAAAGAATATTCAACAGATGTTTTTGTCTGAATTCCACTATTTATATTTTTCTTCTTGAAGGACACAGGGATGTTTTAGTGAAATAGGCATTTCTGAATTTATTGTATCATGTAAAAAGTGAGCTCTGTTTAGGAATCATTTACTTTGAGGAAAAAATTGTTGTGATATATAACTCAGCATTCTCCATTTTTGGTCTTCATATTCACACATATTATATTTATATATATGTTGTGCCTGGACGATGCAGGAAACAACTGAGATTTGACTTGGGAGAGAGAGTGCCTCGTACCCATCATCCACCCCCATCCCCCTTCTGTTTATTTACATGAAGTTTGATTTTAAAACAAACTCTCACTTCCCATTTGGCTAATCTCATTTGCTCTTTTCTTTGGGCAATATAAACATTGTTTCTACTTAAGCTCGAATATTCACTGACTAAAGTAAATCTGAATTTCTAACTTTTAAAACTATTCAAAAGATATATAGGAACAAGTTTCATTGTGATTCACAAAATAGAGAAAAACGTGAGGAATTAAAGCATTCGATTCACATGTTGCTGCAAAATTTGTTGAAACCTATTTATTTTAGAGTTTGTTATAATATCTTTTCAATATTTATAGGAAAAAACCAAATCATTCTCTAGGACAGGGTCATAGGGTGAGTGGACTTTCTCTGTAAAGGACAAAATGATAAATATTTTCAATTTTTCAAGCTATATAGTCTCAACTCTACTATTATAGGCTGAAATCAGCCATAGTCTGTACTTCATGAATGGGCATCTTTATCTTATAGATGAAGAAAACTTTGTAAGAAAGGCTTGCAGTTTAGGTTGGCAGATACAGTCCTCAGGGTTTTCCAGCTTCTGCTCTAGGAGGTAGGCATCTAATGAACTACACAGGATAAACAGAAAACAGAAAGGTAAATGATATAGGAAAGGTGTCCTGAGATTTATTTTTTTTCTCATCATTAAGGGGAGACCCTTAGATACCTCTCTGCATTTTTTTGCCCAGTAATACATTGTCTTTACTTTTAAGAATTCTACCATATTCATCAAGATTGTAATTTACAGAACACCTTTTAGTCTTCTTTTATGGTCACAATAGAGGCATACTCAAACAAAGGATTATTTTTCAATGCCATTTTCATCTTTGTTATAAATTTATTAAAACAGAAATGTGAAATAATGTTAGTGATCAATCTTTGGTCACTAACAATTTTTGATCTCTTTTGGGACCACTTTTATAGAATGGGCACAAGAAATAGATAAAGATGGTAATCAACAGAAAGTAAGAAATCTTGACCTAAAACAGTGTGGTTCTCCACACCCCCATGTTTCTGGTTAAGAGTGAATACCAACTCTTTGAAAAATCCTAAAATCAGTCTATTCTAATTACAGGTCAAACGCAGAACTTTAAAGATGCCTTTTCAGGAGGAGATTCCAATATTACGCGATTACCCCTGGCTTTTTATTACGGAATGTATGCCTATGCTGGCTGGTAAGTTGAAAGCTCCAGATCTGGCAGTTTGTGTAGTTCATTCATCCCATTATGTACTCAAATTAAGTGCCAAGCAAGGGGCCAGACACATGTGAATAGCCATAATCCAGTGTGATAGGCTTTACTTGAAATGAGAAATAAGGTATTGTCACCTCTACCAGGCCAATTCTTTTGCATATGACAATGCAAACATAACAGGCTTCCAGTCAAGGTGACTATTAGATTTAGCCTGATGTCATTAAAAAAGCAAACAAATGCTGGGTCTTAAGATCCAATAAAAATTACTTATAAGTGTGTATCAGTAAGGACATAATAGTGCCATAAGGTACTAAAGAATAATACTTCACTTGTCAAAAGGCCTTTCAGTGAAAGCTCCAAGGGTATTTACAAATAGTGATTAATTGATTTTTTTTCCAGCTTCTCATGAGATAGAGAAATAACTCAGATGTAGAAATAAGTAAGACGTTCCCAGGAGTTAATGGTACTCTAAAGGCAGAGAAAGAAAAACCAAGATAATACAGTCAACTCTACTAGACAATCTGATCTGCTACATTTAAAAGGACCTTACATGTTCTTTAAAATTTCCCCAATATCTGAAAATTTAAAAAGCAAAGGTGATTAAAATCATGATGCCACAGATATATTTCCTTTGATGCATGTCCATCTGTGATACCTACCGTTCTGGTTAAGGCATTAAAACTTTGTATTTATACCTTGTTTTGTTCAGATACTTGAAAAGCAGTAATTATGGGTAAGAGTGGGATTTTTCCTCAGTAAATTTTATTGACCTAGTAAGATTTAGTAGAGATGAACATTGCAAGAAAGCCTACGAGGTATTATTTAAATATCAAAATCATTATAGTAAGATTAAATTTCATTGTTATGGGGTAAATCAAGGCAATATTTGTTTTTAAATTATTTATAAAACTCATTGTTATATAGCTTTAGCTGTGAGAATGATCTATGAGCCTGAAAGTAATATTAGGAAACTATACTAGCTCAAAAATTATATGAATGCATTTCCAACACAAATATAATTCCATTTGTTTCTTTAGTTTTTAAGATCTTACCTTCTAGCTAACGCATAGAATATAGATATATTTCAAAATGAATGGAGTATTCACCCTAATAATCTCATTGAATTATGAAAATATAGTATTAGAGGATAATTAGGGAGTTATGGGAACTTAAAATCTTAACATGGCCTTTGAGGCAAAATATGTTTGAAGAGCGTTAGAAGATTGTAGCTCTAAGGAGATCAGTGTAAAATATTTGCGTATTCCCAGAATATTTTTATAACCATTATCTGTAAGCATCAGTTTTATATCATTCAGTATTTCTGAAGTCTTTTTGCTTTTGTCTGAAGCACAATGTGGTGCTAGACAGACAAAAGAACTGAGCGTGATCACAGGGTTAAAGCAGAACCAACTGTTCTATGGCTGTTCGCCCTGGATCAGAGCTCTGTGCCCTGGGGCTGCAGCCAAGCTACTGGGAGGGTCACTGGGAGACACCAGAGCAAAGATGGGAGGTAGAGAAAGCTTTCAGGTACAGCCAAGTGTTGGGAGCCCAGCAATACGCAATCAGGAGTGTGGAATGTGAGGATAGTCACAAGGGAGATTTGATTAATTCCGTTGAATGAAATGTCTTTTGCTTGCGAATACCATAGATCTGTTCCCATGCAATCTTAAAATATCCTTTTACCCCCTTCACTTTTCCAATACCCAGAACTAAAAATTCAGGCCACCTGCTTTATGTAGAGCAAAACTTCCCCACTTATGTAGGCTTTTGAGGGCTAATGAATTTCTCCATGGATGAATATCTTCATTTTGACTTATCTTATGAATATTTAACTTTATTGATGCTGACCTCAAAATATTACTCTGATTACAAGGTAAAAGGGGTTTACATGAACCTTATTTAATACTTTTACCCATATAATCCTCATGTCTACTCCCTATTTGAAAGACCAAGAAATCATTGATTTCTTTAATATCCTGTTAGGGTTCAATCACAGTACTGTAAAATAAGTCCAGGATTTAAAATGGAATGTTATCTGATACAAGTGACTTATGTAGGGGACAGATAAGTAACTGTGTTTCTATAACAGGTTGTTGTGCTACCTGCAGCCACTTTGTGAAGACGCAGAAATAACCTGGCTGTTAATCTATGGTCATCAGTATTAGAAAAAGGAAGCTGTGTTTAGAAAAAAATATAGTCAGTTGGTGTGGAGTTCCAGAGGAAAAGTTATTACTGGATGAAAATGAAACAAGATGGAGGCTAAAAGAATTCCCAAAGAGAGGGGCATTTATTCACTTGCCAAATGTGATCCCTGCCTTTCTGAACTTTCTCTCGCTTTCAAGATATGATTACAAGCCTGGGCTGTAGAATTATCAGTGGGGTACTGTAAAGGATCCTCTACTCCCTATGCTGCTGCTATGACAATGTTTGACAGTCCCCTAATAAAAGGTGGGGGCATTGAAAATGAGTAAGTCAGAAGCAAAACAGCTATTGTCATTAGAGCTTACAGCCCAGCCTGTTAGCCTGTAAGTAAAAGCATCAAGACCATTGTTGTCCTGGAGACCTTGCTCTGCTAGCAAGAAAAAAGATACCACCAAACCCAGGGAGGGAATATGAATAGAGGAGGCTTTTGTCTCTGAAGAATGCAGAACCTTTCTAGAATGATAAAGCTACTTCACAGAAGCTTAGTTAGGGGAAAAGAAATCATTAACCCAGCCAGGTCACACAGTTGGGTCAGAGCAACGTTAATAACATTGCCAATGTCTGCATTCAGAGAAATACATCTGCCAGTCCTCCTGTGGCCATGGGGAACTCAGTCCCATATCCTGATCCAAAGCTAAACATTGCTTGGTAGGATTTTCTTTTCTTTTTTTTTTTTAGATTTTCTTTCTTTCTTTCTTTTTTTTAATTGTGCCATAGGAAATAGTTTTCAGTGTCTTTTTTTCTTCCTTTTAAATCCTATTCTCAATGGATTTAGTCTTTCTAAAGCACTTGCTGGGATTATTTTGTACTATTGTGTCAAATCGAATCTAAAGAATAAGCTTGTTTTAAAAATAATTCGCGTAGTTGGGTATTGGAATGCATCGCCAACATTGCAGTACTTTTTATGCACAATCACGGAAAAGCTGGAACAATAGATCATATGAGCATTCTCTAGAGGACTTGAAATGTTGTAAACCAAAGGGAATACCATGGACTCATTTCTGGAAACTAAAACATAAAGGTGGATTTCCCACAGGATATGTGAACGTTTACACTAAAACCAGAAGCTTTCTCCTTCCTACTCACCACCCTGCTCCCAGCCCTTTCTTCTTGTCTACTCCCTGGAGCTATGGCAAATTTTGAAATTGTTGAAATTGTGGGTTTTTTTTTTCATAAATATTTTATTTATTGCTTTAACATTGTTGGAAAAGACTACTTTCTAAAACAACTGTTAGGAAGGAACTGGCTATTTTTGACATGAGAAGACTAGAAATATTTCTTGGTGTGTGTGATTTTTCACTGGTGATGGTCTTTGTTTTTTGGCATGAGTGTGTTTCTTTCTTTTTTCTTCCCCTACTTTCCATTGCCTCAGGCTTATAGCAAACACATCAAACCCCTCCTGGAGTGCATGTTGCAGATATAAGGACTATTTGTTGCCGGCTTTCGCGGTGTAACTACGATCTCTATTTTTAGAAACTTATTTTCTAATCATTAAAACAATCTTTGGCTCCTGACTTTTTAGATCACCATTATTGCTACTGTTCTGTCAGCTTTTCAATTGTTTCAGCTTAAAACAGTCCTTAAAATTGTGGACACTTTAACGTTGAACATGGACTGACTACTTGTGGATTTAGATGGTTTGATAAAGATGGAGCAAGACAGATTCTTCATCTTTGTTTTAGCTGGTGAGATACTTAAAGTCTGCTAAGAGCTGATGGGCTAATATTCCAGCCACTTCATTTTAGATTTTAGAGAATTTGTACCTATGAACCTGTGCTCCTGCATACCTATGTAAAAGATTATTTTAAATAATAAGAAGACAATAGATTATATTGAAAACATGATTTTTTTTTTTTAATTTCGCAAAAATTTTCTGAGCATATAAAAGGAGAAGATAGAGGAATCTTTGCCTTCCTATCTTTGGTTCTTTTCTATAGCAATCCCTCTGCCACACTTGTACTGCAGAATACTAAGCGAATACTCCTTTCCCTGTGCCTAACCCCTCTGCCACACTTTTGTGCTCATGTGCTATTCTCAGTCTCGAATGGCCTCACACCACCTCACCAGGGCTAAAGATAAAGCAATTTTTAAAGGTTCAAGTTGGGGGATGCCTCCTCTAGAAAACGTCTTTTGACCTACCAGGTTGGGCTAGACCTGCCCTCTGGCTCCCATGTATTTGCTCCAGCATTGGTTCTGCACTGTATCATACTATTCTGTGGGGCATTCTCTGAACTATGAGCTCCTTGAGACTATGGGCTTACCACTTGCATGTCTCTGACACATGAGAAGCACTCCGTAAATATGGCTTAATAGAAAAATGATTTGTAGGAGTATTTGGTGGTTAGCTATTTTCATCTTACTATGAGTATTGTTATAGTTTTCATAATTCTAAGTTCAATTTCAAATAATTTGAATTTGAGACTTTGGATAGTGGCAAAATACATTAATAGTTTGTGATTTATTTATCTATTTTTAGGTTTTACCTCAATTTTGTAACTGAAGAAGTAGAAAACCCTGAAAAGTAAGTAACCAGATGAACTCTGAAATTTTCCTGAAGAATAAAATTTACGATTACATAGTTTAAAAAGTAGACTTGACAAAGAAATTCAGTGGGGGCTAGTCAGCCTTTAACATCACCATCATAACTATAATTTTCTTAGGCAGATAAGATTTATTTGACTTTATCATAAATTATATACATAATTATATATCATAAGTATATACAAATAGCTTAATGGTATATTCTACATTCAATACTAAGTTGTCTTTTAACCTAAAAACATGAAAGAATAAAGTTATATTTTAGGTAGCCTATTCCATATAAACACATACATATAACTTAATATGGACTCTCAACTATCCACAGGATAACTTGAACTTAAAAAGTTAATCATTTCTAACAATTCATGTAATATTTTTTCATAACTGTTGAATTAAAATGGGTAATGTAATTAATGGACAATTAGTTATGAAAGCCTAGAAATACCTGCAGAATGTTAGAGGAACTTATAAATTTTGGAAGCTGGATAATTTCTACTCTTTCTAGGTAACAACTTGATAAGTAGATAATTTGATGATGATTTATATAACATTTTTGAAATGAACTAACTTAGAGAAAAATGAATTATTCTTATGAGTTGTTCATAAACATTGGATATTTTACAGAAAAAATTCATGGGCAAAGAGGGAAAATTTAGGAACTAGAGTACAGTATAAAATGTAGACTAAATCATAAAGTTATTTAATTCATTTTACTTTATTGAACATGTGCCATGTTCCAGACATTGTGCTGGGAACAGCTTTCATGATGCCTAAGACTTGTCTTGAAGCATTTTGTTGACTAGTCAATGAGTCAAATGTTTGAACAAATAAATGCAACACTGTGATTGGTACAAAAATAGGTTGTTTTCCCAGTTTGGCAAAAAGAAAGGAAGGAAATACTTAAGTGTGTTTAGGGAGGTGTTTATAATGAGTCTCAAATGATGAGTAGGCGTTCCTTAGGTAAAAGTGAGAAGGAAGAGGAGTGTGGGAAGAGAAAGAGAGAGACAGAGGAGAAACACACACTGATTTCTAGGAAAAAGAGCAAGTACAAAGGTGCGTTAGTATGAAATAGGCTGAACATCAAAGGCTATGCCTACGGGTTGACAATTCACACTAAGATAGACTAAGCAATGCTGGCACCTAGCATCTTGGGAGATGGTAAACTGATTAGATCTGGCCAAGTACCAGGAATGTCAGAGTTTAGAACACACAAGCCAGCAATTGGTATCTGATTCAACTGCTATGCAAATCAATATGTAATTTAAACATGTGAAAGCCTATTTTATTAAGAAATATGACCACTTTATGCCAGTATTGTCATATTTATAACTGGATTGTAGGTAGAGAACACATATTTACCAAGAGCTAGTTATTTCTAAGCATTACTTGGAAATGATAAGCTACCTTATGACTGTAAACCCATTGATTACAGAGATAAATGGATTGGTCTGCCTTTTTAGTTTTAGAGAATTATTTGTATATAAGTGGCAGCATAGAGAAAAGACAGTTCTTACTGGATGTAATATAAAATATTTATTGAATTTCTATGATGGGAAATAAATTACTATGGTTTGTAACTGTGTCTGTTAAGTTTACAGATATTTTAAAGACATCAGTTACTAGAATTTAACATAAGAGAATATTTCTTATAAGCAAATGACAAATTGTAGGGTTGCAGACAAGACCTATAACATTACATTTATTATATGATACATCAGTGGTGTAGATATAGTTTGTATTCTCTTTAATATTATTTAACAGTTTAAGCATGATTTTTGTTTGCCACATATACAGTAATATTATTAGTCTATATTAAGCATACCTTTAAACTACTTATGCCATTATTACTTCAACACAAATTTCTGACATATTCCACTAGGCTAGTGTTCCGATTAAGGATTCTCTCCTTCAGTTTTTTAATTGAAAGGCCTTAGTTTCAAACCACTGATAATGTCCATGATTTAGTGCACACAAATACTAAGGAACAGGTCATGGTAGTGTATTAATTTAGTGCTTTTTTTTTTTCTGTTGCAAAGGAATCCCCTTATCTCAAAAATGCAAATGATAATAGCACATACTTCAAAGGATTGTACTGATGAATTAACATGCGTAAGGTGCTTAGATTAGTGACTGTCACTTTTTAATTTCTACATAATTGTTTGGTTGTCTTTACTACTATTATTGTTATATACTTTATTTGAGGAAAGTAAAATGTTATTCACATAATAGTGTTTTCTAGAATTCAATATTCCAAGCAATTATTTTTCTTCAGACCTTTTGAAAGCAATGTGAAAAGTTATAGCAGTTTGAAGCTTACTGTTTAGACTTTCAGTGTCAAAGCTGAATATGCAGTTTTGGCCTCTGATATGCATTCTTGATCCTTAAAATACCTTTATGGGATATCTATGCTGTCGTCTTGATGCATGCATACAATGTGTAATGATCAAATCAGGATAATTGGGATACCCATCACCTCAAACATTTATCATTTATGTGTGTGTGTTGAGAATATACCAAATGTTCTCTTTTAGCTAATCTACATTATACAATGTTTTTGATAACTACAGTCACTTTACTGTGCCACTGAACACTTGAACATATTCTGTCTAACTCTATTTTTGTTTTCAATAACCAACTTATCTCCATTACTTTCTCCTTATTCTTTCTAGCCTCACTATCATTTTAGTCTCTACCTCCACAAGATCAACTTTTTTTTAGCTCACTCATGAGTGAAAACATATAATATTTGTCTTTCAGTGCATGGCCTACTTCACTTTATATAATGTCCTTTAGGTTAATCTATGCTGCTTCAAATAGCTGAGGAAAGATTTCATTCTTTTATTGGCTGAATAGCACTCATATATATATATATATATATATATATATATACATACACACACACACACACACACACACACACACACACACAGTTATATATCACATTTTCTGTATCCATTTATCCATGGATGGACACATAGATTGATTCCATGTTTTGGCTGTTTGAATAGTATTGCAATAAACATGAGAGTGCAGATGCCTCTTTGGTATACTGATTTCCTTTCTACTGGATATATACCCAGCAGTGGGATTGCTGGATCATATGGGAGTTCTATTTTTAGTGATTTGAGAGCCTCCATATTGTTCTCCATAGTGTCTGTACTAACAGCAAATTTTAGATTCAGGGGTTACATGTGTAGTCCCTGAATTTAAAATAAAAGGTGTTTTGTTTGTTACATGCATATATTGCATGATGCTGAGGTTTGGGGTATGAATTATCCTGTTACTATTGGATAGTGGGCATAGTACCAAATAGGTAGTTTTTCAGTTTTTGCTGCCCTCTTGCCCTCCCTACTCTAGTAGTCCCCAGTGTTTATTGTTCCCATCTTCATGTTCATGAGTATCCAATGTTTAGCTCATACTTATAAGTGAGAACATGCAGTATTTGGTTTTCTGTTCCTCTGTTAATTTTCATAGGATAATGGCCTCCAGCTGCATTCATGTTGCTGTAAAGAATATAATTTCATTCTTTTTTATGGCTGCATAGTATTTCATCGTGTATATTACTACATTTTCTTTATCCAGTCCACTTTTGATGGGCACTTAGGTTGATTCCATGTCTTTGCTATTGTGAATGGTGCTGCAAAGAACATATGAGTGCATGTGTCTTTTTCATAGAATTACTTATTTTCCTTTGGATATATACCTAATAATAGAATTGCTGAGTCAAATGGTAGTTCTGTCAAAAATTTTTTGAAAAATCTCCCATCTTCTTTCCACAAAGGCTGAACTAATTTACATTCCCACCAACAGTGTATAAGCATTCCCTTTTGTCCACAACCTTGCCAACACCTGTTATTTTTTGACTTTTTAATAAAAGCCCTTCTGGCTGATGTGAGACGGTATCTTACTGTGGTTTTGTTTTGAATTTTTCTGATGATTAGAGATGTTGAACATTTTTTCTTATGTGTGTTGGCCACTTGTTTATCTTCTTTTGAGAAATGTCTGTTCACGTTTTTTGTTCACTTTTTAATGGGATTATTTGGTTTTTCCTTGTTGAAATTGTTTAAATTCCTTGGAGATTTTGGATATAAAACTTTTGTCAGATGCATAGTTTGTGAGTAATTTCTTCCATCCTGCAGGTTGTCTGTTTACTCTGTTGATAGTTTCTTTTCCTGTGCAGAGCTCTTTAATTAGGTCTCACTTGTCAATTTTTGTTTTTGTTGCAATTGCTTCTGAGGATTTAGTCATACATTCTTTCCCAAGGCCAATGCCCAGAATGTTATTTTCTAGGTTTCCTTCTTGGTTTTTAGAGTTTGAGGTCTTACGTTGAAATCTTGAATTCATCTTGAGTTAAGTTTTGTATATGATAAAAGATAGGGGTCCAGTTTCATCCTTCTGCATAAGACTGGCTGGTTATCCAAGCACTATTTTTTGAATAGGGAGTCCTTTCCCTATTGCTTATTGTTGTTGACTCTGTTGGAAATCAGATGGTCCTAGGTGTGTGACTTTATTTCTGGGTTCTCTAACCTGTTCCATTAGTCTATTTGTCTGTTTTTGTACCTGTATCATTCTGTTTGGGTTACTGTAGCCCTATAGTGTAATTTGAAGTCAGGTAATGTGATGCCTCTGGCTTTGTTTTTTTTTGTTTGTCTGTTTGTTTGTTTGGGGTTGCTTTGTCTATTTAGGCCCTTTTTTTTTTCTTGGTTTCATATGAATTTTGGAATAATTTTACCTAGCTGTGTGAAAAATGATGTTGGTGGTTTGATATGAATAGCATTGAATCTGTATATTGCTTTAGGCCATACTGCCACTTTAACGAGATTTAGTCTTTTAAGTCATGAACATAATATAGTTTTTCATTTGTTTGTGTCATCTATATTTTCTTTCAACAATGTTTTATAGTTCTCCTTGCAGAGATCTTTCACCTTGGTTAGATGTACTTCTAGGTATTTTTCATTGTTGTTTGTGTGGCATAATGGTAAATGGAATTGTATTCTTGATTTGGCCCTCAGCTCGAATGTGATGGGTGTATGGAAATGCTACTGATTTTTGTACATTGATTTTTGAATCCTGAAACTTTACTGAAGTTGTTTTAAACACAGAGAATGCTTCCAGAAATATTTATGGGTGAATATCAACCACAGATGGTAAAATTATGTGGACCTAGTCCAGATGTGTAATTTGCATTATTTTTTAGGTAGATACAGCTCCAAAATACCTTTAGTTACAAGGGAGAATAATTATAATTCCATCTTCTTTGTGATGTGCCAAGATAAATGTGTTTCCCAATTAGTCATGGATGCATGTGTCCAGGTGTGCTGCAACATGCAACTTCCTGGCAGCTGGTGAAATGAATCATCCACTGAAGATACAACACCTTTTACGGTCTTCCTCCACCTAGACAATAAAATTTTCCTAAATTTGTGACCTAATAGAAAGATGATAATTAATTTAGATTAGTAAAAATACCAATGTGTTTTAAAATATATAAAATGCAGCATAAGTTTCCATGATCTCAATTGACTACACTTTACATGTAATTTGATTTTGAGAAACCTGTCAAATTATCTACCATTACTCTGTGGAGTAACTTCTGAGCTGCTATTAGTGTGTTTTATAGGATACTTCCTTAAGTGTTATATCAAATGAGAAACAAAGTTAGGCAAAATTTCTGTTGGTGTGATTATGCTTATAATGTTAAGAAATTTTCCCATGATCTTTCTTACAATGTTTTCTTCTCCAAGAATAGCTCTGAATTTATGGAAGTAGCAGTCTTTCAAACACAACAATTGCTATTGAACTTTTATAGTAACATAAGACTATTGCCTTTACTAATTATCTGTAACATGGTGGTGTACTCCACAAATTAATGTATTAGAATAAGAATTGTATTTTGAGGGACATGAATGTCCAAAGTTTGGACCATGAAGATGATAGAATCCCAAGGACTATCTGATTTTTTAAAAGGCTTACCTCCCCAAAATGGCATGCATAGTAGTAATAATTGCTAATGTGTACATTTGTTTTTTAAAAAATCATAGTGCTTGTGCAAGTGTAATGAATTTTGCCTTATGACGTGACTTTTGCAGTGACTATGCAATCTATCATTGTTCAAAAAGTTACACAGTGCAAAGAACATATCATTGAGATATACAATGTTTATAATCCTGCTCTTAGATTGATCAATCATGTCTTGTGTTGATGAAAGCCAAGAAACGAATTGCCTTGCTTTGACCTTGAGGGTCTGAGATTAGTCAGTTTGTCTACTAGCCTTGTTCCAGTGTTCTTCTCACCTCATTTATTCCTTCTGTTTTGAAGAGCTGGAAATAGTAGACTTAGAGGAAGTCAGTCAAGCTTGATCTCATCAGTCATTTTTGGGAAACAGGCTCTGAATAATCAACTTTAATAGAAGGTTTAAATAATCAGAGTGTCATGTTTAATTAATACTTTGTCTACTTCCAATTTATATTAATTGATGCCTCAAAGTCATCACACCTTATACCAATGATAACTTTGAAGAAGTGAAACTTGGTTTGAGAAAAATGCCCAAAGACCTTTAAGGCAGTGTAATCAGCCAGATTGGTCTACAAACGTCCCACAGTCATGTTATTTACATTCAGTTCAGATGTTGCAATCTGAAATTCTTAGTATATGTGTTTTAATTCCTTATTGATTATGTAATTCTTTACGATACTGTTTTATAAGACCTATTGCTTGTAGGATACTTTTATAACTGTTAACCTGAGGAAAAAACATAAGAAAAAAAAATAGACAAAATATCTTGCCCAAATGTGTTGTAGCAAAGTTACGCGACTAAAGACTAAAGGTTAATTGAAATCTTTTATTTTGCATTTTAACAACTTAAGAATGCAGCTTTCTTTTTATATTTTGAGACAGAGTCTCACTCACTCTGCTGCCCAGGCTGGAGCACAGTGGCGTGATCTCTGCTCACTGCAACCTCTGCCTCTTGGGTTCAAGAGATTCTCTTGCCTCAGCCTCCTGAGTAGCTGGAGGCTACTATGCCCAGCTATGCACCACTATGCCCAGCTAATTTTGAATTTTTAGTAGTAATGGGGTTTACCATGTTGACCAGGCTGGTCTCGAGCTCCTGACCTTAAAGTGATCCACCTGCCTCAGACTCCCTAAGTGCTGGGATTAGGCATGAGCCACGATGCTCAGCCAAGAATGCACCTTTCCATGAGAGACCAATCTTCCTCTTTATATGCTTTATAGCTTTCTAACTTAATAGTTACTAGAAAGTAACATATAATATCTTAACTATATATGTGCAGATTACAGAAATATTATATTTTATAATCTTTTTATTACAAGGCAATGTTGTCTACATCCTTAGACAACATTAAATATTATTTTAAAGAATATTTCCAAGGTTCCTATTACAAATACTTAAGTTATATGTTTTTAAGGTATGTAAACAGATTTTCATAGAAAGTTACCTCACTATTAATAAATGTATATAGGAAAATCTGGATTATAAAACAGATGTAATTTATAAAAGTATTTGCCAAATGCATCTCTTAAAAATGAAATCTCTGAATAGAGTTAAATTGTGAAATTGAATTTATTTCCAAGTTTATAAAGGTCTTCCCTTTGGTAAAATGACGCATCTCTTTACTAATGACAATATGACATCATTGGAATTATCTTACAATGTGACACTGCTTTTCTTCAATTGTTGAAATAATTGCTACCTACATTAGAATCCTTCTGTTTTTTGTTTTTCTTTTGAAAATATACATAAAGTTTGGTGAATTTGTTTTTAAATGTGTTTCAGGGTAGAAATAGAATTGTGCTAGTTGAGCCACTGAGGCAGACAAAAGTTCAGTATTTGGCCAGATGTCACAGAAAAGAGATGATTCTGTGTTCAAAGAACAAGGTCACAAAATTGCTCTCCCTTGCTTTTGTTCAGTCTAGAAATTTCTCACTAATAGAACATGTGGTTGATGTACCTTGGGATCAAAATTCTTGCATTTCTCAGCTTCACATATGCATAAAAAATACATTTGGCCCAAAGACAGTTTGTTCATATAAGGCTGAAGTGTCAAATAAGTGGTGCAGAAATTATAGGATTATATTATAATATTTTATCATGAGGTAATCAAAGAAGACAGATATTAATCCTTCAAGTGCTTTGTGGAAGCCATTTAGCTTTCTTTCTTTCTTTCTTTCTTTCTTTTTTTTTTTGTAAGGATTCCAATTCTACTATGAGGCAAAATTTGAAGGGCAATGCTTTACTTTCTTTCATAATAGTTGTTTCAAAGTTCTAATTCTAATCTTATTGAAGTTTATATTTTGAGGCTAGAACAATAAACTCTTATTTTAGGAGAAAGAACAGTGGCTAGTCTAATTTTATCCTATGTTTCTGTCCCCTTTATCTAGCTGAGAGAGAGGGAGGGAGAGACAGAGACAGAGTTAAAATACAAGTGGTATGACAAGTAGACTGATAGAATCACAGAATTTCAAAATTAGAGGATATGTTGAAGACCATCTAATCCTTTTTAACCAGATACAGAGATCTTCTCTATAATATCTTTACACAGCAATAATTCATGTATGATAAATTGAGAAACTAACAATTAATATAACTTCCTTGAACTGGGCTATCAGTGTTTTTTACTTGCTTATGTTGGTTAGCAACCTGCTAATTGGTATGACTATTTCAAACTGGCATAAAGGATGAGTCAAATATTTTGACTGCAATAGATAGGAACTAAATGAGAGTTAAATAACATACACCAGAGATTCCATAGTTAGAATCCTGTTATCTGAAAAGAAATACCTTTCATAATCAGAAGCATTAAGTCAGCCATTAGATTGTCTCCAGCTTTTGAGTCCACACTTACATAGATCCCCTCATCCCTATTCTTATTTATGTGCATAAGCGACCCTTGTTCTCTTCTTTATGTCTGAATTTGAAAGTTAGGCGATTGTGCCCAAAATGAGGTTCACAAGTAAAGTTTACATTCTGTGTCATACTTGCTGAAAAACTTCTTAGACAACTAAAATCTAGTCCAAGACCTGCTGCCATTTGGGCATTCATGCAGATGCAATGTTGCTTAAGATTCTCACTGAAATGTAATACGTCACATGTAGTTGACTAAGGGTAGAGACAAGGTGCATGCAGGTTATTATATTTACACACACCATGCACTGAAATAATTTTTGATACCTTTATCCTAGTCACATTCAAACATTGACTTAGATTATTGATCTACTCAGGAAAATGAGCAACTTTTGAATTTGTACAGACACAAGCTAAAACTGTATTACCAGTGTAAACATCTAAAATGAACCAAACGAAATTGAGACTTTGCAGTGAAAAAAATATTTTCTTTACTTCTGTGAACTGTAAAAACATCTACTTGCCGAGTCTTTGAAAATTACACTGATTAAGGAAATCAAAATTCTAATCCTGTCTCTTTTTAACTAGCTGTTTGACCTTGGACAGATCTCTAAGTTGCTTCTGAATCTTTGTTTACCAGTTTTAAATGGAAGGTGATAATCCCTATATTATAGTTCTCATGGGATTGTGAGGATAAAATATGTGAAATTCAAAAATGTTAATGAGCTCCACAAGTAATATACAAACACCATCTGCAACCAAAACCTATATTCTTCAAAGATTAGAATATTTCATAATCTTTGAAAAAAATTAGAGGATTAGCATAATTGTTTTATGAGCGGGGAGTGCCTTTTTACATACATGACCTATTAATCAGCTTGAAAAGTTGTTCTGTATCATCAGCAAAGTGCCCGATTATTAGTAGTTAAAAGGTTCAGAGGATGATGAGAATCGCTGTTTATTTTATAGTCTGATAACCTCCCTCAGGTGATAATATGCTCACACATTGTAATCAGAATGACTTCTTGGCAGAGTTTTTTCTTCCTTCTGAACCAAATATTTGTATGCTCACACTCATATTGTCATTGTCACTCTTGGCTGGTTGTGCTGATATAATGGATGGACTGTTTGTGTTTCTACTGAAGTCACCTATTTTTAGGTTTACTATCTTACCAAGAAACTCTTTTATGGAATCTGACAAACAAGGTCTTGATCTGAGTGGCTGGCATCATGTATTTTAATATTTTATTTTTACTTTTTCTAGAAAAAGAGTTATTGGGTTGATACAAAACAGAAGAATATACAAGTTCACTCTCGGATGATTTTTATGACTTTTTGCTTAATTTAAAAATATAAGCCCATTATTAAAATTACAAACAGCACCTGTTTTCTGACAAGTAGATTGATTGCAGCGTAAAAGTAGCACCTCTGGTTACTTTTAACAACATGATGTATATTATCTTCATTCTGCAGTGGACAAAGCTGAAGTTCAGGGTAGTGAAGTACTTTCTTGTGTCCATGTAGTTAGCCAATGAAAAGACCAGAACTGCAATCCATGTCTGCCTGGTTCTAGAGCTCGTACTTTTTCTAACATGACAGCTGGTCTTTGGGAAATAAAACAATACTGATCCATGAGGGTACAAGGTGGTTAAATGGCTAAGGATGTATTTTTCTGTGGAAGAGAAAGTTGGAGGAATAGAAGAACCTAGAAGAGTAGAACAAAAAAGTGGAGATGTCTCAGGCAGGGATTGAGCACATGTATAGCCATAGAAGAATTCTTGGTTTTAGGGAATAATACGTAGACTGTTTTGGCTAAAGGAAAGGATTGTGAAGAGAAGTCAAAATCAAGATAGTAGTAGGATGTGGATGAGGGGATACAGCCACTCTTAGCCTCTATTATAAGAATTTTGGATCTTATCCAGTAGCCAATGGTGGGATGGAGGATGGGGAAACTTGCAAGTTGTGGATATACGGGAAACAGTGCTTGGAGACTTATTTTTTATCACAATTGTAGTGGATTTTCTTCTTGTGACACATATGCAGTTTTTAAAAAGCTATAGTCCCTGAAGATATATTTCAGTTTTATTTTGCATGTTTTTTTAAATTAATTAGTTTATTTTGAGATGGAGTCTTGCTCTGTTGCCAGGCTGGAGTGCAGTCACGCGGTCTCGGCTTACTGCAGCCTTTGCCTCTTGGGTTCAAGCAATTCTCCTGCCTCAGCCTCCTGAGTAGCTGAGACTACAGGTGCACACCGCCATGCCCAGCTAATTTTTGTATTTTTAGTAGAGACTGGGTTTCACCACATTGACCAGGATGGTCTCAATCTCTTGACCTCGTGATATCCCCGCCTCAGTCTCCCAAAGTGCTGGGATTACAGGTGTGAGCCACCGTGCCTGGTGTCCATGTTTACTTTTTAAAAAAGCAAGTAACTCTGTTAATTGCCTCATACACCTGCATCATTGCTAAAGTCAGAAAATGTGATAAATCATGTAGCAGAAATTATGGCAAACAGCACCACAATCTCCACACTGTCCAAGCCCAAAGATACGGATTAAACTGCTTAGAGAAGGATGCATCAACATAGTGTTTACATATATATAAAGATATAGATCTGTCTTCTTTTAAGGAAAAAGATATTATCATTTATTTTCCCTGCCAATGGAAGAACAGTTAGAATTTTGTTAAATGAGAATATAGTTCATTTTACAATTAAATTTATATTTCAGAAGCATTGAAATGAGAATTAGATTGGGCATTGGAATTCTCAAAATAGAGATAAAGATTATTGTTTAGCCACAATTTGGGGGATATTCAGGTTGAAAAAATGATAGACTGTTGCCTAAATTTGTTTCTAGCTCTAAAAGATTATAGTTACCTCTTTAGATTACTGAATATATAGGAACCAATGTGGGGAAGCACACCTTACACTACTGGCCTATTTTATTTGGATGGGGAGAGGAAGAAGGTGACATGTACTTGTAAGGTAAAGGAAATCCTTAGTTAGATTTTCCTTTTTCTTACGAGTACAGTAAGTTCAAATAGAAATCTTAGGTCAGAGTTTCTAATCCCAGCACTTTGGGAGGCCGAGGCGGGCAATCACCTGAGGAGGTTGGGAGTTTTAGAACAGCCAGACCAACATGGAAAAACCCCATTTCTACTAAAACTACAAAAATTAGTCGGGCGTGGTGGCACATGCCTGTAATCCCAGTTACTTGGAAGACTGAGGCAGGAGAATCGCTTAAACCCGGGAGGCGGAGGTTGCAGTGAGGTGAGATCGTGCCATTGCACTCCAGCCTGGACAACGAAAGTGAAACTCTGTCTCAAAAAGAAAAAAAAAAAGAAATCTTAGGTCAGAGTTTCTAAATATTTTGAATAAGATGTATTAAAAATGTGATTTTACTCATTTAATATTCTATGTGAAGGGCAGGTACAAGGAAGAGGGTGAAATAGCAATGCCAGTGCTGAATATGAGTCAGCCTGGGGACTGCCAGGCACAGGGAGAGTCACACTAGTGTCCTGAACGTAGCTCTGAACTTGGAGTCAGGTGGCTACAGTTTTAGCTCTTGTTTTGTAAATATTTTATTTTATGTCCTTAATCACATCTTTTGTCCTCTTTGAGCCTCAAGGTTATCAGCTGTAGAAAAGAAATGGTAGAGTAGCAAATTCTGAGTCTCCCTTCAACTCTAGCATGTTCTATGATTCTTGTAGATGTCACATGAGTACCTAGTTTGACAAGGAGAGTACTTCTTTATGGGAGCATAGCCAAAGGGTGGAAATGTAGACAGAATATCTGTCTTAGAGACACTTAAGAAAAAATGTCAATAAGATGAACGTAGAGAAAGAGATTCTATGCCATTTTCCAGATCTCATGATGATTAGATTAGGCATGACAAAAGTTTCCTCAGTTGTCTCAGAAAATGTTAAGAAGTTTGAATGGGTAAATGGACGAAATAAGTCCAAATTGGCACCCTTTCAAAGTGAGAGTTTAGTGATTAGATCTGAAGATCTAGGATCATATTCAACCTATAGAATTGAATTCAGTGGGATCACCTCAAGTAGAGTGTCTTGTGATACGCGGAATGTACCAGGAGAAATATAGATTTTAAAAATGCTTGTTAAGGGCACCATTAATGTGGTGTGATGATGAATCCCTAATCTTATTTACTACTTTTACTATATATGCCCACAGAAGCTATAAAATGGTCTGTAGTCTCTGTGGTGCAGAAGGTTTATAGTAGTCTTTCATTATATGATTCATTATTTTTCTCAAGAGCATAGACATAGGGGATTGCTTACAAGTATCCATAGTGGCAATTATTTGAGAGGAACCTTTTCTGATGCGTCTGCTACATTTCAGTATTAGACATTCCCCATAATCCAGTTAGGATTGCATATATGTATTTGCAATATGCTGCCTGCATAAAGAAAGAGAGGGTGCAATCCTTGTAATGACTTTCAAAAGTGTGCATTCATTCATTCCTTTACCCAGCTAAGAGGGTATTCTAATGCTTAAGAATTTTATGAGAATTAGATATAATTTATGGCTGCATCTGACAATGCTTCACTCAAAGCAGGTGCTTACTTAATGGTAGACGGTTTGCTTTTTATTGGTATTAAACATCATGTCATTAGTTCATTTGTCACCCATAGGCATTGTCAGATCAGGATTTGTGAACATGAGTAAGCTGTCTCTTTTCTTCTGTACTGCTTGAGTGTTGACTTTGACACCCATTCTCACAAATGAAAAGACACCCTTACTTGAAACACCTGGCCATAGGAAATGACAATTATCTCAGTCTCAGAGTTGGAGCATTTCTAATCTCCAAGGCCGGAGGTTGTTTTTCAAGAACATATAATACTTTTATAATTGGTTTTCTCAGGAGACAGGCTCATAGTTTTTTAAATCACATGGTTTTCCTGGCTATTTAGTGCTGTACCATATTATGTCTCTTTCCTTTTCTTATATGCTTTCTCTTAAAATTATAGAAGTGGAAGAGATACATCTTTCTGTGATGAAAGCTTAAACAATAACTCATACTGATAAATATTATTGATAATGCAGTGATTAAGTGCAAAGACCACTGTTTTATACATTAAGCTGTACAATATTATGTGAAAAGTAGTTTATGATATCAAGTTTATGGCATTGTACTATAGCACTAATAGGCCATACTATGTAATAACTAAAACTTATGGTATATAACCATATAACACAAAATGAGATATTAGAGAATAGAATGCATGATTTCATGAGCAAAGCCATTTCTGGGTCCTGGGAGACTGCCCCTCACACAATGCTTTTCACGGAATTACAAGTCTCACCTCCTCCAAAGCATCTCTTCTGTTGGGTTTTCATGATGCTATTTCTTCTTCCTCCCTGATATTCTTCTGTTATGGTCATTCTCTAAGGGACAAATAGCAAAGAATTTATTACAGTAATGTCTCTAGATTTCAAAATGGTTTCGATGATCGTATTACCCGTGTAGACAAATCATCCTCTACTTGGTTACCTTATTCTATTCCCACATTGACTTGACTTAGTGTATTAGACTCATTGTCATAATAAAAGCCGATGTTAATTGGACCTTGAGAAAATAAATTACCAAAGCCTGTGGTATTGGTGATAGAAGGTGAGGAACGATTACAATTCACAGCACTTTTATTGTGAAGATAATGAAATAGAAGGCACTGAGGTGGATTAATTTGTCTATATTTATAAGTTAAAATCCTAATCCTTTTCTAGTGCTCTTTCCAAATGCTTAGTGTTGTTGAATACATATCTAAGAAGGATGGCTATGGCAACATTTTAGCCTTGAGATTAGCTGGGGAAAATGTCATCATTAGAATTGACCTCTATGTCATATGAGAATAGAACAAAACTGCTTTTAAAACTGTGTAAGAGCATTAAAATTTGCCTGCTTTTGACTTTCTAAAGCTGTTATTCAAATAGATAATGAAAGAGGGTGCTAGGCTAGTTGAAGTAAGTAATCCATTTCAGGTCGTTTACTGAAGGTCATTTGGTTACAAGATTAAAATAGAAACTTTACGATTAGGAAATGCTGAAATGTTATAATATTATAAGGAAATAGCTGCTTTTTATTGTCTTAAACATCTTTACAGATACACTGGCTCTTAAAATAGGTTAAATATCATTTGGGGGGGCAGTATTTAATTTTTCTGTTATTGGTATTGTCAAAGCCTCACTTTCTATATTCTGGCCTGAGGCAAGAAAAAGAGAAATTGATATAGAAAACAAGATTAACTTTTGTTTTCAGCCAGAAACTGACAAAAGAAATGTGTGAGATAGACAGCAAGTGGAGGTCATGATTTTAAGATACTATTCTGTAGTTGCTCTGGGTCTTGTGGAAAAAGGTTAAATGTGTTTTAAATATATGTAAGTGTTTAGCTATTTAATCCTCATAGTGCAGTGTCCTCTTGCCAAGGAGAAGTGATCAAGTGGCAAATCTTGGGAGAAAGCCATTAGAAATTGAAGTCAGTGATATCTTTCTCTGAGCTAGGGAATTGTTCGTCTTTATGCCAAGTCATAACGTGAACTCTGAACTGCAGCAAGGGAGAAAGCTTCAGTTTGAATACGCAGTTGCTTTTCAAACCATTGAGTTTATGATGCTAGGGAAAACCGGTATTTCCTGTTCTCTAAAAGATAATGCTCCTTCTGCTCTGTTGTTGCCATTTCTATAGCAATACCTGGGTGGAACTCCCTCCCTGCTTAACCCTGCCTCCTCCACTCCCTGCCTCTGATTTATCGGCACTTAGAAACACAGGCTATCCTGATTATTGTGTTCCAGTATTTCTCATAATGGACACATATTATTTATTCTATTTTTAAATGACAGAAACACAAATCTCTACCTAGTAGTTGTGGCCGATGATCCATTTAATCAACTGAAGAAAGGAAAATTTATATGCGTTCTGTACCTTATTGGAAGTCAAAGTAAAACTTTGTGATATTTTCAGTGATAATATATAGCATTTTCTCCTTAATAATAATAAACAAATTTAAAATGCCAAAAAATCATGATGAAATTTTAAATCACCTGTAATATCTTAATCACATCAAATAAAAGTGCTCACTGTTATTATTTTGATATTTTGTTTTCCCCCACTGTCTGTGTGGCATCTGTGTATTGCACTATATTGCTTGAGGTAAATGTACGTACACATTTTTCTTCCTAACTTTAGTGTTATATAATGTATTTACATGTTTGTTTATTGTGTGGTTCCTGAGGCCAGGGCCTTGTCTGTACCACTACTGCTATATCCCCAACAGCTGGAAGGTACCACCGAGTGTGCCCTGCCATTTAGATTTGCTGCATCTTAAGCTCAACTCCAGCTTTTTGTATTTATGTGCTATAGACCTGTCTCATTGTCTTCATTTCATGTCATTTTATTATATTTTCCTATATCACTAAGATCTTAGTAAAGAACATTTTTAATGGTCATATAATATTTCTTTGGGGGGATGTGCCAATATTCTTGTGCTCATTTTCTTGTTGGAAGTTGAAAACATTCCTAACGTTTCTGAATGTATTAAATTGGTGCAAAAATAATAATGCTGGATTATACACTTCTTATATAAATCTTTACATATCCAATTATTCTCTTAGAATAGATTGCTAGAAGAGAATTGCTATGTCAAAGCCACAAACTTTAAAAAAGTTTGTCTATTAACTTTTTAATAAAACTTTAAAAAACTTTTTAAAAGTTTGTCTATTGACAAGTTGCTTTCCAAAGTGGGTATATTAATTTCCTCTCCCAATAGCAGTAGCTAAGAATACTTACAGTGGTGAGTGTCATTTTTTTAAAAATTCTGGTTGATTGAAAGACAAAAATTACACCTCATGGTTTGAAACTGCATTCATTTGATCATCAGTGAGGCTCAATACTTCCAGCATTTTTAGTAGCTACATGTGGTTACCATTTTAGAGCAAGAATATTGGTGATTCATCAGAATTATTTGTATATTATGGGCATTGATTCTTTATCTATTGTATTATTTGTAAAAAGTTCATCCCAGTTTTTCACATTACTTAATTTTCTTTTTGAGTCTAGCTTACAAAACTTGTAGTTTTGTTTGTAGAATTTGTAGTGAGAAATAATAACCAGTTTTAAATTTCTGTATTGCTTTTAGGATCCTAAAATGTTTACGTCCCTAGATCATTTTCATCTCACTCATATTTTCTGTTAGTTTGTTTTTCCTGGTTTCTTTCTTAGAGCCTACTCTTTACCTTATCTGGAATGGATTTTTTTTTTTTTAAGCCTGATATAATGTAGGCTCTTGACTTTCCCCGAAATTTCTCAATATCCCAGTATGAAGAAATAGTTATATTAGTTCTTAGTTTATGATACTTACATTATAAATCTTGATACTTGTCATTATATTAATATATTTTATGTTATATACTAAGTTGTACTTCAAGGTAATATATTCCACTTGCCTTTCTATAGATATATCAACCAATTACTATATAAGTTTGTTATTAAAAGTTTATAATACTCCTTTTTAATCTGAAGGGAAAGGTAGCCTCAATTATTATTATTTTTCTCTGAATAAGTCAACATTGAGTGTAACTTATATTTGCATAGAGGTAGCTTTTACTCTTAACTGTTGATGTGGATGAAGCGAATCTATATAGTGCTTTTAAATTTAAAGCTGATGGTGTTTCAAATTATCTTGGTAGTGTTATCTCTCATGTAAAATTTGTTCTATGTAACGAGATTGTCCACGTATATGGCTGAGTCTTTTATAGTCCCAAAATTTCTTTTTCTGTGTACTATGGTCTATTATTTATTGACTTATTTTTCTTCTTTTAGATTTAAAAAATGTTAAGTAATTAAAGTAACTTCCAAAGTAGTTCTTAACAACAAAACAAATGCCAAAATATTAAAGGAAGTATCAATGGAAACATGCAAAAAAATTTCTTTATAATCCTTATAATTATTGAAATTGCCCTAGATTAAACATGAATAAATTTAATTATTACATATATATTCAAATAGTTGAATATATAATCTTGAGAAAGAATCCTTCACTACATATGTTATAAAAATGGTAATCAACACATTACCTAAGGCGTCTACACTAAAAATAAGATATCTTTTCCTTCTTGACATCTTTCTTCTCTTTGAACCAAGTATCTGTGGAAAGCTATTTGAATCAAATTTTAATGAAACTCTTTTTTTTCCTTTCTTCTTTACTCAGAATATGATTCCGTTCCAATGCAAGATATGAAACTCTTATTAGATGTTTGCTACTTTTCTTACAAAATGCAAATATCAGTGTAAGCCTATTTCATTCCAAGTCTTTTTTCCCCCATAGTGGTTCAGCCTCAGTTGGCATATTCTAAATATGCATCCACAAAATACAGTTGTGTTTCTCTTTCAACTTCCGTAGTCACTGAGGGAGCTCAGTGTTTTGACAAGGAATGTGAGCTGGCCATTGTATATTTAGAAGTGAGTCTTCCTTGTGCCCCTTTCCCTTCCGAGTGTTGACATTATTTCAGTCTGTGGCTGTTTTTTATTGGCTGGTATCTCTAGATTAGTGAGGCCTGATCCTTTCCATGGCACTCATACCCTGTTTGTTTGTACCCGACTTCCCACTGCTGGCTGCCAGCTGATCACACCATGCTGTTTTCATGTTTTATGGAGAAATGTTCATGTGTGGCTGCTGTGTTTGATATTAAATCTGAGATGAACTTCAGGAGGTTCCCTGCTTTTTATTAAAAATAATTTTGGCCAGGGGCAGTGTTATCCTGTTCATAAATCAGCTATTCTCTGAGATTTAATAATTTAGATTTCACATGAGGATTTGGTGGAATAAACATTTCCTTTCTCTGTTAAGCTGCCTCTTAACTTTCCTCCTTTTCTCCCCCCTTCTTTTCACTGCTTCCATTTTTTTTAAGTCTCCTTTTGGGATGTATGTTCAGATTTATCTCATGCCTATGAAAATAACTTAAAATGAAGAATCAAAATGATAACTTAGTTTGGTTGAAGTAATTTAAACTTGATAAGTTTTGCGCCTTCCCATTACTATTAGAAGTGTGCTTTTATTTTAATGGCTACATTTTTCAAATCCCAAGTTATAGTTTTCAAAGTTGTTATTGTCTCTCTCTGTTTTAATGAGCCTGTTCTTTTTAGGAGATATCTTGGAAAGAAAAGGTTGCTAAAAGGAAATAATAAGAATAATAATAGAATAACAACAACGAAAGAGGCCAAAGAGGCCAGAAATCCTTTCTGCATGTGGTTATAAGCCACAAAAAAAGCAGAGTTATCCTTCAGGATGACAAGCAATCCTGACAACCCTTCTCAAAATGTTTGCACTAGAGATTTAGAGGAAATACTTCAAGCGCCCTTAGTAATGCTCATTGACTGGTCTTAATATTTTTGTGGAATTGGTGAGTATGAATACCTAAATAAAGATACTTGAAGGGACTATAAGGACTCGGGAGATGTTTTGTTTATCTTCATGTTAAAAACAATAGGTAATGAAGAGTGCCAGGGTGGGAGAGCTACTTAGAAGAGGGAGGTAAGATTTCTCTGAGGAGGGAGACTTTGATTTGAGAAAAATGGGGCAACCATGTGAAGATCTAAGGAACATGCCATCAGCTACACATGCCAGGGAGAGGGTCCTCCATATCTCGTCCTGTTTGAATTTTAGATACCATGAGTGGATGAATGCTTGTGTGTAGCGGATGTCTTTATCCCTTTGTTTATTGTAATGTCTAGCATATGGAAGATATTTAACAAACATTGATTAAATGAACGAACTCGATATAAAGAATGTTAATAAATGCAATGGGAAATATCCTCCTGAAATTTAAATGGTTTTAAAAACATTTCTTGCAATGGGTTTTGGTAAAAGCTAACATTATAAAATATAGTGACTTACGAAGACATTACATGAGATAATACAGTCAATGTATGTGACCTCCCAGATGTCTGACCTGATCCCACAGACAGCCTTGTTAGAATGCAGAAGAGTGAACAGATTACTTATCCTTTAAATGATCTTCTGTAATGATCATTATTTTTCAGCCAGGCTGACACTTTGAAGTTATAATGATGGAAGGTACTTTGATGTGCTGTACTGCAGCTTGAGGACAGAATCACATCTTCAGAA
This sequence comes from Cebus imitator, assembly GCF_001604975.1. Lineage (NCBI taxonomy): Eukaryota > Metazoa > Chordata > Mammalia > Primates > Cebidae > Cebus > Cebus imitator. The sequence goes on from NW_016107618.1 coordinate 1,582,010, forward strand.
GACAGGAGAAGAGATTGTAAAGTTGGCATCCTATTCTCTCCTGTGAATGACAGAGCAAAGCAAACACAAAAACTTCCTTAGGATGCTCAGTTACATGAGCAAGTGGGTTTAACTGAGTTTTCAAAGAATTCTGTTAAACAGACTTTAGGGGTTAGCTTTATGTGCTAAAATTATTAAATAATGAACTTTCAGAAAAAAAAATGAACTTTAGATTTCATTAATTCAACACCCTTTTCAACTGACGGGGAAGTGTAAGTCCAGAGAGATTTGGTGATCTGTGTTTCTGCTAGCGATGGGGACATGACTAGACCCAACCTTCAGGTTGGAACCTAGACGCTTTTCCATAATTCTATGAAATCAAGTGAAAACAAATATCAGAGACAGAAATCCAGAGGAAAGATATTGCCAAAAGACAGTTTACATCTGGAATGGTATATATAGACATTTTTCTTGGTTGTAGGAATATAGAGCATAAAGCTGAGGGAAATGATGGAAGAAAAGGGAAATTAAGAGATGGACGATTGTATGAACTGCTTTTGTTTCCCTTGGGCAGAGAGTCTCTGAACCATTAGATAGTGGTACTTGACTTGAGAAAAATGTCCCTAGAGAGAGGGACATGAATCTTTGTAGTCTACAAAAAGGCATTAGTAAATATAAAATGAATGCACAAAAGCTTATTTTTCAAAAGTTTTAACTTTTGAGCCAAAAGATAAAAGATCACAACATTTCCATTTCTGCAGGGAATATGAATCTTTATAAATGGACGGCCTGAGGAGAGGAGAGGGAGGGCTACAGGAAGTTTTGCCATTCTGAGAGCCTTTGTGACCTTTTCAGGAAGCTGTCAACTGTTCCAACCAGGAGTCTTCATCACCAGTTTCTTGACAATGACATATCATCTCTCTGAACTGGCAGGGTGCTTAGCCCATCAACTGTTTTTTTCTCTTTCCCACCTTTCCCTCTGCTCCATTTAGCTGCTATGTCGTGTCCTCTGTGGCCTTGGCATGTGGATTTACCACTTTGACTAAAGCCAGGCCATTGCTATTGGCTTCCCTATCAACTTTATACTTTTCCTACTAAGCTTAGCTTCATTTGCCAAAATTATTTTTCTCTTAATTACTCTAAAAGTATGAATAGAGATTTGCAGTGAAAAATTATTTTCTGTTTTAGAGTCAAATGTGTACATACATACCTATATAACCATTCATATATAGGCATTTTATACAACCAATTCATATATATTTTATTTTATTAATTTTATTCTTTGGAGACAAAGTCTCACTCTTGTTGCCCAGGCTGGAGTGCAATGGCACAGCCTTGGCTTACTGCAACCTTCGCCTCCTAGGTTCAAGCGATTCTCTTGCTTCAGCCGCCCAAGTAGCTGGGATTACAGGTGCTACCACCACGGCCAGCTAATTTTTGTATTTTTGGTAGAGATGGGGTTTCACCATGTTGGCCAGGCTAGTCTGAAACTCCAGACCTCAGGTGATCTGCCCGCTTCAGCCTCCCAAAGTGTTGAGATTACGGGCATAAGCCACCACACCCAGCCCAATTCATATATATTTTAAACTATACTTTAAGAAGCCAGCATTGGAGTACAAAGTGATATAAAGCCATGACTTGGAGCATCTAAAGTGATTTTAAACCTACCCCAACTACTGGAGCACATCTTTCTTTGATAGAATGTCAATACATAAAACTAGTAAAAGAGGACTCATGTGATTGAAATGACTGAAAACTGGATAGTCTATAATCCCATTGCTCATCTTCTGTTTGAATTCCCAGAGCACCCTGTTTGAAAGCCAGTTGTTTAGTTGACCACCAGATATCAAAATGATCAATATTAGTTGGACCTGCCATTGTTGGTCAGAAATGTTGGAGGCAATCCTGGGTGGTGGAAGCAGTAGTTCATTTGCCACGATTGCATGTCTCCATGTTTACTTGTTTTATTTCTTATTGTGCAGCAGAATTGTGATGGGACCTGGTTTACATGTGTATAGTGTGAGTGTTACCAGTTCCAAGACATGTGTTTACTGTCTAAGGGAATTTTGACTCTCATTCCCATTTACCATGCCAAAGTGTATATATTTATTTTCTGTCGCCTTGTTGTTAGCATAAGAGTATATTTACTTAACGTTGCTTGTCTTATTATGTGTCCTTGGGAAAACAAGGGACAATTGGACTTTGTTCTTTGTTGGATGAGTGGCAATTTTCAGAAGTGCAAGATATTTTAAAATTTCAAAATAGCAAACAGTGGGGTCTACCTTTGCTTTGTTTTGGGGAAGTGTGAATAATAATTAATACTTATCTCTCCTAGCTTTTAAAGGTGAAAATCAGTTTTTATTTGATATTGTAATATAGAACATCATTTTAATAATTCTATATCATGTACTTGTCTCTTATAAAACAAATAACATACTATAAAATAAAATTTAATGAGGACCCATTCTAAGTCTTGTATAGACTAATTAACTAAAAGCTACACAAAAGTCTTGATATAATGAGGTCCTTCATTCTTTCATTAGTTAGAATAATGCTAGCTGTTACAACAGACAAGGCACAAAATTTCAATGGCTTTAAACAATCAAAAGTTTATTTTTAAAAGTTATGTAATAGTCCATTGTTGGTGTCCCTGGCTACCGGTAGACTGTCTTTCACACGTTTATTCTGTGACCCATATTCCTTCCATCATGTGGCTTTGTCATGCTATAGGTCCTTTGCAACTAACTCACTCAGGAAAAGAATGTCACAAGGTGACCCACTTAACCACCTTGGTCTCAACGAACCCATCTACTCACATTCTGTTTGCAAGAATGAGTCACTTTCCCCCCTAGATACAAGGGAGGCTGGGAAATGTGGTGTCTGTTTTGGTAGCTGCTTCTCATAAAAAACTTATACTTTGGAAAGAAAAAACAAACTTTTGGTGAGTAGTTAGTTGTCTGAGCTGTAAATATAATCTCAGAAACACGATTATAAAAAGGGTTCACTGAAATGTTGCATTATCTTAGTGTTCTGTAGTGCAAATCCTGAGGAAAATAATTAATTGTGTTAACAATTTAAAAACAACCTAAGAGATGTAATAATTGAACATTAGCATAGAGTTTATTACTATTAAAATATTTTATCTTCTTAGTTGTTTAGTTGCTAGTGTTATATTTAAAACCAATTTTGTTTTTGTACACTAGAGCTTGCCAACAAATATGTTTGTGTTTATCCATGATAAATATGGAGAACTGTAATATATCTGGAAGACACACTAAATCTTTAGATAATGAGAAAAAATGAGATGCAGACAATGCAAATTTTTTGTGTATGAAATGCAAGCAAATGAAAATTTACTCTCAAGCTACATTTTGCTGAATAATTTTATTCAGTCATGAATTTATTCTAATAGTAGAATAAAAAATAATGAATGGATAAAACTGCATATATTTATGTTTCTGATTGCTTATTATTTTGTATTTCTGAGTTGTGTGTTTCCATTTTAGTTCATTTTTCTATGTGGTGGTGATGAAGAGTGACCCTTCTGGCCATTTTTCTATGTGGCTTTGCTGCACTTTTCTCCTTCCTTTATGCATCTCTGCACATTTTTCCACGAGCTTCCTTTAGCCCTGCAGTCTTTTAATCTTTGTCTGTTCATTTCTTACATCTCTCTACAGGTCTCTCTGTCTTCTCTTCTTTTATGGAGTTCTTCATCTGTGGACAATGGAGAATGGTGAGATTTAGATAAGACATCAGTGGTATTGAAATGTAAAATGTCTCAGTGAAAACACCCATAGCCTTGCCGTGGTTGGGTAAGAAGCAGAGGGCAGGTGTTTGATGCTGGAAATCAGTGGGATCACTTGTACATTTATGTAACAATATGCTCACCTCATCACTTTGTTCAGCGTTGGCCCAGAATCGTCATTAAGGATGAACATGAACCGTAGACCTTTAAAAAATGTTCATAAATAGGCTTATTGAATGTTTTCTTCCTCTTGCTATACTTTTTCACTGACCACCTATGCCTTCCCTGCAACTATGTGCCACATCTCTTCAAATATACTTCTTTTATAATGTTTTTAATAACCCACTTCCCACTCAGTAGAAAACTAAAGTTACAGCCAGAACACAAAATGTCAATGAGGCAAAATCACTGCAAACCCACAAAGAAATGTACATTCTTCTGACTAGTCCAATTTTTTTCATTCCTGGAAAACTATTTGTTTTCTTGAACACTTACTTGTAATTCAATCCCTGCCAGAAATGTCAGAAATCAGAGAGGCAGATAGGACAGTTCCATGTCTGGGGGTCTCTGGAGAGTTTAGTGTGAGCAAGATTCAGGGAAAGTATGTCAAAATGTATGGAAAAAAACTCATGTGAATGAAAAATACAGGTAGCTTTTCTTTGAAATGTACTCATTTACTTTTTTTTTTTTTTTTTTGGTCTGCAACATATGACTGAAGTTCGAAGGATAGAATAAAATTAACAGCTGCGGTTATAAGACAAATAGAGTACTTCTGCAAAAAAGTAAATTGGTGGGTCAAAAAGAGAGAAGTGAGAGATGTTTGAGTCATTTCTAGATGAGTCCTACAGAAGAGCTTTCAAGGTCTTTGCAGAGTCACTGTAAAGAAAATGTGAAACAAGTATGATTCGAAAATAAATACTTTGAATGAAATGGTACTTAATATAATTATAAATATGTTGAGATAAATTACAGTTTCATTTCAATTCCATATAAAGAAATAGTTCCCATTTTCCCTTTAGTTTTTGCACCTTACATATTATTTGTCATTTTTTATTCTTTTTCATTTTTTTTTCTGAATGCCAAGTATGTTTGTTAAAATATTAAGAATTTTTAAATAGAAATGTGAGGCATCAAGCATTTCTCTCCGGAACACACAAGAGTAGGTTTTAACAGAACTGACTATCATCATGTCCAGCCTACAGCAGAAAGACAAGGTCAGGTGCCCCAGGATCCATGAGTTCTGTGGTCTCCATTGTATGTATCCAACACAGGGGATTGTATATGATCTATTTGGACTTGCACAAATCTCAGAAGATTATGTTCATGTTGTAAAATAATCTTGAAATATCCTAAATTCAGGTGATTAGAGAATTATTAATGTAATGTAGATAACTCATGTGGTCTGAATGTCAGAAATCCTTCTAGCCTTCAGGTTTCCTTGACTTCTCTGGAGAATCAAGCTAGGTTTACTCATTTTCGTTTTTACTTTTAGCCAAAATGATGCCCTGGAAATGGTAGTCATTTTTGATGCTCCATGATAGAGTTACAAAGCACACTTTTAAAAATGCACCTTATTCTGCATTATTTACAAGTTTATTTTTGGCGTGAATGTTTTTTCTGCTATTTCTACTATTAGGCGTGTATAAAAATATACTTGGCTGAAAATATGTCACACCTTGACAATTGGTCTTCTAATATTTGCCTCATTTATATAAAATATAGTACATGTTTGTCAGCATGCAAAGTTCCTGGGGACCTTGTCCCTAGAGTTAAAGCATGCACAAAGCAGCCATGACATTATGACAAGATACACCATGTGTGTGGAACTTAGAGCCTGAAGACATGGGTTCAGGTTCCAGCCCTCCCGCTTGCTGCTGTTGTGACCTTGGTTATGTCACTTAACCTCTCTGAGTTTTGGCTTTCTTGTTTGAAATTGTGGCTATTACTTCCTATTTCCATGGGTTGTTGTAAAGTTTGTTTGCTCATGCTGTTTCTCATTCCACAAATGATTTAAAATGACATGCATATATTTAAAAATAAAATAAGATGTATTTGCCCGTTCAGTGCTTTGTAGATTATACAAACATAAGTATAGGGCCATTTTCATTTCTGGGGAGGCCTATCATTCAAAACAAAAGTGCTTTCAAGTAAGTGTTTTGGAGACTTCCATTTAGTAGTTTCAAATAAAGCAAACATGTGACATAGACTGGTTAATAAGTGCCAATTTAAAATAAGCCTATAAGAAAGAAGACTATCCAAGACCTTTTTGACTGAAGACCATTTGCAACTAATAAAAACATTAGACTCTCACATACTTAAATGCCTGTTAATTGAAAAGAGCATATATGACAAAAAGCTCTTAGGATTAAGTAACTCTTATAAATGGTTTTTATTAGTCATAACAAACATGTACTAACATTTGAGAAAGAATAGAACTTAATTTTATTAAGAGTAGGCCCTTTTTACTCAGCTCAAAAACAATGCTTTTGTTGCCTTTAAGATTGGTAGATACCTCAAAAGAACACAGAAGCTTTGAAATATCCATGGCCTACTTGTCCCTTTTTCTAATTCCTTTCATTATCAAGTGCCATTTGCCTTAATCTTGGGTTACTAGCAATGCTATCTGCTCTCTGCATCTAAAGCCTCTGGAAAGATTGCTCTGGCATGGCCTAATAGCTTTTATCAGCTCACCCAGTGGCTCTTACACTTTGATACTTGAAACCCAGAGTTAACTGTCTGGGGGCCAAGCCCTTCTGAAGGAGTAAACTGCTCTTCTCTATCAATAAAGGCAGTTTATGCCAAGAAAGCCAAGAGAGCCTCCCCACCCCCTTCCCTCTGTCAAAGTGAAATGGAACCTAAGAATGGAAGCTAGTGGCTATTTTTTTCCATACCCCATTCAACTTGCCATTGCTTAATTCCATCTAATTATCAGCTGGGCATGGTGGCTCACTCCTGTAATCCCAGCACTTTGGGAGGCCGAGGTGGGAGGATAACTTGAGGTCAGGAGTTCAAGACCAGCCTGGCCAACATGGTAAAACCCTGTCCCTACTAAAAATAAAAAAAATTATTAGCTGAATGTGGTGATGGGTGCCTGTCATTCCAGCTACTAGGAGGCTGAGGCAGGAGAGTTGCTTGAACCTGGGAGGAGATGGTAGCAATGAGCCCAGATTGTGTCACTGTACCTGGGAGGAGGTGGTAGCAGTGAGCCGAGATTGTGTCACTGTACTCCAGCCTGGGTGACAGAGTGAGACTCTGTCTCAAACAAACAAACAAAAAAAACAAACAAAAAAACCCGATTTCTTTAAAGAAGAATAATTATGGAGAAATTACTGGATATGCTGTGCATTGCAGCAAGATTAGACGCTTTCCCTTTTGTTTATATTTTGGGCTGTTATTTTTCCCACTAATATCTGTATAGTATATTTGGCTGATTGTAAAATTGTTAGTCTGTTTCTGCTTATCTGACACATGCTTACCTTCCCTCCTTTTGTATAAAAAATAATTTTTAGGGAAATTTATTGTGAGCTTCTGTTTTATTTCAAATAATATGTAACTCTAAAATTCTGTTTTCTAAACAGTGAAACTATTTGAAAACATTCACTTAACATTACAGCTCATGTTACACAGAAAAGTGATAAAAATCATGAAATAAGTCTGTCCCCTTCTTTATAATAGACGAAACTGTAATGTCAAGAAATACATGAGAAATACTAGCTTGATAAGAGCTCTAATAAACTTTTTTTTTTTTTTTTTGAGACGGAGTTTCATTCTTGTTACCCATGCTGGAGTGCAATGGCGCGATCTCGGCTCACCGCAACCTCCGCCTCCTGGGTTCAGGCAATTCTCCTGCCTCAGCCTCCCAAGTAGCTGGGATTACAGGCACGCACCGCCATGCCCAGCTAATGTTTTATATTTTTAGTAGAGACGGGGTTTCACCATGTTGACCAGCATGGTCTCAATCTCTTGACCTCGTGATCCACCCGCCTCAGCCTCCCAAAGTGCTGGGATTACAGGCTTGAGCCACTGCGCCCGGCTAATAAACTTTTTATTAAACAACTACGATTGTCCTTAAAAGTGCTGGAGTTGAGGGACCCACATGCTTGAAAGTGAATACACTTTGGTGGTCAAAATGCCCAAATTTCAATGTAGGGTGTATATGTACCTGAATTCTGGGGCTTCCACTTACCAGTTGTGTATCTTTAAATAGTTATTTTAGCTCTTTTGAAGACTTTATTTTCTCATACAGAAATGGTTCCTAACTCACAGGATTTTCTAAGGACAAAATGAGACACATCTGTAAAGTGCCTAATAAAATGTCAGGCACACTGCAGCCCAATGGCAGCAGCTGCTCCTGTTGTTTTTGTTATTAACAAACAGAATGAAGGGAAACCAACCTAGAAGGTTAGATTTTCCAGGATCCCTTCTGCTGAGATCAATTTAGGAAACAGCCCTCAGAGAGACTGTAGTATCTACGCAGGGAACAGGCTGAGGCTGACTTGGAGGAGCTGAACTGGGAAGATAAATTCTGTGCTAGGAGAGCCACAGTCCCAAATTTCAGACTTCTTTCTTTCTGCTGTTTTGCAGCGTCATGTGATGTGACAGTACTATCACTGCAATTAATCATGTCACTTCATTATTTAGTAATGGCACTTTTATATACCTTAATCACATGCTTGCAAAAAACAGAGAGTCTTTTTCTCTTCTTCTTTTCTTCTCTTCCCCTCCCTCCACAGAAAATATTTACTCCCCATGTGAGGATGTTATAAGAGCTGAAAGGATTCAAGGTCAAAATAATACAGTGAGTGGCTGAAAAGCTGTGTATACATCTTCATGTTCTCCTTCTTACCCTTTTGCATTTACAATAGCCCTTCTTACAAAGAAACAGAATTCATCTTTAATTTGCTTTCTGCCATTCATCCTTTTATATTTGATTGGCTCAGTGATTTCCTTTACTTAAATTTAGCATTTATCAATCACAACTAGCAATGCATGTTACGGTGTTAACGGAAAATTCCACAGGACCCTCTTCACGCTGGGGAAGGGGACCATCTGCTACTTTCATATTAGGATGTCAGGATTTAGAGGTCAATGTGTTTCCCCATCAAGGCTGAAGGCTTTGGGAATCCGGGGAAGTGTCAGGCTCCAAGCAGTATAATGAATGACAGTTGCTGACTGGCGAGGTTTGCATGTTTTCAACAGGGGATATCGCTGTTCCGAATAATGTGCTGGGACTTAGTGTGCTAACACACCTAGCTTGGGTAGTGAGGCAGCCTGTGCCTCCCCGACCCCCCCGGCCCCTGATTCTGAGCTGCATTTTCATCTTGGAAGAAATTCTACTGAGGTCTTCATTAGTGGCACCCAGCAGGGCGAAGACTCCATGAGGGCTGATAAGCACTATGGCTGAAAAACGATCAGCCTTTGTGCAGGCAGTTGAAGGTTTAAGTTGCCTGAACTGGAAAGAGTCTGAAGAGGCGATTATGTTAAGCAAGTAATGTGTGTTGGTAACATGGAATCAAATTATTAGGGTCAGTAACTTCCCGGCTTTCCCAGTGCATTAAATGAAGACATAATATTGCGTTTGTGTCGGGTACTTCTTGATGCCACATTGTGTCAGCACTGTCCGGTCGTCTGTACTTCACAGCACGTCACCTCTAATTTCATGGGATTATCAGCGCTGTTGCATTATTAGATACTCACAATCTTGAGCTTCCTTTGAACTCACAGCAGGGCAGTGCAAAGTCATCATTATGAACACTTCTATGCTTTCTTTTGTTATATACAACAGTATTGCCACATTCAGAAAGGTAGATGTATCCCACTATCATGCTTCCGAAAGCGTGCATTTATTTGGTGGGAAGGGAAGCTACTGATGGGAAAAACATTGAATGTGAAAAGTGTTTTTAAGGACTAGTAGAAAGGTGTCAAGGCAGTGAATTAGTATTAGAAATGTTTATAGGACAGTGGTTCTTAAAGTGTGGTCTGATCAGCAGCCTCAGAATCACTTAGGAACGTATGAGGAATGCAAATCCTACTGAATTAGAAACTGTGGGGTGGAGCTCAGCAGTCTGTGTTTTAACAAGCCCTGCAGGTGATTCTGATGCATCTCAAGTTTGAGAAACACTGCTGCAGCATTTATGGAGTACTTGAATGAGATAAATCCATATGTTCTGGGGTATAGCAATAGACAGACAAAGTATCTGCCCCCATGGACCTTATTAAGTTGCAAAGGAATATGTGGTTCTTTGCCCTGATGAAATGTGTATACATACCCAACAGAGCCTGTAATTATTGGAGATACTATTATATTCTTCATTTGAATTAGGCTGTTATTTTCTTTGGTAGCAGAGAATGACTAACATAAGATAACGAATAAGTGATTCCTTTGTGCATTTCAGAACCATTCCCCTTGCAATATGTATATCCATGGTCATTGTCACCATTGGCTATGTGCTGACAAATGTGGCCTACTTTACAACCATTAATGCTGAGGAGCTGTTGCTTTCAAATGCAGTGGCAGTGGTAAGTCCAAATTGGGAAAATGCCAAGTGGAATTTAGGTTAATGAGTTGATGCAATTTTATAGTAGTTCCCTCTAGCAGAAAGTGTTTTGAAATTCAGTAATCTTTTCTTGACCTGAATAATAATGAATATTTTAAAAATTTACAGCATACCTTAGCATATTCTATTTAACTGATACATCTAAATTCCTATATGATTTCCCATTATTTCTAATTTCTCATTAAACACTTTTACACGTACATGCTTGAAAATCTGCCGAGGCTTGTTGAATAGAAGGCATTATTCTCCCGGTGGACAGTAATTGAATCTAAATAAATGCATTTTTGTATGCAAATTATAATTTATTCTGTACACTTTCCTGTTTGTGAACTTTTCAAATGCAAACTCAAAATCCTTGCCCCAAGTGTCACTTAAGAATTTTGATGTGGACCATATAAATGTGGTTTTCTTAGTATATCCTTTTGAATACTAGTTCTGGGATATTAATAAATTTAGGAAATACTGGGTCATTCAAAGTTAAACAGATGTTGTTGTTATAATACTTCTCAGACTATTAAAGATACCAACATGCATTCTAACTCCCTAAGGCATGGAGTATTTTATACTTTTATAGTATTTTCCAAAATGTATTTGACACCGGAACCATCTTTGTCCTCAAAGATCATAAGACTGTTACTCTGTGACACATACTTTTATTTTGCATAAAGCTTAGCTAGTAAGAGACCATTCACTCGTGACCTCATGACAATGAAGGGTGAAAAATTAAGGACCCATTACTTGACACCAGTTCCTTTTAAAATAGTTAGTATTACCTCATATCAGCAGCATCTATAGAGAATAAATTATCTCATTTCATTTGAACCTGTGTATGAGTTCACGGTATTGAAAAAGACTTTGACTACTGCTCTAAGTCCTACCAGACAATCAAATATACAAAGCTTATTGAAATCGGGTCAGTCATCTCATCTTTCAAGACAAAGGGCAGCACTTATTCTTTGGGCATAATGTAGCCCACTAATTACATAGCGCCAGCTGCTTCAAGGACAACTAATGAATCCAACACATTTTTTTTTTGAAAATACGTCGTTCATGGAAATTTGCAATATTGCTCATATCATGGCATAAAATAACATTTTAGAAGTTGTGTTTATCTTTTAAGTTTCTGTGGCTTATTGGACTTTTTTTCTAGCTTTTTTATAGGAAACCACAAAGGAAATTGACAGATACATACGGGGGAGGGAGTGACTTTCTAAACAGAGGTTTACCTAGTGTGATTTTCTGGGAAAAATATTTTCAGAGCTAATCATGTATATGATATAAATTATTGTCATTAATTATCGTATTTACCTTTTAATCATGGGATTGGCACATGAAACATGTATCTGTAATATTTCTCCGTGTACTTCACTAGAAAATATGGTTTTCCATCCTAAAGAGAAGTTATTATACAGAAAGATTTCTATCTCCAGAAGTCGAATTTCTGATTTGAGCTTTTATCACTTGCCAGAGTCAGAGACAATACACATCATAGTTGATAAAGATTCAATAAATGGATCATTGCTTTCTGAAAGTAGAGAGAAGGTGCTTGTTTAGACCTTTGCCTATGGTTTTGCAACAAGCAATGCCATGGTCCTTGCTTTTGATTATTGTCTGCGGAGTTAGTCTGACCCTAACCAAAGAGAAAAATTATAAAACATCCAGGTATCACCAGGCTAATAGAAAGTCATAGAGCAAGTTTGGCCTAAATTGTTTCATTTTATTCCACTTTCTGGTAAAGCATTAATTTGCTTCATCCTTTCTTTCACTAGACCTTTTCTGAGCGGCTACTGGGAAATTTCTCATTAGCAGTTCCGATCTTTGTTGCCCTCTCCTGCTTTGGCTCCATGAATGGTGGTGTGTTTGCTGTCTCCAGGTGAGTGAGTTCATGTATTTCCAGAAACACATTTCTGTTTTTGAGATTGGATGTGATAAGGGTAACTTTAAAAAGAAAAGAAATAGTGCCTCCAAACCTGTTGTTTTTAAAGGGACACGCAAGATTGAAATGTTGGTGTTAAGTATCAACAGCACGTTTTATTCTGTCCACCAGAGGGCACTGCTTGCCTATTAATAGCTTATTTGGAAGACGGACATGTGGCTTTTTAAAAAATAGTGTTTCCACAGAGTCTAACAACGGCATTTTATTTCTGGTGATATAATTTTCTGTTTCTCTGAAGATGCCAGGAAAAAAGTAAAGTAAGAGATATCAGAAATCACCACCCCACCATCTGTATTTCCTTTGTTTAGTTTGATGCAAAATTCTTTTTGTTTTAATGTAAGATTAAAACCCAATCAGATAAACGCGAATGCTGCCTGTGCGTGTGGATGTGCGTATGCGTGTGTCTGTTGAATTGGATTCAGGACACACATATAACACTATGACTCTAGAACTAAATTCCCCATCAGCTGTTTATATGTAGGGAGAGCTATGCTCAGTCAGATATTGCTATTTTTTCTCTTCAAAGAATAATATAATGTTGGCAGATTTTGTAAAATTCAAATTTAGATTTCCTATGATGTTTCTCCACCTTATTTGAAAAGTGAAACTTAGGCAATCACCTAAGAAATGCCGAACCACTTGGTATGAAAAAGATGCAAGTTTTCTCCGGGATTTCCGGATTTTCCCTTTGAAATGATCAATCATGCAGTAAACTCCACCCACATTTCTCTCCTATCAGGTTATTCTATGTTGCGTCTCGAGAGGGTCACCTTCCAGAAATCCTCTCCATGATTCATGTCCGCAAGCACACTCCTCTGCCAGCTGTTATTGTTTTGGTAATGCATATTAACAAGTATATATAGATATAACCTTGAATAATAGGTTAGCAAAAAGGAATTCCAACCAGACATTAGATAGTACTTCACTTTCTCATTCATTGCTAATGTGTGTCACAGTGGAGTTTGGGAGGCAGGGTAACTTCCATCACTCCCTTTTACTCCATGTTTCTGATGACTGTTTGATGCTTTGGGTCAAAAATCACATCACCCCTCTTTCACCTTTGCAGAAATGTGTAAGGTCTAAGGAAAATGACTAGCTTGGCTCCTCTCATAGACGTCGCACCTCACAGAAAATGATGTAGAGTATTAAGTCCCAATGGCTTAAGGAAAGTAGAACAAAAAGCTACAGTCTAAAAAGTACCCAGTGGTATGATCTAGGCCCCTTATAATGAAATGCACACAAAATTACTGAAAGAATGGATAAAATCCTAGACAGTGCCATGATGCTGTGATTTAAAGTGACACATTTGAGAGCAAATGTCTTTTATCATTTGCTCTCAAATGTCTCACTCTTTATCACAGCATCATGATAAAATAAAAGCCCCACAATGTAAATTTGAGTTGTAAAATTCTTTATGCAGAGAAAAGTGTTTGTGAAATGCGAGCTACAAAAGACTGTATGAGGTGTAAAAGTCCTCAAATACCCATTGGCAATGTTATATTCATTTTTACTGATGATTTTGTTACGTTTCTCTCAGCTGGAATCTGTTGTCAGGAGCACCATAGAATGCACTGAACATTTTTTTTATGCATTTAATTTGTTTCAGAGTGTTTCCTTGAAATTTCCTTTTAAAGTATGTGTACTCCCTGTGCAGAATCTGGACGTTAACGTCACTTGTGGGAACAGAATGTATTATTCCGTGAAGAGGGCTTTCATTTTAAGCCTGCGCTATCAGTCATGCTGTCCTTGGCATGTGCAGCTGCAGAGACTTGCTAAACTGATCTCTGCGCTTCATTCTTCTCCGTGGTCTTGAGGGTCACACACGGCAAGCACACGGGGAGAGTATATGTGGAGTAAAAAAGGCCAAGTTTTGCAATCAAGAGCCAACAGAATCACCTATGAGTGTCTGTGCTTCCTGTGTGTGGAGAGCCAAGAGCACATCAGAGGGCATTTACAGAGCTTTCCGCAAATCTTCCAGTTGGGTCTCTTTAGCTGTTTATTATTCATTATTTACTAATCATCCCAATCTTTGAGTCTTTCTATTTTGAGTCATCAAATACCCTTTCTTTTACTCTTTGAAAACATATTATCTTCTCTCAAATGCAAAAGGAACCAACATTCATGTAGAATTCCACTCGAATAAAGTGTAATGGCGATGTCACTCTCATAATGTTACTAGTGTGTAAATGGATTATGACAGCAGAATATAGAAAATAGATGAGTCAAATCCAGGTTTTAACCACAATGATAGTTTATCAGTATACATTATCATTTAGAAAGATCATAATGCATAGTGAGGTTATCGTTGTCTATCATCTGTGTTTTCATTGAATTCACCAAGCTTGGCTTTTCTCCCTTTCCCTCCTCAGCACCCTTTGACAATGATAATGCTCTTCTCTGGAGACCTCGAGAGTCTTTTGAATTTCCTCAGTTTTGCCAGGTGGCTTTTTATTGGGCTGGCAGTTGCTGGGCTGATTTATCTTCGATACAAATGCCCAGATATGCATCGTCCTTTCAAGGTAACCTCAGCAATCTTGATGGGTTTACATAAATCTTTCACCTAGTACCTAGTCCTCCCGTTGCCAGAGCTTGACGATGGGGAGATGGGGAGGTTGGGCTGGGGGCAGCAGCCTGCGGAATCAAACTGTTTAACTCTTTCAGGCAGTGCTTTCCTATGGGATTTATTTTAAGTTGGAAAAAATATAGTTCATCAACATTTTTATGTGATGTGCTGAACTTGGTCTGTCACATTTTTGAAAAATGATGGTATGAATGAATGTTTGGCATGTTGATTTTCCATGAATGTGTTCAATGACCTGATCGAGTCAGCGTATGGGCTACTTCTGTCTGTCTTTATGCTGGGGTTGTAGACAGCCATGCTGAGAACGAGTGAGAGAGACACTTCATTAATGCCAATTCCAAAAAGGTGGCTGCTACAAAACAGGCATTGTAAGTACTTAACGCTGTGACTTGTTACATTGCTCTTTATACTATATACTCTAAAAGCAGTAGGAATGTGAAATACACAGGAAAAGAGAAGATCTATGAATCTACCACGTAACGCCCCTTTACCATGAGTAAGCATTTCCGTTTTGGAGACTGGAGAAGACGCTTGTCATCTCCTTCAGACTTGAACGCTCATGGATTGATTTGACCTCACTGTTTATTTGCTTCTAGGAAACAGCATAGATAATGTTGTCAGTCATGTTGTCAGGGTTTGTTTCTAATAATATTCATTGCCTAACGCTGGCAGCGTCTTTATTAGCGGTTGAATAGGAGTTGGCCCGTTTTATTCCTGGCAGTTCTTATTGTGAAGCTCAACAGAAAATCGATATGCACTGAAAGACTTTCACATGTAACAAGCAGCCTGTCCTCTTGGCTCCACACTGAAGTGGGTTCTGATCATAATTATCAATGAGGCAATCTTTTGAGATCAAAATCACAAATCGTCATGGTGTCTAGTAAAATAATTCCAACAGAACATCTCTAATAAAAATATCCTTTCTTGTCCTTAGATTTTGTTCTATCCAAAGATTTAAAAACAATTTAAATTGAGTTACATTTAAAGGAGCATGTTTGATACATTATCTGTGTGCCATGAAAGAGATTTTGCTACTAAGGCAAGGCACGTTGGTGCCTGTCACCTGGTCACATGACTACAGTTTGTCACTAAAATGTGTCTCATGACAGACACACTCATCTCAGACCCTGCTTCTGTTGTGTGGACATGTTTGAAGTGGCTTTTTTTGTGTTCTGTGTTCCAGATCCCGCTGTTCATCCCAGCTGTGTTTTCCTTCACATGCCTCCTCATGGTTGCCCTTTCCCTCTATTCGGACCCATTAAGTACAGGGATTGGCTTAGCCATCACTCTGACTGGGGTGCCTGCATATTATTTCTTTATTATATGGGACAAGAAACCCAGGTGGTTTAGAATAATGTCAGGTAAGAATTTTCAGTACTTTCAGGACCTTGTGCAAGACCACGTAGAAAACCCACAAAGGTGTACATACATAATGTACTTGATGTTTCAAAATATAAGTGGCACAACTGATGATTTGCGAACACTATTGCATTTTAATTGGAACTACTTTTTGGCAGGAAGGACGTTTAATGTATCGCTGTTGAATCTTTTAAGGATATTGGTTTGGGCTGCTGTAATCACTTCTTAGGAGAAATAGCTTTGTTTTAGATGAAATTTTATCAGTAGATCTCTAAATGACTTAATCTGTCTTTGAATCCCTTACTAACCCAATTATTTTTCTTCTGGGTTGAATGCAGTTTAGTGATTCTATATCATAACATGTGACCTGATGAGTGATGTGAGATTTATTGGGGAGTTAGGCAGCGGCCTGCAAATGTCTTAAACTTTATTACTGTACACTACCTGGAAAGGAAGGGTGACTCATGAAGGATCATAATAACAGGAACAATGAAGAGAACAATAGCAGCTTCCACATGTGTGTGCACATGTATTTATTTACTTCTTTTTTAAAAATTTTTACTTCAAGTTCTGGAATACATGTGCAGAACAGGCAGGTTTGTTATATAGGTATAGATGTGCTATGGTGGGAGTGTTAATTAGTTCAACCATTGTGGAAAACAGTGTGGCGATTCCTCAAGGATCTGGAACCAGAAATACCATTTGACCCAGCAATCCCATTACTGGGTATACACCCAAAGGATTATAAAACATTCTACTGTAAAGACACATGCACATCTATGTTTATTGCAGCACTATTTACAATAGAAAAAACTTGGAACCAACCTAAATATCTATTGATGATAGACTGGATAAAGAAAATGTGGCACATATACACCATGGAATACTATGCAGCCATAAAAAAGAATGAAAAAGAATTAGTTCCCCTTTGCAGGGACATGATGATGATGCTAGAAGCCATCATTCTCAGCAAACTAACACAGGAACAGAAAACCTAACACCGCATATTCTCACTCATAAGTGAGAATTGAACAGTGAGAACAGATGGACACAGGGAGGGGACAAGGCTTTATTTAATTCTTACAATATCCCACTGAGGCAGGAAAAATTATTACCCCAATTTAATAGGCTTTGAATTATAGCAGGAGAGAATGCATGTCACTTGTTCCAAGTCATACAGCTATAAAGTAGAATAGCTGAAATTCAAATGCAGGCTGCTTTATAGTTTAGAAGAATCACCCTGGGGGTTGTGAGGGTGGATTAAAATAGGTTGGGGCTAAAGACAGAATATGGAGTTTGCAGCAATCCTGATGAGAATTGAGGGGAGTTCTGAACACAGGCAGTATCATCAGGGTCTGAGAGAAAGTGAAATATACTAAAAGGAAAAACCAACAGGACTTGGTGTCCAGCTAAATTGGGGGAGGAGAAACACAGTAGATCACTAGGTAGGAAGCGTTCTTATGAATAACCCGTGTTGAAAGCATATCTCTCTGTCAGAGGCTTTCCTGGGTCACTTCCCCTACGTGATCCACATGACCATCTCAACCAATGCTCAACAAGGTTGATGTGTGAGATGCTGTTATTCTCAAGTACAGATGAGAAAACCAGGGCTCAGGAAAATGGAGAATTTACTTTTGAGTGTACTATTTTAAACCATAGAACTAGGATTTGAACCCATATCTGCTTGACTTCTAAGTTCATACTCTTTCTAGACTGGATCTCCTGTAGAAGGGAGAGAGAGAGAAGTAGGTAGGTAACAAGTACAGCCAGAGGGGCAGATCTATTCTTGCTGGTGAATTTGGGGAGTTAGAACATCGCTTTCATAATTCTTCTTTGTTTTAATTTACTTACTTTACCATAATTAATTTTTTAAATTCCAGTTAAAGGTTTAGGGGGATTTCTGGTTAAATTATTAATAAATAATGCCACTGTTACTAAAAAACAAACAAAAAACTTGATATGCATATCGAATCTCTAGTGTGCTGTGCAGACTCATTTAGAAGCCAGTCCTTTAAAGCAGAGTTTTGTTAATACCTTTTATTAGCCTTCAATTGGAATTTTGCATCTTTAGATCTTATACTACTATTTATATCTGGCTCTTGTTTCCCCAAAGAAATGTTACTATACAAATGAGGTGCTTTATGGCTGACACAGGCACACCGATTGCCTTAACTGAGTATTTAATCTCTATTTCTTCTCAGATCACACTAGTTTTCTGTGGAATTTTTTTAAGTTTTCTGTGTTCTAGACACTAAATATAGAGCCTATTCTGAGGGAAAAGGGAGCCTAATAAATAACATTTAGCATTAGGGTTGCTTTATTCATTGCTAGCATTTAGGACAGATTAGCACTCATCGCTGTGGGCTCTATGTCCGTCTCCCCTACTAACTGAGACAGTTAAAACCCCTGAGCAGCACAGAAAATTAAGAGCCTTGAGGAAGAAAGAGCAGGTGGTCCTAGAGTTCGACTGGAATGAGAAGGAGCATGATGAAAGTGCGAAGCCATTGCTCTGTCCCACTACAGCAGGCCTTTTGTTCCTTCTGTTTGGGGTCAGCCAACTCTAGTTCTTTCCTCTTGCTAACAAACATGTGTGTGCTTTGTATTATTTCTCTGTCTGTTCATCTTAACAAGCAGACTTCATGCGTGATCCTTCATTGATGTCTTTTGGTGCTCATGTAATTTTGAAGGTTTTTGTTTTTTTAAATTTTTTTGCTATTTTTCTATCTCTAATGATGTTTTGAACATTTCCAAGGCCTCCAAATTTAGTGTTAGCCATTTGTGAAACTAGCAGCAATGGAGTAGTCCCATAATGGTTATTTGGTTCTCAAAAATGCCATTAAGTCTTACCAGGGAGCATGGCAATTCTGCTTTTAAACTGCGAGCGTTGTAACTCTTTATCTTTATAGCTGCCTTGAAAGTGAGTAGCAAAAACCAACAATCCTCCGTAATTTTGTTTGATTTTTCTCTGAGGCAGCATTCTTGTAGTAAAATAAAGAAAATTCATAATATTTATTGCTGCAATAGGAAGTATTTTCTTAGCCTTTGGCCAAAACAAAACACACACAGACACCAAACAACAGAATCCTGAAGCAGCGCCCTGACCCTTCTCCCAGCTACTCTATGATCTTTTTGTTAGAGATAAACCCACTGTGGACTTAGAGACCAACAGCCTTCACTTGGAGCAGTTTGTTCAATGATTTAATATCATGTCCTTTCATTTGGTAAAATTCCATCACCTTTATATTATCATTTATTTTTACCCTGATATGCACGAGTAGATTAGCCCTGTGAAAATGATAGTCTATCAAAATATGTCTTACACAGGTTGTTTCCATGAAAAATGAGAGGTAACCAAATAGCACTTGGAAAATGGTGAAAGGCTGCTGAGTACTGACAGCCAGGGAGTGTTCAGAATCCGAGGAGCTGAGATTTTCAGAGATTTGATAAATCTCTCCAGCCACAGGATGCCAGTATGGAGCCACTTTTGTTTGATAGCATTTCTAGGGAGAAAAGAAAACGTGCTCTTAAGGGAATAGTGAGATACACAGAAAGCTTTTTTTCTGCCATCTATGACAGAATGGTTAATTCTTCTGGTGGGTTAGTTATATTATTTATTTACTTATAGAAACACAAGCTTCTCACGGGAGGAAAAAGGGGCAGATACTCCAATGACATATGTAAATACACGAAGGTGGCAAGCCCTGGCAGACCCGAGCCAGGACTCACAGCAGCCGTTGCTCTTGGCTGTCTCTATTTATCAGCCAAACCCTGTCACAGGGTTGAGTGTGGTGACTGGAAGTGGGTCCCTCTTGCTCAGGGAGAGAGATGGAGGACAGCCTTATTTAAGCAAAATCGTTGATTATAAAAAATCAGACTGGGAAACAGCAGAATGACTGTAATGCATCTTTGTGGGCAGCAAGTTTGCAGCTCCAGAGCCCTAAAAGCATATGCTGCATACAGTGGGTCAAGATAACTTCATTTATGATAAGTGACTGAAAGCTGAATAATGCCTTTAACAGACTTTTCATGAAGACTGTGGTGCAAAATGTAAATTAGTTAAACTTGCCCACATTTCTTAGGGGCCCAAACTGTCTTCACTGTCAAGATAAAATGAGATCACGCTGGTGAAAATATTTTGTAGCCTTAAATAAATACTGTTATGCTTGTGATGACGTCCAGAAAAAAATGGCCTCGTGCTGCATCACAAACATAGGCAATTTTTGCTGTAGTTCCCATATTGGGGCTAGGTATGGTTGAGTAGATCAAATTTTGCAGGGTCAGTTGTTGTTTCAAATTATTTCAAGAATAACTAGGGAACATGAAAGGTAAAGCTAAAAATACTACAACTGTTACTTGGTCCTGTACCTTACGGTTACTGAAAACACCAAATGCAGACTCATTAACACACCTTTATGTAAAGAAATAGTACCATGGATGATTACCCTTAAAG
The DNA here is from genome assembly GCF_001604975.1 of Cebus imitator. Lineage (NCBI taxonomy): Eukaryota > Metazoa > Chordata > Mammalia > Primates > Cebidae > Cebus > Cebus imitator. Next base: position 1,602,617 of record NW_016107618.1, read on the forward strand.
CGGAAAGACTGTTTTTGAACATGGATATAGACATGGCAGCTGAATGCCACATGCTCTGCAGCTTTCCCAGGCAAGCTGGAAGCTTCTTTAAAGACAAACTTGCCCCTCTTGAGCTCCCCTGTCTGGTCCACTGCTGTCAGATAATCTAGAAGGAAAAGTTGGTGTGACTCCAACATGCACTCATGGTCAAAATCAATTACTCTGTAGAAGCCTTCATTACCATGACAATCATTCAAATCATGAAATTCCAAGAGGGCTCTCATAAGAAAGACACATTGGATATCGTCAACAGTGCTGATTGAACACAAAGGAAGATGAAAGATAGCAGAAAGTGGGCAAAGCCAGAACAGCGATTCTTTGGCTGTGTGCTCCTGAATCAGGGATCCAAACCAAGCTTTTAAGAAGGAGATAGGACACAGTAGGAAAGCAGCAGGATCTAAGTTGCTTCTCATTTGTCTGAATGGAGGCAATGTGATGACATGGGGAAACAAGAAGTCTAAGACAGCAGACAACTGGGGTCCCTGAATATTGAGAGACATTTTTGAAAAAGGCTTTCATGTCGAGTGAGGAGGGCAGTCATTATGGAGATTAGTTCAGGAGGCTAGGAGCAGGATCTCTCTAGGGAGGCAGGGCTGGAGATGATGTCTCTTGAATACCCCTACTTTTCATTTGGCTGTTGCAGGTGCCTGAGATCTCTTGGTTTTTTATTTGTTTGTTTGTTTTAACCTACTGTCACATATCCCTCGCCCCTTCTCTGCCTAAGCTACATTTCTTTAACTATTGATGAATATTTCCTTTTCCCACAAATCCACAAATGCCTTTTTGTTTTTTTTTTTTTTTGGAGATGGAGTCTCACTCTGTCACTCAGGCTGGAGTCCAGTGGCACAATCTAGGCTCACTGCAACCTCCTCCTCCTGGGTTCAAGCGATTCTCCTGCCTCAGCCTCCTGAGTGGCTGGGACTACAGGTGTGCACCATTTTTGCGTTTTTTAGGAGAAACGGGGTTTCACCATATTGGACAGGCTGGTCTTCAAACTCCTGATTTCGTGATCCACCTGCCTCGACCTCCCAAAATGCTGGGATTACAAGCGTGAGCCACTGCGCTAGGCCACAAATGCCTATTTTTATAGGATAATTTTTTCATTTTCCTTTTCTGAAAATATGGGCTTTAATTGCTCTTGAGTGTGCTCCCTTCTGCTGTACTTACATCTCAATGTAAAGAGTGGGCTGTGTAAAACGCAGTTTATTTAGGAAACATTCGCATAGTATTTATAATTTGCCACGACTGTGCTGGGCCCTTTACAATTGATGTAGACTGTAAAATTAATGTGCTGAGAACAACATCTTTGACAAACACAGAAAGCAAAGGTTGAAAAAAATATCTTTTTAAATGTCATTAAAAATGGCTTGAAAGGAGCTATTATGGATAACAAGCCATGAATGAGGAGAAACATTCTATATGAGAGACTATCTGAGTCTGAAACCATCAAGATGTTAGGCCCTGACTGCTCCAGGACTAGCAGGACGTTGAAAAAAGTGTGTAGGAATTAATCACAAAGATAAGAGGCAAACCAGCGGGGACGCAGTAGCTGACACCTGCAATCCAGCACTTTGGGAGGCCGAGACCGGCAAATCACTTGAGGCCAGGAGTTTGAGACCAGCTGGACCAACAAGGTGAAATCCTGTCTCTACTGAAAATACAAAATTAGCCAGGTGTGATGGCACATGCCTGTAATCCCAGCTACTTGGGAGGCTGGGGCAGAAGAATTGCTTGAATCTGGGAGGCAGAGGTTTCAGTGAGCTGAGGTCATGACATTGCACTCTAGCTTGGGCAACAACAGCGAAACTCCATCTCAAAAAAAAAAAAAAAGAAGCAAACAAGAACGAATGTCCCCAGAAACCAAGGTATTAGAGTTCTGCTGAGATAAAATGGCCTTAGAAATCATCTAGCGCAATGGCTCTCAAAGAAAGAAGATTGATCTTTTTCTGCACACTGGAGCCAGCCTCTCTCAAGATGCCCTAAGTTCCTACATTTTTGTGTCTATCAGAATTACAGGTGGCTAGACCCCATCTTCAGTTTCTAATTTAGTAGGTCTAAGATTGAGCTTGAAAGATACATTTCTAATGTGTTAGATGAAGCTAATTCTGTTGGTCTGGGAACCACACTTTAACTCTCATTGATTTAGACTCTCATTGTACTGACTAGGCAAATTGGGCCCTAGGAGATAAGACAATATTCTCAATAATATGTTACATGTTTGAGAATGAAAATTATATTCTGATTCTCCTCCCAATTCTTCTGAGGAACTGGTTGTAATCTCATAGGTGGAAAAAAAAAACAATTTTAAACTGAATATGAAGTGTATTTTGAAACATTATTTATATATTGGTCCTATTGTCTCAAAATATTTTCAGCCTTCTGGTTCATGAATAAAAGTCCTTATTTTAATGCAAAATATTAATTTATTCTTGCTGAGAAGCCATCATGGGAAGTTATAGAAGTGACAAATTAATTGAGCATGATAGGATTCTAATGAAGTAAATAATTCTTGAAAGTGCTCTATGAAATAGGCGGTTGTGTGTTTTTGGTATTCAACCCAAAATAATTCGTAGTTTGCTGTTTTTATGCATTTCTGATTTTTATGCGTTTTTAATTTCTCTTTATTTCTTTGTAGAGAGAATAACCAGATCATTGCAAATAATTCTGGAAGTTGTACCAGAAGAAGATAAATTATGAACTGATGAACTTGAGATCTTGGCAATCTGCCCAAGAGAAGACACACAATAGGGATTTTTACTTCGTCTTTTGAAAATCCAGGGAATTCTAACTTTGGTGATAAACTAAAGGAGTCAGTTATTTCTATTCATATATTTCAGCACATTCAAACTAATTTATAAGAAATTTAGTTATAACTCTATGTAGTTACAGAAAACGAATATGCAGTTCTGTGAGTCGCAGAATTCTTGAGTCTCTGATACCTACCTATTGGGGTTAGGAGAAAAGACTAACGGAACAGCCAATTACTCTGTGGTCATTCTCTACAATATATCTTAGCATGGCAAAGAAAGTTCTCATTGAAGACTGAGATTTTTTTCTGTGTATATGGGCTTTGTAAACATGGTTTTATACACCATAGATGACTATACTGTGAAAAGTGTTTTCAATTCTGAAAAAAAATGGATACATCATGATTATGGCCAAGAGGAAAGAAACAAATTTATTTTACATTGACATTGCATTGCTTCCCTTTAGATACCAATTTAGATAACAATCCTGCTTTAATGGATTATACCCAGAGCATTTTGAACAAAGGTCAGAGGGAAAATGCTGAATACATTAAAGAGGAGTTTCTAGGGGCTACTATTTATGAGACACATCGAGGAATTATGTTTGAGTAAAAATCCTTAAGAATTTATTATGTCAGATTTTTTTTTTCATTATCAGGAAGTTTTATAGTCATCTATCTTTTTTTTTTTTTTTTTTCCCATCAATTTGATCAGGAAAATATGTAACACTTCTTAGAGGAAGAGTCAGTTTGGTATTAAATCCCCTTAAGAACAACCACCTGTTTTACTAATAATTTACCCCTGATGAATATATCTAAACCCGTGCACTTTTAAACCTTCAAATTACATTGTCAACCTGAGAGAAATCACTGACAAAGAAAATGTCCAAAACAATAGTCCCATAGCTATAATCATATCTACATGCAATGCTAGTAATTCTGAACAATTTTTAAAATTTATGACTATTTTTACATAATGATGAGTTTTGACACTTTGTACATTTTCATTATACATTTTATATTCTGTTAAAATATCTCGGGCATGGCGTGGTGGCTCACGCCTGTAATCCCAGCACTTTGGGAGGCCGAAGCAGGTAGATCACGAGGTCAAGAGATCAAGACCATGCCGGTCAACATGGTGAAACCCCATCTCTACTAAAAATACAAAACATTAGCTGGGCATGGTGGCGCATGCCTGTAATCCCAGCTACTCAGGAGGCTGAGGCAGGAGAATTGCTTGAACCCAGGAGGTGGAGGTTGCAGTGAGCCGAGGTCGCGCCCCTGCACTCAAGCCTGGGTAACAAGAGCGAAACTCCATCTCAAAAAAAAAATATCTATATCTATATCCATCTATCTATCTATCTATCTATCTATCTATCTATATCTTCAGATGAAACTGTCCAGATTAATTAGAAAAAGGCATATATTGACATAAAAATTGAGAAGGAAATGTTACTGCTAACTAGGACTTACAACTGATGATTCTAGAAAATTTCCGCCTCTATATTTAGGCTTTGTCAGTAATTTCCACACCTTAATTATTATTTAACTTGCAAAGGGGATAATTGATAAGAAGAAATCTGAAAGAATGAGAAACTGTGGATGAATGTTTATGTTCAGAAGATGTTTTTATGCCAGTATTAGAAAACACTGTGGGCTGGGCACTGTGTATCACACCTGTAATCCCAGTACTTTGGGAGGTTGGGGCGAGCGGATCATGAGGTCGGGAGTTTGAGACCGACTAGCCTGGCCAGGATAGTGAAACCCCGTCTCTACTGAAAATACAAAATTAGCTGGGCGTGGTGGCAGGCGTCTGTAATCCCAGCTGCTCAGAAGGCTGAGGCAGGAGAATCGCTTGAACCCAGGAAGGGGAGGTTGTGGTGAGCTGAGATTGCAGCACTGCCCTCCAGCCTCAGCGACAGAGGAGTCTCTGTCTAAAAAAAAAAAAAAAAGAAAGAAAAAAAAATATTGTGAAACTTATAAATGAGAGCAATATAATGTTGAAATTTAAACTGTAATTTATAAATATCTCAGATAAAATGGTTAGTCATGGCCAAAGTATATTTCATCCTTTAATTTTTGTCCATTTGAAAATAAAGAGTTTTGAAAGAATTATACCAATTAAAATTATTAAAGGCAAACATAGAGTTCATAGACAATTGTCCGAAGTAGAAATGATGACTTACAACTTGGAGCATTCCCAATTCAGTAATTTCAATTTTTGCTCTTGAAAATATTTAATATGTATTCAAGACTGACATTTCTTTAGCCAAACCTAATGTTTGGGTCTCTAAGTGAATTTATAACAACTCCTTCCTTTCTTAGCACAGGGTTTTCAAAATTTGATTTATAATTCCTATTTCCAGTAAACATTGTTCATTAGTCTACATCTCTCCCTATCATATGTTGCTTGAGGTAAGAATTTCTTTTTTATTTCTATTTTTTTCCCATAGTCTAGGTTCATAGAATTTAAACAAGAAATGTTTCCTGAGCTTTTTCTTGCCAAATGAAAAAAGACTGGTAAAGTCTCATGGAAAGTTTGTGTAGTTCTTCGCTATTCCTGAGGTTAATGTACTTATATTCACAGTGGCAGATTGGTCTCAGCGTTTAATTAATTAATTAATTTTTGATTTGAATTTCTCTTTAAAAGTACCAATTTAAAAGGTAACTAGAATTATTCTTTCTCTTACTTTCAAAAGTGATTTTTGCATTATTAAATTTCTCTGCCTTTATAATGCCATTTTAAGCAGGAAAAAAGTCAATCGGTAATTAAGAAACGAAGTGATGGAGATTAAGTTGTATTTTGGCTTATTTTTAGGACACATCATGGCAAGACAGAGTTCCTTTAATCAGGAAATCAGTATCCATAATTTTCATTCAAAATGGTAGTATGTAAAAAGCAGATTCTCATTCAAAAACTCTCCTGCACACTTATTTATGAATACATGTTTTTATATAAGTAAAATTTTTCTCATATTTTTATATTATATGCACAGTCATACTACTGCTACATGTGCTGTACCTATACTTTATACCATGCATATTCAGATGTTTATATATGTAAGTTTATTATAACATGAAAAGCAAAATCAGTGAATAGTGTTTAAAACAACTAATCTATTTTTTCATTTTTGTGGGGATGGAGTCTCAAATATTTAATTTTGATTTTAAAAGATTGAGTAAAGACTTCTAAAGCTAAAACACAATTTGATTTTAAAAAGAATGATTCTTCTTACACAATCACAAATATGTGCAGTACACATTTTCCTCATGGTACTGTTTTGACCCCATTTAAAAGTATTAGATTCTATTCCTTTGAACAAATGATAACTGAGCCATTATAAATGGTTAGCTGAAAACAAACCCTATTCTTGTCCTTCTTTAGAAGAGTAAAGATTTGTCCTAGGGAAGTTAACTGACTTCAGTTCCAAACATGCATATGCATTTAGACTGTAGGTCCTCAGCCCTGTGGACACAAAATTAGGACAGCTTATTAGGTGACACTTGCAATGCATGGTGGTTTCTCTAACACTAAAATGTTCAGGTCGAAACAGATTTGCTGTTTGTTTTATGTGTCTGGTAAAATTGTTTCTCCCTACTATTGGACATATCAGTAGAGGGTTAACAAGAGTATAATTATACAACAGAATTCCTCATGAACTGTAATCAGTCTACAGGAAACTCATTATTTTATCTTGATTTGCAGATGAATATACTGCTAAGAAGCGGAGTAATTCTGACCTTTGTTAAAGTTGATCTTTTATAATTGAGGTATAGGGTATGAAAGATAAAACTGAAGTCCAGAGAATCAGGAAATGAAAGATAGTATGTGACTGGAAGTAATAATACTTTAATGTTATGCAATATAGTCAGAGAAATATTAAAAACTAGTTGTCTGTTGTGCATAGGTGGATGTCCCAAGAAGCTAATGAAACCTAAGCTTCAGTGCCCCTCACTTAGACATGCTCTATTCGAGTTCCTGAACCTAACTTTGCATCAGGAATTCTATATTAATTTTGCTGAAGAAGACCAGCAAAGCTGTGTATACTTCTAGTCCCACAAAATCTGCCTTGTCCCTGTGAGTAAGGTAAAATAATTTCTGTTACTTTTTTCTATGAGAAATAAATACGAAGGATATATATTTTTAAATTTAAGTTATGAATTAATTGAAATATCCATATATAACAAGTGGCTTTCTCATCATATATGATGTGATATATAGGTAGATATTTTCACCTTCATCATATTTTATATGTTGATTCTGAATTATAGAAAAATAATAAATTGGATTTTAATTATAGCCCTTTTTCTTAGGAAAGAAATATAGAGAGATGTGGGATTTGAATGCCCATGAGTCAAGATATTTTATTTTACTTGAATACATTCTTGCTTCACTTTACCTTCCATAATATGTGGTACGTTGGTGCTGATCAAGTTTACAGAGCTACATTTTGCTTTCCTAACCATCTAAAGTGAGGAACTAAAATATGGCATTGTGTAACTGGGAAGAAGCCCATCGTGGATATAAATTAGAGTAGATAATGGGTCACCTTGATAGCTTCTGTTTACATTACTTGTATATGGGCAAAATAATTATAACCTATACATGTATTTAAGCTTAATTTTCCCATAAACAGTATTTTAAATCTGTGTGAAAATATATAATACCTAAAAGTGTGATCACTAGGTACCCCTTACTTTATTAGTACAGTACGTAAAAAAGATTTTAAAATAATGTCTAAGAGCATGATGTCTAGGTAGTCCTTAGTTTATTGGTACTGTTCTTAAAAATGATTTTTTAATAGTCAATTTTGGGAGATAATTATTTCTTCCCTTGTATTTTCAAATTAGTTGGTGTCTAAAAATAAATGTTTTGTCTAATTTTAGATCAGATATAGATTCACAAAAGCATAAATCATGGTCTCACAGGAAATTCACCAATTTTCCGTATGTTATGAGATAATTGTCCTCCCTTAACCTCGTAACAATGAATTTATATGATCACCCAGATTTTTTTAGTGTGAATCTACCAATTAGTTTTATTTTCTTGGTAGTTATTTTTCTCCCTCCTCTCTGTTACTATTGACCTTAAAATGCAAGAGGATGGTTACGGCCTCCTAATAGCTATCTGTTACATGTGTGTGTTTCAGTGTACTTGAATCGAGTGTACATTTACAGTACCAATAACTGCCCTTACAGCTTTGCAGCTAACAGTTCTCTCACAAAACTGTAGGGTGTCAGGCATCTGAGAGGCATACAGAGGGCCACACTTGTTTCGAAGTGAACATGCTTTTTTTCCCTCAACGTGTACACTACTGATTTTTTTTAAAGTATGACTTTCAAGTGAATTAATATACTGGTTAGGAAACCTGCTTGCTAAGTCCTTATTACCTCCTGTGGAAGCCTCAAAAAGCTGTGCTGAAAGCCAGAGGGGGAAAAGAGTAATGCACAGGTACCTCTTCTGCAGCAGTGACTGTTTTTCGAGTACCTTGTGGACAGGGTAGTTTGCACAGCATCTTGTGGGAAAACCTCTTAGGCCTTTTCAGGTTAAAGCTGTATCATTTGTTGGGTTGTGAGCGGTCTAACTTAAATGTGGATTATAAAATTAGACTTCAAGTATTCCTACTAATTAACTTTATTGGATGCATACTCGGAAGCACAGTCATATCACACCGGGAGACAATGCAATGTGGTTCCCTGGTCCTAGGTTTGAACTGTCTTATTTCAAAGGATTTTTGAATTAATGTTTCCCTATAATTTCTCCTTCATTCCAAAGTAGAAACATGCTTTGAAGAATGAAACAGATTGTTCCCATGAATGTATGCTTATATTCAACTAGAAATGATCTATGTTAAATGACTGTGTATATGAATTATTTCAAGTGCTATCCCATAGACTTTTCTTATTGCTCTGAAAGAAAAAAAGCAATGTAAATCAGTATGATTATTGCACAAACCACCAGAATTCTCCAACAATGTTAAGTAATCTGATCCTCTTCTTGGAGAAAATTGTTACCTAATAGTTTTTCCTTATGAATGTTTTTACTACTGCTATAAATCAAATTTCTATAAATTTCCTACTTAAGCCTGAAGAACTGGGTTCTTCCTTTGATGTTATTCATGTTCAGAGAGGAAATGACATTTTACTCTCTTAGGACAGTTCCTAGAATCTATAGTAGTATTAGGATATATTTTGCCTTAAAATATATTTTGGTTATTTTAAATACGGAGATCGGCCCCAAATTTTTATCTTTGCACAATAGTAATGAGTTTTCAGTAGTACTTCTCAACATTTGGGAACTTCGCAAACATAAGCATCATATGTGTTAAAAGTGTATCACTTAATGCTATGAAATATATTGTTTTCTCCCTAGGCAAAACAGGTGAACAAATGTTGCTGTTTTTTACTGATAATAAATGTTGGCTACCTGTGATTTTATAGTATGCACATGTCAGAAAAAGGCAAGACAAATGGCCTTTTATACTGAATAGTTGGCAAACTTTTTGGGTCTTAATTTTCTGACAGGATTTGACTCAATATTTATACAGCTTGCATGGAATGGATTATATGGTAGTGATGCACTGGTAGAAATGGTTTTTAGTTATTGACTCAGAATTCATCTCAGGATGAATCTTTTATGTCTTTTTATTGCAAGTACATCTGAATTTACTTTATTGAAATGGCTTTAGAAAGCTTTGTCTAAAAATTTGACCTAGGAATGGTGACTTCATTTTCAGTTGCCAAGGGATATAATAACAATATGTGTGTTATGTTTATATTAACATATTATTAGGTACTATCTATGAATGTATTTAAATACCTTTCATATCCTGTGACAAGTGTTTATAATTTGCAGCAGTGGAATCCATTTAGCCCAGTGGGAAAGCCTTGGAACTCAGGTTACCCTTGAGGGTTATGCTGGCAGCCATCTTTGATCTGTGCTTAAATTGTAATTTATAGACCAGCTAAATCCCTAACTTGGATCTGGAATGCATTAGTTACGACCTTATACTATTCCCAGAATTGCAGGGGCATCGTGGGTTTGGTCTGGTGATTGAAAACACAAGAACAAAGAAATCCAGCTGAGAAAGAAGGACCCTCGGCATCCTAACCGGTCCTCAACGCAAGCAGGGCTTCTTCCCTCTGGCATTGTGATTATGAAACTTAGTAAAGGGGATTGTGTGTATTATATCCAAATTTAATACAATGTCTTCTATTGACTGATAAATTCTTAAAGAGCAAAACTACATTTCATTTCTGCATCTACATTGCAACCATATTAAGAGAACTAAGATATTTATCTATGAAGTTATAAATGGCACAGAGAGACTTTCATCTGTGGATTGTGCTGTGTTTTGTAAGGTTCCTTGGCACTGATGCCTGCACAAGCATGTGATATGTGAAATAAAATGGATTCTTCTCTAGCTAAATGATTTCCCTCTGGGGAGAGTTCTGGTGCAGCAATCATAATGCCAGATGGTGTTTACAGGCTATTTGTGTAAGTGGTAAGATGCTATGAAATAAGTGTGTTTTCATCTTATGGAAACTTGATGCATGTGCTTTTGTATGGAATACATTTTGGTGCAATATGATGTCCTTCAACTTTGCATTGAACTGAATTTTGGTTGTATTTATATGTATTATATCTGTCATGCTTCTAGTTGCTTCAACCTTTTTATAACCATTTTTGTCATATTTTTACTTGAAAATATTTTAAATGGAAATTTAAATAAAGATTTGATAGTTTACATAATACATATTATGTTTTGCTTTCTTTTTAAGCAGTGTACATTCATTTAAATTGAAGGCCTTAGTTTTAATGATTGAATTTATTTATCACTGGTTCCATGCATTTGTTGGAGCATCTGACTTCACACCAGTTTCCTGAACTAAAAACTGAAAGTGGTGGCAGATACAGTCTCCTATAAACACTCTTCTTTCTCGTGGTCTACATCCGTCTGTCCCCTGGTCTGAAATATCTAGCTCCTGTTCTATTTCTGCCTGTACAAGTTCAATCTTTTCATTTCATGCCTTTAACAAGAATTTTGCCTCTTGTCTCTTTACTCTTTCACATGTTTCCCCAGAATGTTCTTCCTGAAACTCAAATGAGGTCAAAATTTTCAATGGTTTCACATTTACTTCTTTACTTTTTGTGGATGGGTAAAATTCAAACTCCTCCATATAGCACACAGTGGTTTCCATCACCTGCCACCTTTCTTTCTCTAGCTTTCCACATTCTCGACAGCCGTATTAAATGTGTTTTCAGTAGTTCAACAGCAACAAAACATGACACTATGATTTCTTTTTACACACCGAAGGCTCTTAGAGCAATTGTACTTTTCTCCCCAGCTCCCGTCTCCTTATTCCAGATATAACTTCTACCCAACATTTAAGATTAAGTCCAAAAAGGAACTCTTCCAGAAGCCTTCCCCAAGTTGCTTTACTACCTGATGCCTGAACTCATCATCTGGAGCACATCTTTTTTGTGGATCTTGTTGTATACTGCTGTAATTGATTTACTGGACTCACTTTTCTGCCTGAACTTGCTGATTTTTTTCTTTTGCCAATGGAAGGATAGCGGGTGCTCAATTAATGTTTATTAAATGTATAAATTCATTAAGTGCATGCATGAATGAATGACTTTCATTAGGTGGCAGAGTAAGCTTTTTTTATGATAAGCACAGAAGCAAGTTTTGTTACTTCTAAATTTAAGCAATCCATTAGACTTTATGGGAATAGAATTTCTGTAAATCCTACCTGCAGAACAAAAGCAAGCTGACCAGGAAGTTTAAGTGAGTCAGTCTCTGTTTCTCTACCACCATTGGTAGGTAGGTCCTTTTGAAGGAAATACTGTCAAATTACCTTTTATGAATTATTTAGGTCCTTAAATTCTTGATTCAGTATCTTTTTCACGTCTTAAAAAAATTAATTGTCTGAAATGTAGAGCAGAAAGAAACTTAAACTTTTTGATGTCCAAATTTTACTTGGAAATAGATATGGAAGATTAAATAACAGTTTACCCTGGCAAAATGTTTTAGGAGAACAATGAGAAAAGAAACCAATAACTTTGGCACTTATTAAATGTATACAGTTTTGAAAATAAATCCAATCCATGATATAGCTAGATATATTTATTTAAAAATTAATAAATATGACATGTATTGAATGAAACTATGTAATGTCTAATAATTTGTTTTTAAACATCTGTCATTAGGCTTTTAAACATGCTGGTTCAGGTTCAGATAGACTTTTGTACCAAGAATACATCTAAACATTTTTTGTTAAATTTGTAGGTAATATCTAATTTATATGGATTCCAGATGATTATGCATGCTGGGACAAGCAGGGTTTGGGTGGGTGGGTAAGTGTACTGTTGCTTTTGTCTCTACATGCCCTAACAATTACATCTGCAGACTCCCTAGAGATCTGACGTTGAAAGTCAGGCCATTTTTTTTTTTTTTAATAGGGTCTTAAGCTTAAGAACACCTGGTCACCAGTGGGCAATGGTTAAAACTATGATCTAAAACATATTTGATGTTTGAAAGAATTCAGAAATAAAAATATAATTAGGATTCAATTCCTTACAGATTTTAGCTTCTAACATTTATTAATCTCTGAAAGGCATAAAACAAGATTTTGGAGGTGTTAATGCAGGCTAAACACTAAAAACATTGAAATACTCTCCAGCTATGATAAAATAACTTAGTAAGTGTAATTGAAGATAACTCTAAGAGATGTTTGGGCAAGTTATTTTCCTCCAGCTTTCCTTTGTATTGAAAATAAGATAAACTATTTTTACTTTTGTTACAGTAATTAACATTGTAATTGTATAACATATCATTATGATCATATATTTTGTTTTTTAAAATCTAAGAACACCATAAAATTTTATTTGATGTTCTGAATGCTGCCTTCAGCTTACTTAAAGTCACTTTTAATTCTCACATTGCCATGTTCCTTTCACAATTTGTTACTCAATAATATACAAAGTTTAGTTCTTCATTTATTAATTCAGCAAAAATTCACTCAGCAATTCCCCTATGCTAATCAATATTGTAAGTGCTAGGGATGCAGTGATTAACAGTTTAGGTAGTGCCTCTGCCTCACGAAACTACAATCTAGCTGGGGAGAGAGATACTTTTTCTTAATCCCTCAAATGGATAGTCACAAATTAGGATTAGTCTCAGGTGCTGTAAAACAGTAGAGCCAGGTGGATGTGATCTGCTCTGGGAAGTTGGCAAAGGCTTTCCTGAGGATGTAGTATGAGTTGCTATCGAAGGATCAGTGCTCATTAACCAGATAAGAGGAGTCAGGGTGAGGAGTGTTACAGGCAAAGTGAATGATGTGACAACAACCCTAAGCCAGAATAAACAAAGCTTATTTAAAGAAATAGATGAAAGACCAGCGCAACTAGAGTACAGGGGCAAAGTGCAGAATTCACTCTAGGAGGAGCAAGTATAGCTCACTTACTAGGCAATAGTCTAGATTTCAGTCTTCACCAATATAATGGAGATAGCATAGGCAAGTGAAGTTCACAAGTAATATAAACAGTGAACTTTATCAAAATTTCAAATTGTTCCTTCTCATGTCTACACAGATCTTTTAAATAGTAAAAAAAAAAAAATAAAAATAAGAAATATGAGCTGTATTTCTTTTTAAAAATTCTTATTACCATTGTAAACTGCAATGGGCTTAAGATGCATATTTGGAAACAGAAAATAAATGGAGGAATTATATAATTAAGAAATGTGGGAAACCTTATTTCTAGGAATTTCGTCTCTACTTAGCATGTTTCCCTCCTCTCTGACAAGTTTGGTTATATCTGATCTACATTGTTGGACACTCACAGATTATTAGCTCTAATGTTTGTGATTTTTTAGGAAAGAAATACTCTTCTGGTGTTTTGATTTTTAAATCTAATTTTAACTTCTATTTATTAATTTTATATATATATTTTTTTTCTTTCTTTTTTCTTTTTTTTGAGACAGAGTCTCACTTCATTGCCCAGGCTAGAGTGCAGTGTTGTGATCTTGGATCACTGCCACCTCCACCTCTGGAGTTCAAGGGATTCTCATGCCTCAGCTTCCCAAGTAGCTGGGATTACAGGTGTGCGCCACAATGCCTGGCTGATTTTTGTATTTTTAGTAGAGATAGGGTTTCACCATATTGGTCAGGCTAGTCTCAAACTCCTGATCCCAAGTGATCTGCTTGACTCAGCCTCCAAAAGTGCTGGGATTACAGGCATAAGTCACCATGCCCAGCCCAAAATCTATTTCTTTTCCCGCATGAAAACACTAAACAAAACCTACTTAACATGATGTGTTACTAACAAAGTTATTGTCTCTCAAGTAAAGTCATTTATTTGATTTTAATAATTTACTACAAAAATCTTCAATATAGTAAAATTATTTAAAGCTTTTTCTGATTCTTTAGAGACCCAGGGAATGATTTTTTTTCATTTTTTTCTATCTTCCATAATTCACAATAAAAAGAAAAGTGGTTCTTGTAGCAAAAGAACAATAATTTTGCTTAAGGAATTAAAAAATAAAGAAAGAAAATATTATTTTAAATTATTTAAAGAAAGTTTCTATAGAAAACAGGGAATTCTATGATAGTTTTCTCATACTCAAATTTCCCTTACCTGAAATGTTATTGCCAGGTGTTTTTCCATGCATTTTTAGTATATATTGATTTCCTTAAAAGAATAATTTGATATCATCCAGGTGTGCCTAATGATAAGAAAAAGCTAATGTAGAAAGTCTACAATTATTAGTAAAACACTTTTTCAAATTAAACCTCTCAGATTTCAGTGAAAGAATATTGAATCAAAGAACTGAAAGGGCAGAGGAAATTGAACAATGGTTCAATTTAGTAATAGATGTTATTTATCATTTTTATTAAACTTTGTATTAGCTATGTGCCTTGTATTGACTGGGATACTTCTCACCTGTGTCTGAATAAGACAGATGGCAAGTCTTACTTCCATTTTTGAATTAAGAAAATGAATCCAAAGTAACTAGTTCTTGCCTAGAGCAACAGAGAAAATCAGAGATCAGAGTAGAAATGTTGATTATCAACTGTCTCAAATTTCAAACTGTTGAATCAAGCCATCTCTTAGGTGAAGGTAATTACTTATTTTTATTTATAAGGCAATCAATTATTAAACATTACTTTTTATATACTATATGATTAACAATTAATTTTATGATGTAGGAAATATACCATAATTCTTCAGCCCCAGGAACTTACAGTAATTCAGCTTGGATAAAGATGAGTCTATAAAACCACAGGAATACAGTTTAATACGGTGTATGATTAACTGTGAAACTGTGTTACAATTGTAAATAAGTTAATGGATAAGAGATGCTGGGCTTTTCTTGAGTCCTTAAATATTTGGAGGTGACTGACAGAGGGGTGGAAGCTGATTCCAGATGATGATATATGTGTGGTTTACAATTTGAGTAAAGACATATAGTAAGAGTGGACCATGCTTTTGGTTTATAAAAGAGTTAAGTCCAAGCAGACTAGAGGATAACGAATATGAAGAAGTTGGTTGTATTATATTCACTTATGGCAGAGCCTTTAGAACAGGAAAAAGAATTTGATCTGAAGACGGAAGTCACCGAAGGTATTTTTGGTGGGAATAATGTGGTAAGAGTGGCAACCGAGCAAGGTTATATTGTCAGCTCTGCTGGAGAGATTATAAGGGAAATTCTAGAATCAGCAAAACACAGCTGATGAGCTTTTGGAATGAACAGGCTTAAAGACGTCTAGATTGAGAAATAAAACATTTCTGAAGAAAAAACCAACAGGACTCTGGGCCTAACTTACCAGGATAAGAGGAGGATGAGTCATGGTGACGCTGAGGTTTCAGCTGAATGTGTTGATGATTAGGGAAGAATGTGACTGAAACAGGCATGCTTGGTGATACACTTCTGATTTCCCTTTATTTATTTATGGAATGATTAGAGATTGGCACACAGTGCCATTTGTGAAGTGCTGAATTGAGGTGGTGAAAATTCCATCTGGGGCCGGGCGCCGTGGCTCATGGCTGTAATTCTAGCACTTTGGGAGGCTGAGGGCGCTGGATCACTTGAGGTCAGGAATTCAAGACCAGCCTGACCAAAATGGTGAAACCCCATCTCTACTAAAAATACAAAACATTAGCCGGGCATGGTGGTGGGCGCCTGTAATCCCAACTACTCAGGAGGCTGAGACAGGAGAATTGCTTGAACCCAGGAGGCTAAGGTTTCAGTGAGTCGAGATCATGCCATTGCACTCCTGTCTGGGCCACAGAGCCAGGTTCCTTCTCAAAAAAAAAAAAAAAAAGCTCAGGTGAGAGAACAGGACTCTGGATACACATTGCTAATATTCTTGAGGAGGCTTACCAATAGCACCCTTTTCATCTTGGTCTATAAATCAATTAAGACATACATCTAAATTATAAGGCGGATAGAATAACAAAATATCACTATCATGTAGATACAGCTAACATAAGAAAATATGACTCATAGCTATGGACAAGTGAACTTTCTAACATAGAACTCTAGGGCTAGAACAATTTGTCCATCCAACCATAGGCAGCCTTGTACCATTCAACCTTTTTCCCATGGATCCTTGACCCTGTAAAACTTAGAGTGTGAATTAATGCCCAGCAGAATTGATGCCTCTGTGGTCAGGCTGCTTCCCAAGAGGAAAACATATAAAATCAGGGCTTTTTTTTTTTTCTACCAAACTCACCTGTAAGATTAAGACACTACTGTTCTAGAAAGAGGCCAAGAGTATTTCCTAAACGTACTACTTAATGAAAGCAAGCAACACGCAATGCAAAAGAACCATCTCCTCTTCCCCACCTTATCACACTTAGGCATACTCTGCAGAGAGATGATATTTTGGGTTCAGAAATCATGCCTATTGCACTTTGTAGCCGCAACTTAACTCAAGTAGGATGTCTGGAAAATATTAGTCTCAACATATACTTTTTGATGAAATGATATTGCCAGTTGAAGATGATGTGAATTGATGGCTTTCCATCAGTGAGAGTGTAAAAATGGAAGTGCATAGCCCCATGGAATAAGCTTGCAGGAGCTGGGTAGGAAATGAAATGAGGCAGGAGAACTAAAAGGGAAAAGAGCTGTGGGCATCTACTAAGAATCTTTGGATCTAAGATGAATGTCTATTTTAGATGATGAAACAATTTATTGTAGTTTCAGAATACCTTCATTGATGTCATCTTTTATTTCTCAAATTTGTTCAAGTTGGATGGTTGGCAGACATCCTGAGCTTTGTGTTTCAGATACGTGGTGAGTGAAAAGATGTCAAACAATGATCGCTGTATTATCTTCGGATCCCAGAAGCAGTCAAGGACACAATTTTCAGCCTTACCAAGCTTGTTATGATCTATTAGATTGCATTGTTTGATACCCTTTTAGATGCAAATAACAGAAACCAAAAAGTAATTGAAGCAAAAAAGAGTATATATATATATATAAGAATATAGTAATGTCTTGAAAAACCCTTTGTCAGGAATGCCATCTGGCCTCAGAGGGGCTGAAAATCTGGATATGGAAAACGATATGAAACCAGGCATTATTCTCTCCTCATTTCTTATCTCTGTGTCTCTAGGTGACTGTATTATACCTCTCTTCTTCCATGCACTGGCTTTCTCTCTGCAATGCCTAAGGCTATACATCTTCCCCAATCAACAGAACAACTCAAAGGCTCAAATCTTTGGTCATAGTAACAAATACTAAGTTCTGACTCCAAATAGAGTCCAAAAATTGTTTTAAGATCCCTGCACAAGTAGATGGGTGACTGATTTTAAAGAAGTGAAATTCCAAGAGATATAATGCCTATAAAAGGTTTCTTCTACATACACACACGCCACACACACACACCACATACACAGTTACACAAAACATGAATAAATCAAGAAAGTGGAAAGAATATGAAAAGTGAAATGCAGCCAATAATATCTAATGACTATCAAATGGATATTATATGACTTTAGCACATTCTGAGCACTAACTATACTAACTCATTCAACCCTCATGCCACTTTATGAGGTCTACACTACAATGAAGCAAGGTGGAGTTAAACAGTTTGTCCAAAGGCACACAGCAAGCGTCTGGCACATTTTAGACGCCTTTACATAAAAGCCTCTTAAAATTATTCCTGTTCTTTGGCCACCAAGTGTTTTATTGTTAATCTATTCATAAATATTGATTTTTTTCTCGCTTATTGGACAAAAACAGAAGAAACTCGCATCATGGGAGAATTGATGATGAACGTTACTTGGTTCTTCGGCTATCCATTGGCCACAGGACATGCTGGCGTTTGCCTCACCTAGCGGAAGGGGGATGTTAAGAGTGAATTATAATTTGGGAGATTTTCTCACCAAGGGATAATCCAGCAAATAGTAAAGCAATTCAAGTCAAATAATAGGCCTCATTTCAACAATCCTGCCGTGAGGTCGTAGTTAGTAAAAATGATTACTAGCACTACTTACTTCTAATTAACAATTCCCCTTTCCCCTTGGTTTCAGATGTTTCTGTTTTGTCAGGTGAGGACTGGCGTGAACAGTGGGCAGAACAATAGAGAGGTGTGGATGCATTTACAATTTCAGTTAGAGGTTTTAACACATCCTCAAAAATGGTTTAGATCAAACTGACAACATATGAAAGTAAAGAATGTTTTTAATGTGTATAGACATATTTAACATTAAGCTTACAAATATACATATTTATATATATTTACCTCATATATTAGTATAGGTGTTTAATACCTAATAAATAAATACAGTTTTTGAATATCCATGGACCATTCACAAAAACTGAATTGCTTCTGGGACTCAGAGAAAAGTAATTAAGTTCCAAGAATTCAATATCTGAGAGACTGTGGTGATAATATACAAAATTATAAATCAACAACAAAAGGATAGCTTAAAATCCTATATATCTGCCATCTTAAAAATATACTGTTGGCTGGGCGTGGTGGCTCAGGCCTGTAATCCCAGCGCTTTGAAAGGTGGAAGCTGGTAAATGACCTGAGGTCACGAGTTCGAGACCAACCTGGCCAACATGGCCAAGCCCCATCTCTACTAAGAATACAACAATTACTGGGAGGCTGAGGTGAGTGGATCACAAGGTCAGGAATTCAAGACCAGCCTGGCCAAGATGGTGAAACCTTGTCTCTACTAAAAATACAAAAAAGTTTGCCCAGCTAGGTAATGCATGCCTGTAAGCCCAGCTACTAGGGTGGCTAAGGCAGAAGAATTGCTTGAATCCAGGTGGAGGTTGCAGTGACCCGAGATTACACCACTGCACTCCAGCCTGGCTGACAGAACAAGACACCGGCTCAAAAAAAAAAGAAAAAAATATTGTTAAATCTTTAAGGTAGAAAGGAGTTACAAAATACTTAGAAGTAGATGATAATGAAAAAACAGCAAGCCAGCATTTTTAGCTTCTGGCTAACGCAGTTCTTAGAGGGAAATTTAGAAGGCAGGTGGAATGGAGCTGTGGCCACAGGCAGGAAAATGACGACAAAAACAAAGCAGTTACGCAACCAGGCGAGGGTCTGCACAGGTTCAGCAAGAGGAAGGATCATGAACCGAGGAAAAGCTTAATAGTATTAACAAAAATAAAAATTTTGCACGTATTAAATGCAATAATGTATTCCATTAAAGTCAGTTTTTAGAAAGAAAGGGGAGTTATTAATCAGCAAATTACAATAATACTAAGAGGCTGTGATACCAATGCATGTACCCATGAAAAATCGTCAATGCATGTTTTAAAATACACAGCTTCTTCAGTTATTTATGCATCTGAAGTTTAAATGAGAGAGAGGAAAAAATGAAGAAAAAGAAGAAAGACGGCTAGTTTTCCATGTTAGCAAGTCTGTCTCACCCATAGAGTGTTGTGATTCCCCGCTTCACTGTCCAGAGAATTTACTACTATTTTTTAGGTTTGAGAAAAAACAAGTACCGAACAGATTCTCTCACTTCTGAGCTTTTCTGGCAGAATCTATAACCTAAGAGTTTGCAGTGTCCAGGTAGTATAATTTTCAAATAAGATACTCTCCACAATTTTCCTTTAACGCTTTAGAAAATGAAGCTACAACAAGAAGCCTTGAGATGAACCTATTAACTTTTTAGCCATATAATAAAATGAATGTGGCAATGAAAGATCTTTCCAGAGATTTTCATTGAATCTCAATACGAATATGGATTTTAAATCATTGCTTTATCCTATAAAATTGTTTTCCTTCATTTATCAAACATGATTCTTATCTACATTATACAAACACATTGACAATTTGTATCTTTAAATTGGAAATTTACCATTGAAACCCTGATTTGCTCTATATAACATTTCCTATTGTAAAAGGATTTTCCAGATTAACAATAACTAAATAAGTAGTGGTATTTTATAACATGCATTAACTTTTTTTACTGACGACATGTCTCTCTCACTGTTTCTTAACATTATTTTAATTTGCTGTTAAATAATTACCTTTTTTTTTTTCAAAAAATTCCCTTCTTTTTTCTAGAAGCTGACCTTTTTTATAGATGTGCCATATCATATACTTTAATTCAATAGTTTAACTCATTCAACAACAAAAAGCAACTACTATGTCCCAGATTGAGTGTTGTCCGTTCAAACATAAACAGTGTTTCTCAAGTAATTTACAGTCTATGAAAGAAAGATCGGTAAACAGATGTAAGATAGTGCTTTGAGGGCCTGGCAGAGGCATGAATGGGGCATCATGGAGGCATGATAGTAATACCTAATCCTACCTAGGGAGCATAGAGATGAGATTCCAGAGGGAATGATTTATAAACAAGGCATTAAAAGCTAACCAGGCAAAGGGATATGGGAGGTTTCAATTGTGAAAAGTATTCCAGCTGTTGTACATATTGGTTACATGTGCAAAGTCAGAATAAAAATATTGTACAAAGTGTACAGGGGTCTTAAGAAGTGTTAGAGGCAGAGAGGAGAGACATAGGCTGCAGACGTAGGAAAAGACCAGGTCAGATGGTAGCATATAGGACTTGGTGAGGAATCTGTATGTGATTTCTTTGGGTGACAAGCAAGTAAAAGCTCTATGAAAACCCTAAGTATTTGAACAGAGTAGATTATAGAATCAATACATAAGAAGTGCAATAATAAATAGTTTGTGGCAATTGCTCTAGGCAAGATATTGAAGCCACCATTGCAAAATTATAACTGAGACAATGAAAGAGAGTTGACCTAACCTACTCCATCTTCCTTCTAACATCCAAACTGGGCTTGGTCATTCCTGGGTGTATGCTGAACTAATTTTGGGAGGAACTTAGTTTATAGTTTAAAACAAAGACAATAACAGGCCCTTCCCAAAACCAACCTCCTTCTTGCCTACAGACTAGACCGCCTTTGCAGAACTAACAAGTCATCCATAAGATTAGGAATTATAGTTTAGAAGTCATGCAACTGGAGGCTACAAGACTCTGACCCTCCCCAACCTGCTCCTAAAATCAGCGTTTGAGATATTTTGCAGACCCTGCACTTGAGGGATCAGGTGACATCACTCAGACTAATAAACTGGCTCATCTGATCTTGTGGCTTCCACTCAGGAACTGACTCAGTGCAAAAGGACAGCTTCAATTCCCTACCATTTCATCTCCAACCCAACCAATCAGCACTCTCAACTCACTGGCCTTCCTGTAGCCACCAAATTATCCTTAAAAACTCGGATCCCCTAATGCTCAGAGAAACTGATTTGAGTAAACATAATAATACTCCAGTTTCCTGTACGGCCAGCTGTGAGTTAATTACGCTTTCTCTATTGCAGTTCCACTGTCTCGATAAATCGGGTCTCCATAGGCAGTGGGCAAGGTGAACCCCTTTGAGTGGTTACAATATGATACGCACCTAACCCAGGCTGTAGACATGGGGCTAAAATCAAGGTATCAGCAGAGCTGTGAGCTGTGTTTCTTCTTGCCACTTTGGGGGAAGGAATCTGATTCTTTACCTTTTCCAGTTTTCCTGCATTCCTTGGCTTAAGGCCTCTTTTTGAGTACCTCTGGCTTCTTTCTCTGTTGTCACATCTTCCTCTTTGTGATCCTTCTACTTTCCTTTTATGAAGATCCTTGTGATTATATTGGGTTTGGCTCATTGAGATAATCCAGAATAATCTCCTTATCTCAAGAGCTCCAATTTAATCACATGTGCCATCTTTTTTTGTCACCTAAGAAAACAGCTTCACACGCTTGTGGGATTTGGATGTGGACACCTTTAGTGGACCATTATTATGTCTATCACAGGGACTAAATTCAAAAAGCATTTAGGAGAATTTATTAATTTATGAAGATGGCACGGGATGAGTGAGGGGGACAGTAAAATACTCCCAGGTATTCAATTTACTTAATTTTAAAAATAGTTGTGTTCCATGGATGCAGGAAGGGGAACATCACACACGGGGGCCTGCTGGAGGGTGAGGGGTAAGGAGACCCTCCAATACCTAACAAATACCTAATGCATGCAGGGCTTAAAACCTAGATGATGGGTCGATAGGTGCAGCAAACAACCATGGCCCGTGTGTACCTGTGTAACAAACCTGCATGTTCAGCACATGTATCCCAGAACTTAAAGTAAAATAAAATAAAAATAAAAAAGTAAACAAACAAGAAAAAAGTAGCGATGTTTATCCACTGAGACACAGCATATTAGAAAGAAACTCATTCAGGTGTGAGACTATAATGTTGTCATGTAGACAACTCCATGTGACAGCTACAGCATTTAAAATTATATATGTGTCTTGCACTTTGTGATTCACATTAGATTTTTACTGGCCAGCTCTAGTCTAAAAAGTCCTATTCCAAATACCTTTGGCCTATGAAGTTCAAAGCCTCTTCATCATCTCTTCAAATTCCCAAATAAACCATTTTCATGGGACTTCCTCTAAATGTCTGCTCTATACACACTGTCTGTGTTTTGCTCTGCATTAGCACAATACAAAATTTAGAAGCTTTTTCAGTTAAGAAAAGGATTTGTATGTGTAGAAACATTATTGACAACGTATGAGTCACAGAATCACATCACAAGCTCTGCCTTCCCTTTCGATACTCATTGTCTCCCTTAATTCTTTATTCATTATTCCTTTTCTTCTTTCTTCCCAGAAACAAACTATCTTTCTCCTGCTAAATAGTTCAATGAGCGTCTTATTTTGTTTGAGTATGCTTTTGAGATTTGTCTCTCTTCCTGAAATTGGGCAGTTTTCACCTTAAGATTAGGTCTAGTGAATAAAGTTTTCCTCATCTTTTGACACTTGCAATACAAAGATGAAAATCACTGGAGAGATTTTTTATGTATTCACAATCTAGGCAAGGATAATAGATATGAAAAGTACCACTATATAGGAATGTATAGAGGCAATGGGAATAAGAACAAAAATGCAAATGATTAATTATGTGAATTGATGAACATAATTAGTAGCTGAATCTTTTTTTTTTCTTTTCTTTTTTTTTTTTTGATTCAGAGTCTCACTCTGTCAGGCTGGAGTGCAGTGGCATGATCTTGGCTCACCGCTACCTCTGCCTCCCAGGTTCAAGCAATTCTCCTGCCTTAGCCTCTTGAATAGCTGTGATTACAAGTGTGTGCCACCACACCTGGCTAATTTTTTATATTTTTGGTAGATATGGGGTTTCACCATGTTGGCCAGGCTGGTCTTGAACTCCTGACCTCAAGTGATCCACTTGCCTTGGCCTCCCAAAGTGCTGGGATTACAGGCATGAGCCACCATGTGCGACCTAGTATCTTTTTGGCTACATTCACAGTTTGCCCCAGCCAAGTGACCAGGTGACATTCATCATTCACTTTACGTCAAATATTCTACTCAAAATTTAAATGTAATTTTATCACAAAACTGCTTATTTAAATAAAATTCTATGGAAAAGTGGAAACTGATCAAGAAAAGCATTCTTACTCTGATTTTGGTGAGAGATGTGGAGCCACCCTCTCTTCTGTTACAAAAAGTAACCCCCAGTGGGACTTTGGGGAGCACAATGTAAAAACCTTCTTTTTTTGTTCTGTTTTCCTGGACCCTGAGACACTCTTCTCTCTCAGCTTTTCATTTCTGACAACGAATGCAGAAGGCTTCTCAACTCCGAAAGATCTCTAAAATGTTGGCTTTCTGTTGCTCTTCTCACACTCAAACTTCCTTGTGTGTTTTTATCCAACATGGTTTCAACTCTTCTCCCTAAAGGCTCCTTTCGTCCAAATTTAAACTACTACCAGCATTCCCATAAAGGTTTCAGGTCAAAATAGCAACACACCTGCTAGATAGCTCCTGTTGGCTTGAGTTTCCACAGGTACTTCAACTACTACAATGCCAAATTTAAAAAGTAAAAATAGGCCGAGTGTGGTGGTTCATGCTTGTAATTCCACCACTTTGGGAGGCCGAGGCAGGCAGATCACCTGAAGTCATGAGTTTGAGAGCAGCCTGGCCAACATGGGTGAAACCCCATCGCTACTAAAAATATAAAAAAAAAAAAAAATTAGCTGGACATGGTGGTGGCGTGCCTGTAATCCCAGCTACTCAGGAGGCTAAAACTGGAGAATCCCCTGAACCCAGGAAGTGAAGGTTGCAGTAAGCAGAGATCACGCCATTGTACTCCAGCCTGGGCAATAAGAGCGAAACTCAGTCTCAAAAAAAAAAAAAAAAGAAATGAAAATAAATAGGTAAAATTATTTTTAACAGCACATTTTATTTAACACAATATATGCAAAATGTTGTTTTCTTGGTAATCGATATAGAAATTATTAACAAAATATTTTACATGTCTTTTGTTGTACTGGTGTGCATTTTTTATTTAGAGCACATCTCAATTTGGATTAGCCACATTTCAAGTGCTTAATACACATGTGGCCAGTGGCTGCCATACTGGACATTGGTGAAGTGGGTTTGCTGTGTACTGGCAATAGTCTTAGGGAACGGCTCTAAACAATTTGTTAGTTCCTTGTACTGGTATCAATCCGCCTGCATGATTCCAGTGAAACACTCACACAGGTAAAGAAATTTTATGACTCATAGATGGGCAGCAAGGGACAATAGAAGTTTAGGGTTCATGGTGAGTCAGTCTCCTAAGGCTCAGGACCACTGTCCAGTGGGGATAAAGCCTCATATGCATGTGCCCTATGTCATACCACAGCTGAGGGACCCTGAAGGGCACTCTAACCTGGGTTTTATACCCAAGGGTAACTTGACTAGCTGAGCTAAGGCATTGCAAGCAACAGGTGAGAACAGGGTCCAAGCTATTCTAGTTAATTCCTTCTTATTCCAAGACATTACATCCCCATAACATCCTATAATTATTCTAAAGTGAGAAAGGGAGGCAAAGCAGGGTTGCCAAGGCCACCAGGGGACTTGTTTGGCAGCATCAAAAATATAGATGAGCATAGTGTAGGTAACCTGCATTCAGTATTAAGATTTTATTTTAGTGCTTCTCTGGAATTGATGAACTTGGTACAAACATGGAGCTGCATTTTGGATGACCCTTAACCAGGAATACATTCTCACCACAGCTGCCTTAACTATTGAATATATAACTTAGCATAAATGAACACACATTTTCTTGAAAAAAATGGTTAAGCGTCCCTAGAATCTATTTTCTTTTTTTTTGCCTGTAAAATGCCCCCAAGAAAAAAACAAAAGCAATGCAGTTGAGTCTTATACACATTCAAATTACAGATCTATTGAGAAACATACTAATTGTATTTAGTAACCGTAAAGTCTTTAGCTATGGAATGCTTTGAGCAGATGCACCTGGTCTGTCAATGGCTGCTTATGGCAAAGTGTCAATTGTTAGGAATGAAATCTATGGATGTGTGGCCAACGCTTTCTAAAGAATTTTATGAAAGCTATTTTGGTATAAAATGGAGAGATATTGCATGATAAAAGATATGTCTTTTGTGTAAGTAGTGTTGTTGCATATGTTATTAGAGATTACCTAAGTTAATCAGGGCCAGAAAGTATTCTGATCTGGTGAGAAGACACCAGTTCAGCTAAACTAGGGGATCTGGACTTTGCTTTGCTTTGCCTGTGCCATTGATTATTTTAAACTCAAAATTATTATGAAAACCTGATACTGGGGAAAATATCCGATTTATGTGAGTTTGGTTTGATAATTCAGTCCTTTGTGGCTTTTGTTAAGAGATTAAAATATGTAATATGAAGAAAATGAGGTCTATGAAGATATGCTTGGTGACATGGTTGCGAATAAGCTCTGATTATTAAGCAAGTACTTCAAGATCTAGTAGAAATTACTTTATATGAAGTGGTGCTATCCTGAATGGTAACCACTAGCCACACGTAGCTATTTAAATTTAAACTAATTAAAAGTTTAGAAAGTTAAAAAGTCAGTCCTCAGTTACACTAGCCACATTTCAAATGCTGAATAGCCATAAATGGTTAATGGCTAGTCTATGGACAATATGAATATAGAATGCTTCCTTTATTACAGAAAATTCTGTTGAACAATCCTTTTCTAGAGACTGGAGATGTTATTGGGTACCGTGAACTAGAAAGAGGACTTAGTTTTGAGTTAGAACATTCCAATGAAATGTTATAGAGATGTCTAAAAGTAGGGAAAACTTTGGTATAAAAGTAGGAAAAAATTGTTTTTGTTTTTAGACATGAGAAAGATGGGAGAAGAGGAGAGAGATATAAGCAGAGACCTAAAGAAATAGGAGAAGGCTATGCTGGGTCTGGAAGTAGATGGCACCAAGCAAGGCTATACAAGAAGATTTTGGTTTTTCTACCATTTTAGAATTTGTGATTCAAACCATATACCTAGGTCTCTGAGACAGAGAGGGAAGGAAGATACACTTAATATTTGAATTATAGTAGTGCATGACATGGTGTCTGACATGAAATAGATCTTCGATAAAATGGTTAAATGAATGGATTAATTCAGTACCAGTGAAAACAACTTTTGTTTATAGACAACTATCAGTGTGTGGAAGATTAACACAGCACAAGCTTAGACTTGTTTTGATTTTGCAATGACAATGTAAATTTAGGTCAACTGCAGTTCAGATATAAGTATCTTTAGAAGCTAAAAGGTAGACTAGCTTGTACTGGAGGCCTCTTAACCTTTGGAGGTTCATTGTTTTTAATTTTAGATTAATTGCTATGTTCAATACTTTGCAGTGACTAGTCACTAATCTACAGCACATCTACATCAGCTGCAGAGTAAACCTTATAATTCTAAACAGATTTTGCAGGCACCACCAAGCTGAAAAAATGCAAAAATTAGATGACATGAACACATTCACCCTTTTAACTCTCTCTAGGGTAATTCCAGAGGTCCATCTCAGTTTTGATCCTGCCAAACCAGTCCTGGGGTCTGACTTAAGTACTGAAATTTTCTTGTCTGGTTTAGATTCAGTGTTGCTGAACTGTATAAAAAAGACTTCATTAAGTTAGCTTTCATTCTATTTATGCCTTTGTCATTTCCTTCAGTGTTTAAGTGAAAATAACACATAAGAAATCATTGCTGACAGGCCTAGCATTTGTCTTCTATTATTTATTGTGATACTCCTCTCTCCACCCACTCTAACAAGCCAACTATCAGTGAAGGAGATGTTTAAGACCCTATAATTCACAGCATGGTATCTGTTTTGACTATATTTAATAGCCAGCACTTACTCCAAATGAGTTAAAGCATATTATTGTGTAAGTATTTATTTTCACTACTTTACTGTCTTGATAAACATTTCCTTCTTCTCCACTGCTTTTCTGTTCTTTTGTAAGTTTATGTCACAGGATATAGCTCACTAATGAGTAGGAGTAGATACTGTACCAATGAGGCTGTTAAGTGTAGCAAATTATCACCACACTAACAAATGGAGAAATATATGTTAAACACTCTGGCCTCACATTTTTTCATATGTCCATGTCTACGTGAGGCTTTCCTCTTGACTCAGCACCTAACTTGGTTTTCTCTGTCTGAGGGATTGGCTTTACCATTTTAATTATTGCTCAAGTCAGGAGACTTGGTTATCATTTTCAACTCCCCCCACTATATCCTGTACATACATTATACTTGATAAATTTAGATTCTAATTGTATTGCATACAAAATAATTTGAATGAAGCTGAGTTCTCTCTCCTCTTTACCTCCTTTCAGAATTATCTAGATTGTATATCACCTGTGGATGACTCATTAGAAAGACTAGTTTTTCTTTTATTCCCAGTAGTGTTCTACCTCATAATTAAATCAGTAACAATTTTGATTTTGCAAACTCCTGTTGTATTTAATAGCTTTCACTCTTCAATAAGGAAGAAAACGGGAATCCAGCTATATTAAAATATTGAATTTTGACACTTTCCTTTAATTGTCTTCTAAACTCTGATGAGAGCCTAGCCATCTATAGCAAACGTACAATAAAACTCAGTTCACATGATAGAATTAACCCTCCTGTAAATACAAAGTAATGCTGATGCAGTTAGATCATCTGTGCTGCAAATACTGTTCAGAAATCATTTCACCATTCATTCAGTTTTCTTCATAAGAGTTAAAGTATGTTCATAGCACACTTTGGTTTGTTGGCTAGTTATAATTATTATGTATTATCTCTGTGTAATTTACTGGAGTAAATATCAAGGGACATTAAGGGGAAATAATGAACATGATATGTGCATACAAGGAGTTACATATGAATGCAAGGGATAATACAAAAAATGTTTTTAAAAAATGAATAGCCTATAAAGGTTGTAGAATTTTGTACTCAAAATTTGAATATTAGGATGAAGATAATTTTTACAGTTTCACTGACAATGAAAAATAGGAGACAAACTAACTGCCAATGACATGATAAGTAACTACACAGGATAGCAGATAGACATTAAAAATTATACTTTCCAAAAATGTTTAAAACATGAAAAATACTCACAGTACTATGTTAAGTAAAAATAACGTATAAATCAAAATCATACACACCATAAAAATACCTGAATTTATGCAACTTTAAGAAGTTTACCTTTCACCCTTTCATAAAAACAAATCTCTTTTGTGGCTCAGTCCTTATAGCTGTAGTGCACTCTGCCACTACTTGTTGGCATCATCAGTTATGTCCTCCATCAATTTGTGAAAGCTTTGGCATCTGGCTTATATCCATCAGAATAGTGTATGTCACACTGCAACAACAAATGACTCAAAAATTGTACTGATGTACAATGATAAGTATTTATTTCTCTCTCATGCTAATGTTCTCACTTATTAGCTCTTGCTCTATTTCTTGTTGCATTCCCTGTAGAACTCAGGGTGATGGAGCCTTCTCTCTCTGGAACTGTGTCACTGTGGAGAGAAAAGAGACATGGAAGACTACACATAGGCTCTTAAAACTTTTGCCTCTCATCAACTTACATCACTTCATGAACATTTCATAGGCCCTAACGAGTGGCATATCTACTTCCAAGTTCAACAGTGTCAGGATGTGGAAACATCACTCTTACAGGGACAATACAGGAAAGGAAATATAATATTTGACCTTACAGTAAATAGCAACACTCATCTCTCATTCCCTCAGCTATCTCAGATTAAACAGTTTCCACCATTACTCCATTTTAACCATCTATACTCATGTCATATCTTGTATATTATAGTGTTAGCCCCTTAAAAGAGCTGAAATTCTGTCTCCTCACACAACCTCTTGAATTCTTACTCAAGAAGTGATGGAAATATTTCACTTAAGTGAAACTGTAGGAGATGCATTGTTCAAAGGCAAAGATGCATTGTCATCCACTTGTAAATGGGCAGGGCTTTCTCTGTGCTGAGCTAGAGTGGTCCGGTTCTATTTGTGGCCTGGATCATGCTCCTTCTTAGAGGTGATAGGGCCATTTATATTTATCTTATCTCTCCCTTTTGGATTCCTTCCCACATAGCCAGGTAGGATGAGTGAGTGAAATAAAGATAGGACCAGTTATCTCTTAATAAAAATGGAGATAACTATTCTGTTAAATCTCTTGAATCTTTTTTCTGCTCCTTTTGGAAAAGGTGGCCTTATCTTGGTTTAAATAGGCAGAACATGTGACTATTATTGGTCTTTGGTCTAGAAGTAGAAAGAGATTTCCTATTTAACTATTTCGTTCTAGAACTTTTAGACTTGAATATACAGTAGGTTCTTTCTAAAACATAAATAATGATTGTTTCTGGCTTATGGGATTATATATGAGTTTTTTTAAGTTTTATTTTTATAGTTTTCCAGCTCTTCCAAATATTTATTTCACGAGGACATTATTACTTCTATAGTCATAAAAATATAATCAAATTATTTTGAAAAACAATATAAGAAAAAGTAAAGAGTAAAGAGAAAAACTAGGGGAGAATGGGATCAGGGAAGACAGGGATAATGCCAAGTCCTTTGAGTGTCTATATAATGGCTTGTTTACTTGTATATTTACCATAGTTCTCATGTTGAAAGATGTTAGTTTGACCTTGTGGTGGTATGGTCCTAGTAATCCACATATATCCAAAATCTACACCAGACAAATCAGCTATTTTTGTAGTTCTTGGTAAAAATGAACAGAAAAGGTAACTCCAGGGAAAATATACTATAGGAATTTCTAGGTCTTTAGGAATACTCCAGTGCAGAACTCTTGTTCATTCTCCTAAAACATAAGATGGAGAACATTTCGGATGGAGTTCAGAAATCTGGACTCGGCACACCCAAGAAACTGGAAGCAAAGAAGTCTGTCTGCACGTCCTGTGTTGTTATTCTCTTACTGAGGTATGAATATGTTTGAGGATTTCTAATTCAGAGTACACCAACTAGTAAGGAAAGGAGAGTGCAAACAAGACGCCTTTTCTCAAACCTTGGCTGCTTATTTTGAACATTTTCTTATACATAGAGAAGATATTTGTTTTTGGGTCTATTTATCTAACAGAAGGAAAGTGAGGAGAGACTGATTCCACAGAAGAAAAGACTTCAAGAGGGAGATACAGGAAAGAGAAACAGAGAGAGAGAGAGAGAGAGAGAGATAGAGAGAGAGAGGGCGAGCATAATCTTAGGAAGGAAAGGTCCAGAAAAACTATGCACCCACATGCATTCACTAGCAAAATGTTAATAAGATATCCTAGGATCAAAGCATTTTATTGAAACACCCTCTTTGTTGGAGAAAATCGAAACTTGCTCTGAGCATTCTGTAGCCAACACTAGAGACAAATGCAGAAGCTGGTCACTCCATATTGAAATGAAGAGATGGATCTTAGGATAAATGAGTCTTCTAACATTTCAAGTGGATTGGAAGGTAGATTAGGACTTCTGTTTCTTAGAGAAATATAATCTTCAGCCTTTATTCATCACTGTGTTGTTTTTAAACCAAATCCATGAAAGATTTATGAATAAACTTTTATACATAAATTTTATGAGGAACTTTAATAAATTCTAACATGTTACAGATCTCCCAAGAACCATGTATTTAAATTACCAAATTAATAGTCACAAAATGGACAAAGTGAACATTTCAAACAGGCAATTCTCTGTCACATTGACAGATTTACTAACTATTATTTGCATTATTTTACAAACAGCTTTTCGATATGTTATGGTTTATTGGAGCAGTACAATGTATTATAATGCTTCTCTGGCTATTAACAAACTGTTCTTTTGAAAACACTTCAGAAGATATTTCTGACTCAAAAAAGAAGATAAAATTACAAAAATTAAAATGTTTCTAGAGCCAAATCTGTAAGTCAAACCATGTAAGAATCAAATAAAATTCAGTATAAGAAGTTAAAGCAATCTCCAAGAGTTTTACTTAAAAAAGCATTTTTGTATAAAAAAAAGAATTCTTTTCCGCCTTAATCCATTATTAAAGGTGACCATTCATCCTTAGTAATCAAATCAATTTGTGCTGAAAATTTAGTTCTATATGTGTGAATTGTAAGTGATCTTATTAGTGTTCTACTACATCAAGTTTGATAAAATCCCCAATCAATTTCAGTTAAGTTTCTATTGATCCACTTAAGAGATCAATTTGGACTTGTTTGATTCCTTTGTCAAGGGATTTCTTCTGGCTTCGGTTTAACATTATGAAATAAATGTGATTTAGAAATGTAAGATGGAACAAAAAAGAGTTCAGATGAGTGCTGACAATTATTTGAACTCTAGATTTTGCATCTGAGAATTTGATAGGGCATTGCCATTTAGAAATGGGCTAAAAAAACAACAGGACACAGAGGTCAAAGAGTGTCTTCAAAGTAGTTAACAGTCACCGTTAGCAGTGATTATGTCTTCTGTGTCATGCAACAATTGGAAATCTATTTTCAATCAAAATATGGATTTGGTTTTATTCTTAAATGTGTTTTATACATACTTATACTGATTTTCAGTAGCAAAGTATTTCCTTCATACTTACTTTTTGGTTTTTTATTATTATCTGCATTTCATCTTAATTTTTCTTAGAAAAGAAAGGATCAATTTAAAAATGAGTAGGTGTCTCAAGGACAATTGCTGGAGTTGCACCTCATAGCCATTTTTTTTCTGCGTCTTTCCTCTCCTTAGGGACAGTTTTAGAAACGGTCTTGGAATGAGATTGGCCAGGAAACATTTCTATATCACCCCTAATTCTATTTTCTTATTTGTAGAAGGGACAAAGAACTCTTTCCAGCAGGAAGCAGTTGTCAAGACATTGTGTTCTGCCTAGCAAAGAATAAGTATATAGATCTGCAGTCATCCTGCATTTATTCTGTTTATTTAGTATATCAAAGAAGTTCAAAGTCAAATAGCAATAAAGAGATTGAAGGTAGAGACTAAAGGTAATGCAAAAAAGTTAGAGACTGTAATTGCTGGTTAGCATTTTACCTCAGGCCATTGTATCCTTCAGTTTTCAGTAAAGAGAACAGAGCCATGAAGAAAAGGATTTTTGGAATTTGTGAAATAAATTATACTACAGATACGTGTGGGAGCTTACTGGGGAAGCCAAGCTCTGGAAAGAAAATTGGAAGGTTAGAAGAAATTATCACTAAGAAATCATGAAAGTGCTGGTGCAAGCAAACACAGTGGATCTTGTGAAGAAATACAAGAAGCCAAGCACACCTGTCAGTCAAAGAGGGACCACACACAGGCGTGCGCAAACACACGTATTCTAACAGCACACAAAGAGAAAAAAACGATAAAGAAAGAAACACCCTAGTCAAGGAGTCAAATGTAATGACCCATTTTTGCCATGATTTTGTTTCAATTAATAATATTAAGTAATTATTAAATGTTTATTTTAAAGACTTCTGTTATATATCTCATGTAGGTTGATTTACAAAATAAAAGTAATAGGCTAGCAAAAAAGAAATTCACCTTGACATACATAGAAGATTTCTGGGTTCAGTTTGCTTTACTTTACAGATGAGTAAATTGAGATCTAGCATGTTTAAGAGGTTTATCCAGTGTACAAACAATTATGTGACACTGTGTGACATAAGACAGAATTCTGTTAGCCAACGCTCACTCTAGCGTTTTTTCTGCTATGCTTTGTTCCACTTTGAAGAGACAATTTCACTTAAACTGCTGGCCAGGTCTCACACTCTAAAACACCTTGATCCTGTAACTGACCTTATTGACATTTACCTTAGCAAATCTGCTTTTCAAGCCTTAATTCTAAGAGACTGGATGACCCATTGCTTTCCTGGAGACTATGTTGTAAGAAATGGGTGACAAATATAATTTACTGTATCTGCATAACACAAGAATATTTATCTTTATACAATTTTTCCCAGAAATTCTGAAAACCTATTATATTCCATGTACTGAATTAGGCAATATGAAAAAGTATAAAAAAGATCAGAACTGACCTCTTTGTTTTGGAATGACATACATTTTAGGTAATTCTACTGATTTATTCTGTTTTTCATATCACATTCAGCTACCTTCACATCAGCTTTTTGATGATTGAAAATGCTTGCTAAAGTGGGTAGATTAAATATTCAGTTCAAATTTATTCTAGTAGACAAAAAAATAGAGGGTGTGAAAAGGGGTAAAATTAAGTGGGATTTTTTTTTTCCAAAGTCACATAAAAGAGATGATAAAAAAAATTACAGCAATAGCAGGCAGGTTTCCACGTAAGAAAACTGTCTTTAAAACTGGACACACAATGAACCAAAGTCTCTCCTAAAATATTACAATTTGAAATTGATCTCTGCTGGTACAGGAACAATTAAAATGGGAATGCCTAGATTTCTGTACTACCTAATACTTGCTTTGTCTTCCATTTTCATGAGATTCCTAAGATTACCTGAACAAATTATAACCATATGTAGTTGTGCTTGTTGATGTTTCACTATTGCCCTGCTTATGACATGTAGAGTAGAGTAGTAAGTTTTTGATGTCATAGGTAAATAATCACAGCAACACTTGGGAGCTTAATCAATCAATTTATTGTCTGCAAAACAATTTATTGTCTGTGCAGCTTACAGTCAATGCTGAAATAGATTTTTTTTCTTTTCATACATTTAAAATCACAGAAAAAAATGCCTTTCTTCTGGGTGGTGGGCTGTTCCTTCTACGACTTTCTGGAAGAGGTCGATAAGAATAAATTATTATCAGCCTTTCAATAAACTACTGATGATGGAATGTACTTTTCCGGAGGATAGTCATCATTCTACCATCCTGAGAAGAATTTGACAAATGAAAATATAACTAATGAA
The DNA here is from genome assembly GCF_001604975.1 of Cebus imitator. Lineage (NCBI taxonomy): Eukaryota > Metazoa > Chordata > Mammalia > Primates > Cebidae > Cebus > Cebus imitator. Next base: position 1,637,079 of record NW_016107618.1, read on the forward strand.
AGTGATACAGTGTCAATTTCTAGGGTGTGGTTATTGAAGAGTGAGGGAGGTGAGAGGGAGAGGGAGATGAATGTATGCTGAACACATAGAGGCAATTATCTTCCAGATTGACACATTTGTGCTCTGCTTGATTCCTTCTGCTCCCTGTTGCTGAAAACTCTCCAAAATCTCTCCATAAACTCCCGTGCTTTCTTGTCTATGCTACACCTCCACTTCTAAACATCTTTGGTCCCACATGACAACTAAATTAGCCTTCTCTGTTCTACCTGAAGGGAGGACATTGACAAGTGCATGGATGTAACTTGAATACAGGTGATGCCAAAGGTTTGGCTGCATTATATAACATGCAAACACAAGGGACAAATGATGGGAGAGACAACCAGTATTCAGAGTTCCTGCTTTTTCCTCCATGATGGTGTTCCCTCAATAATCTGAAGAAAGAGGAACTACTCTGCAAGTCATTTTAGGTGGTTTTGTGAGGTTTTGTTGATTAATCTAATAGATATTTTGTTTTGTTTTGAGACGGAGTCTCAGGCTATAGTGCATTGGAATGATTTCAACGGACTGCCACCTCTGCCTCCTAGGTTCAAGCAATTCTCCTGACTCAGCCTCCCAAGCAGCTGAGACTACAGCTGTGCACCACCACACCGAGCTAATTTTTGTATTTTTAGTAGACATGGGGTCATATTGGCCAGGCTGGTCTCGAACTCCTGACCTCGTGATCTACCTGCCTCAGCCTCTGACAGTGCTTGGATTATAGGCACGAGCCACCGCACCCCACCAGGTTTTTGTTTTGTTTTGTTTTGCTTTGTTTTTAAATCATAGAGGAAAAGGGAAACCAACTTTGATTTGCTCCAGGTCTGATACCTTTGTCATTTTGCTTTGGAGAGCACCATTTCACTGAATTTAGAGAACTAACAAACTGTCAAGGAAGAGACTAAAATATGACAAAATGATAGAAAAAGACATGAGAAAATATGTTTATAGAGATTGAGTTTTTTATCACAAAGAAGTGAAAGAAGAGCAAGGATGGTGGACTCACGGCGACAAAAACTAACTAGCCTGCTAGCAATACATGGAATGGAAACATATCAACTGAAAGTGCATGGGATGGAAGGATAAACTGTGACCCTTATTATTGTACCTTTAGTTGATGAGGCAAAGGCAGTGATCTCTAGATCTCAACTGTCAAATTCACATTATATTTTGTAATCACAAGTTTTAAAAATTATATTTTAATTGACAAATGGCAATTATGTATATTTGAAAGCTACAATGTGATATTTTGATGTCAATTTCAGAAAGATTAAATCAGGCTAATTAACATATCCATCATTTCCACCAACTAATTTCCACCAACTAATTGCTACTCTTCTAGCAATTTTGAAATATACAACACAGTATTATTATTATTATTTTTTTAATTTTTATTTTTTTTATTTTATTTTTTCCCATTTATTTATTTTATTGCATTTTAGGTTTTGGGGTACATGTGAAGAACATGCAAAATTGTTGCACAGGAACACACGTGGCAGTGTGATTTGCTGCCTTCCTCCCCATCACCTACATCTGGCATTTCTCCCCCTGCTATCCCTCCCCAGCTTCCCACCCCCCACCGTCCCTCCCCTATTTCCCCCCAACTGACCCCAGTGTGTAGTGCTCCCCTCCCTGTGTCCATGTGCTCTCATCGTTAAACACCCGCCTATGAGTGAGAACATGCGGTGTTTGATCTTCTGCTCCTCTGTCAGTTTGCTGAGAATGATGGTTTCCAGGTTCATCCATGTCCCTACAAAGGACCCAAACTCATCGTTTTTGATGGCTGCATAATATTCCATGGTACAACACAGTATTATTAACTGTGATCACCACAGAATTCAATAGATCACTAAAACTTATTCCTCCAGTCTAACTAAAATTTTGTACTTGTTGATCAACATCTCCCCTACACTCATCCCTCCCCAACCTATGGTCACCACCTTTTTACCTTGTTTCTAGAAGGTTGACTTTCTTAGACTCCAATGTAAGTGAGATGGAGTAATATTTGTCTTTATGTACCTGGTTTATTTTACTTAGCATAATGTTCTCCAATTTCATCTGTGTTGTTGTAAATGACAGAATTTCCTTTTTTTTATAAAAACAAAAGTAGTATTTTGTGTGTGTGTGTGTGTGTGTGTATATATATATATATATAATATTTTCTTTGTCCATTAATCTGTTGATGGGTTCTTAGGCTGCTTCCATACCTTGGCTATTATGAATAACGGGAGTGCAGGTATTGCTTTGGCATACCAATTTCTATTCCTTTACATATATACTAAGAAAAGGGTACAATCACAATTTTTAAGGTTCTCCTCCAATGTCACTTCCTTTCAAAAGTATTACTTGTTTCTCTTGCTATTTAACCCTTCTCTCCCAAACCTCCTTAGACACATTTATCTTTACTATTGCACATATAACATGCCACCAGTTACAGTAGTTTTTATTTAGTTGTATAGATTTAATGGTGATTTTCCCAAGGATCCTGAACTCCTTGAAAACATGAATTACATTCTTTTAATTTTTTTAATTTAACAAACCTATCACAGTGCTTCATAGATAATTGATGCTTAGTGAGTATTTTAAAAAATTAAACTGAAAGTTGTTAAAGAAGTAGTTTGATTTTGAAACAAAGACTGGCAGAAAAGGTCAAATGTACATAGATCTCTGTGGTGCATTAGAAAATGGGCATCCCAGCTGGTCAAATCTCATCACACCAGCTGTGAGTTTTGACTTAGCTTCTTGACTTTTCCCACCATATTCTCAGCTCCTATAATTCTCATCCATTCTAAGCAGATACAGGGACTTAATATTCAGCAATCAAAATGAACTCAAACCAAATAATAGAAAAGAAAATGAGGACATCAAGTGGTCCACTGTCATTCACCAACATAATTCATTGACTTTTCAATAGAATCTAGGGCACCATATGGGTACACTGAATGAGCTGATTTCTTGAACAACAAAACCAAAGTATAACTCTATGCAACCATGGAAAAAAAACAGTACCAAGAATATGCATACTGTTGAAAATTGGCCCACAAGGATAGGAAGAGTCCATTTTTTCAATATTCATTTAATTGTTATGACCAATCATAATTTCTATAAGTAGCAATTATTAATCTAAACCTTCAGAAATAGCTCTTCAAACATTATCATAAGTACATGTGGTATTTTATTACCTTCCACAAAAAGAGAATCAGAAACAAAATGTCAACCACTTGAAGTTTGCTCTAGACACTGTCAGGGTGCCTCCTTAGGTCTGATATTCTTCACTTCCTGCCCTTGCTTTTTTCTTTTTGTGAGCATGGCCACCACGCTTAATATAGCACTCCTTCTACATAAAAAAAATCTAGTTATTAAGTCTAATTGATCAGAGAAATGTCATGTACCTTTTAAAAGGATTTTGGAAATAAAAGAAAAGAAAAGAAACCAGGATTCAATAAACATATGAGGAAGGAAACACATTATTGAGTGGAAGTAGGAGCCTCTTTAACAGTGCTGAAATTTGAGTCTGTAGATTTAAGTGTAGTTAGTTGTAGCATTCACTAACAGAGGATGGCAAGCAAGATTTTGAAATATTTGTTCAAGCTTAATGGCTGATACAGTATCTTGAATAACTGATTTCTTAAGAAGTTTTTAACCTGAGTCTTATTGTACCCTGACTACATGAAGAGATACGAGTCTCACAGAGGATAAATAGACCCTGTATATTCTAAATGAGTAGAATGTTGACCTCTACTCTTTCCAGCAGTGTGGTAGAGCAGAGTGGTGTAGATGACTTATGAGGCGAGTCTCCCACATTAATTTAGGTGACATATTCTTTTCTTCACAAATAGCTTCAACATTTTCTGCCCACACAGCAAGTGCCTTTGCCTTCTTTAGAATCAGCAGTAACATTTGCTCACTTCCACATATTTAAATAACGAGTTCATAAAAAGCATCATAGAGAGTTTGTTTACATATACTATACAAAAGAAAGTGGACTTAGTAAGTTTGTAAAACTTCACGGTTTGTAAGACTTTGTAAAACTTCACGGTTGGTACAAGTCTTTTAATACTTGTTTTAGTTAAAATATTAATTTTTAGAACATTCTCATTGGAAATGACTATATATAAATACCATATACAAAAAAGCAAATATATATAATATATAAAATATATATATAACTATATACATAAATATGTTTATATAATATATAAATATATATTATTATACATTTTTTATATATTATATAAAATATATTTATATATATATTTATATGTTATATATATTTGCTTTTTTGTATATGTTATTTACATATACAAAGAGTAGTGGAACCAGAAATGAAGCATTATGGCAAAGTTTCATTACATTGACATTGATTTTGCTGTTCGTCACCTTCAAATTCTAAGTTTATTTGGTTTTAGTAGAAGAACTATACATTTTTAAAGCATAGTCCTCAAAGAGAGTTTTTCCGAGAGCCGAATAATCAACAATGTATCATAATTATGGTTTATGTTCTTGATGCATTCCTGTAGCCTTGGAGAGTGAAGCTCTTAATGAATATGACCACTGAATTTTTTACAAACTTCCAGCTCTGTAAATATTAGAAGGCATTTGAAAGCCAAGACTTCTCACCTTTATACTTTATGATAGAATTATAAAAGTGAGGCGGGTAGACAGGTAAGAATTTTATTTACTTTACCATTTAGAGTAGAAAGTAATAGATAAAAATGAACAAAAGGCAGGAGACATCAGCAAGATGGTGAAGTCTAAGGCTTCACTTCCCCATCACAGAAGTTTCAGCTAACAACTATCCACAGATTAGAGCATCCTTTTGAAAACCTCAACACTTGGAAGCAAGTCTTTGACACCTATGTCGTCCATAGAACTGAATACAGTCTGAATTAGAAGGATAGGAAGAATGGTCTCACTCTAACAGTGCTGCCCTTTTTCCTCCCCCAAGTTAGCACGATACCAGAGGGAGAGGATTTCCCTGGGCTCGCTGTTTTTACAGGGGAAAAAGAGAAGTAGAGGTAGTCATCCAGCTTTCCTAGCATTCTGAGTTGTTTTCTACAAGCCCACGCTAGTCTCACAGGGTACACTAGGGAAATTGGCATAGCTAGAATGCCTGGGGTCAGGTAGAAATAAAGGAAGCAGAAGTCATAGTAAGCAGCACATGGATCTTGGTAATGCCTCTGTGCTGTTGTCAGCTATAGAGGCTGATCAGAGACATCAGTCAACCTTATAGTCCAGCCACAAAGCTTCCGAAGAAGCATGGTGAGAAGTTCAAGCTAGTGCAAGTTTCAGTTTCAAGACTGTTATTTTCCTTGCCTGCCTGGGAGCCTACTCCAGTGGTCCCACCCAGTCAGGGAGCTTACTTGCCTCCTCCCATTTTAGAGAAGCAAAGGGACTCTACTGTCTTGATCCAGAAAGTCAAGCAGCAGCTCCATCTAACCGTAAAAACCACCCAGAAACTGCCTAGGCAAAAAGACTCCTATCTCAGTGGATTTCAGAGAAGACTGAAATTATATCAAGTATCATTTCCAACCACAATAGCCTAAAGCTAATAATCAGTAAGAGGAATGTTGAAAAAACTGTAAATACATGGAAATTAAACAAAATGCTCCAGAACAATCAATGAGTCAATAAAGAAATTAAAAGGAAAAAATTTAAATATCTTGAGAGAAACAGAAATGGAAACAAAACATACCAAATTTATGGGATACAGAAAAAGCAGTTCTAAGAGAAAAGTTTATAGCAATAAAGGTCTAGGTAAAAACAAAATAAAACAAAGCAAAACTGAAAGATCTCAAACAAATGACCAAATTTATACCCCAAGAAACTAGAAAAGGAAGAACAAACAAAGCTCAAAATTAACATGATTAATACAGATCAGAGCAGAAATAAATAGCATGGAAACTAGTAAAACAATACATCAATGAAAGTAATAATTTCTTTAACTTTTAGGTTTAGGAGTACATGTGCAGGTTGTTCTACAGGTAAACTGCACGTTACAGGAGTTCAGTGTACATATAATTTAGTCACACAGAATACTAAGTATAGGATCTTATAGGTATTTTTGAATTTTTAAATATTTTTAAAATCCTCTCCTTCTTGCTAGCCTGCAACCTCAAGTAGGCCCCAGTGTCTGCTGGTTCTCTATTTGCGCCCATGTTTTCTAATTTTTTAGTTCCCACTTAGAAAGTGAGAACACATGGTATTTGGTTTTCTGGTCCTGTTTTAGTTTAGAATAATGGTGTCCAGCTCCATCCACATTGATAAAATTCAACCTTTTTAATGATAAAAACACTCATCAAATTAAGTATAAAAGGAATGTACTGCAACACTATAAAGGCCATGCATGAGAAGCCCACAGCTAACATCATATTTCATGGTGAAAAATTGAAAGTCTTGCCTCTAAGATCTGGAAAAAGACAGGAATGCCCACTCTTGGCACTTATGTTCAACATAGTATTGGAAGTCCTTGCCAGAGCAATTAGACAAGAGAAGGAAATAAAATACCTATAAT